>NC_041736.1:25591232-25898169 GCF_004115215.2 Ornithorhynchus anatinus
ACCTTTATTAAAAGTCTTAATAGATTGAACTTTTTTTTTTAAACTGAATAAGATTCTGATGAGATATTTTTCCCTTTGCTTTCATTCTGAAACAACACTCAGTTATTGAAAGTTGATAATAATGATGTGCTTTGTTAAGTGCTTACTTTGTGCCAAGCACTGTTCTAAGCCCTGGGTAGAGAGTTAGTTTGATTTTTTAGACTATAAGTTCTTTATGGGCAGGAAATGTGTCTGTTTGTTATATAGCACTCTCCCAAGTGCTTAGCACAGTGCTCTGCACATAGTAAGCACTCAATCAATACAACTGAATGACTGAATGAGCAAACATAAAATTTCAATTTCAATTCAACTAATTTCAAAGTAGTTGAAGAAATGCATGTGAAAAACCCGCACCCCAGCTTACACAGTTCCCAGAATCTTCTAACCTGGCTTTGCCTGGCGCTCTTAGGATGTAGGAAGCTGCAAAGGGGAAGTTGGTGACAGAACCAGAATCCAAGACTGTGCATGAAAGAGCTGCTGCTAGGGCTTGGTGCTGTAGAGGGTAATTTGGTTCTTTGGCTATGTAATGTAGAACCCTCATTCTCCCAGCTAGGGACGTTTTTCATTTAGAGGATGTCAAACTCGGGTGGGTAATCAAGAGGATGTTGAGCACAGAGAGAGGCATAGTTTTCAGGGAGAAAGGAAGGAACTGAGGTGGATAAGCAAAGTGAAGTTAAAGGAGGGAAAGAAGAGGGAAGAGAAAAAAGAGGGGGGTGTGGAGAAAGACGGAATATGGAAAGAGAGGGAAGGGAAGAAGAGAAGCAGCACGGCTTAGTGGAAATAACATGGGCCTGGGGGCTAGAGGACGGGGGTTCTAATCCCAGCTCAGTCACTTTTCTATGGTGTGAACTTCTACTACAATATAATTATAGTAATTATGGTACTTGGTAAGCACTTACTATCTGCCAGGCACTGTACTATGTACTGAGGAAATCACAAGATAATCGGGTTGGACACAGTCCTTATCCCACATGGCTTCACACTCACTATCCCCATATTACAGATGGGGTAACTGAGGCACAGAGAAGTGAAGTGAGTTGCCCAAGGTTATATTAGTACCCAGGTCCTTCTGACTATTAGGCCTACATTCTTTCCACTAGGCCACACAGTTTTTCTGAGAAGAAGGGGCAGGTTTTGCCCTCATTGAACTTCAGGGACAGGTTAGAAGCTTGTTCATACTTGGCTTCAGAATCCTGGGAAGGCAAGCTGTGTTCCTGTCTCACCGTAATTCACCCAGACAAGCTGGGGATGACCTCTGGAACAAGGTGGGGGTCTGCAGCCTGGGGATGCTGTCACCCCAGAGAGAAGCCCACTGGGATACCGCTTCCTTGCCACTATTAGCCTGGCAGGGCCTAAGCCAGTGGCCTCTCGGTCATTATGGCATATTATGGATGTTATGGAACTGCTCCGCAAGTCAGGGACCACAGTAATGGTTGGATACTGCAATTGCTCTCCACACCTTCTGACTTGATGTCATTTTAGGACAAAGCATTCAGTCTCCAAAGGGTATGCTGGCTTTCTAGATTCGATATCCTCTCTCTAAAATTGAACTCTTTATTTTTCCTCTTGAATCCACTCCTCCTTCATACTACTCTATCACCACTGACAATCTCACCATCTTCCCTGTAGAAGTATTAGCATATGTGCCCGCAGTGAAGTACCCCAGATCTCACAACCTTTGTCTCTGATATTGATTTCTCACAGTTTTTTTTTTTTAAACTTTCATTTCTCCTGCCACCAAATCCTGGCCATTTTCCCTCTTAGTATCTCCTGGATCTACCTCTTCATCTCCTCCCAAATGGCCACCACCCTTCTTCTATCTCTTGGGCATAGGATTTGGGGGTGCAGAGCAGAGAGCCAATTTACCATTCCCTTGAAAATGAATGGCTTCTGGGAAAGTTTTGATTTTCAGATTACTCCAATTAAAACGTTGCTTTATGATCAGTCCCTTCCCCCAGATCCCTTTCTTATTGGTTTCCCCAGGCCAGCCTATGATTGGTAGGCAAGTCCGCTTCTACTTGTCAGGTCATTATTTTTAAATGTCATTTGTCATGTGATTTTCCACTCTTCCAAAGCCTCAATCAATTGCTCACTTCTCTGGGTACGAAGCAACAGATCCTTCCAAAGGATTCTAGTTATCCTCCAGCTCTCATCATCATCCCAATTACCTGTCTCCTCTCATCATGCACCTCTCCCCAACTCATGATTTTTGCTCCTCTCAAGTTTACTCTTTAATTAATTAGTCAACTCTCCTACCTCTGATCAATGCTTTACGTCCTTTACCCCTGGAATTCTTTTTATCTTCGGATCCCCCAGATGACTGCCTTCCCGATTTTCACAATCCTTATGAAATCCCACTTCTTTTAATAGGCTTTCACCAATTAATTTCTACTTCCCGGAATCTTAACATCCAACAGCCACGGGGATAGACTCTGGATCACTTACATGTCTATGGTTTGTATATGGTTTAGGAATGATTAATAATAACTTATATAGCCAACCTTTAATACAAGTTCTTTGTAGGAGCACAGTCCATGATGTAGTGGGATTATATTTCTTGAAAATGTGGCCGTATCATGAATAACTGTATCCTGTAGTATGTTTCCTCACAATCTTGCATGATATAAATGGGGATTTTTTTCCAAAACTTCTTTAGAAAAGATGTGAAATTTCTTTAAGGGCTATATCCTTTTATACTAAGCATCGCTATTTTTTAATATTTATTATTAATAATAATTTAAAGCATAATATGGCATTAATGAAATGAGAGGAGAATGAAGAGAATATTTACAGGAGACAGCATTTGATCTGCTGTGTGTGGTAGTGGTTTTTCAACTCTGGTGAATAATTTGTCCAACTTTCACTGAACCTCAGTTTTCTTCCTGTCTTCTTCAAATATGCTTATAAATCCAACTGCTTTCTATAAAATTGGTGCAAGACTGCTCAATTCCAAAATGCTAGTCATGAAGGTGAGACCAGAATTGATCAATTTTGGTTTCTTGATGAATTGGATTTTGGAGGAGTCAAACAGTATTGTGTGTGACCCTAGACTGTAGGGACTGTAAACGTGGCAAATATTGTTGAGTGGCTGTAATGTGGGGTAAACTAACAAGCCATATGGCTTGCTATCTCAGAATTGTAAGCTCATCCTCTAAACTGTATGAGAGTCGGTAATCACATTCCCTGCCCAAAATGCCCTTGCATTCTGGAGGGGGAAACAGACTTTACCGTAAATAAATAATGGATATGTACTTAAGTGCTGTGGCTCTAAGGAAGGAGTGGGTAAAGGGGGCTAATCCACGTGCTAAGAGGTGTTACAGAAGGGAGTGGGAGAAGAGGAAATGAGGGCTTAGTCAGGGATAGGCCTCTTGGAGGAGATGTGCCTTCGATAAGGCTTAGAAGATCAGCAAAGTGGTTGTCTATCAGATATAAAGAGGGAGGGTATTCCAGTGGGAGGGCATGGGTGAGAGACAGGCAAAAAGATAAATGAAATGAAGGTACATTGAGTAGGTTGGCATTAAAGGAGTGAAGTTTGCAGGCTGCGATGTACTAAGAAAGCAGGGAGGAAAGGTAGGATAGGGCAAGGTGATTGAGTGCTTTGAAGCTGATGATTTCTGTTTGATATGGAGGCGGATGGGCAACCACTGGAGGTTCTTAAGGAGGGGGAAATCATGGACTACATGGTTTTGTAGAAAAACGATCCAGTCAGTGGAGTAAAAGAGGAACTGTAGCTGGGGGAGATAGGAGGCAGGGTGGTCAGCAAGGGGGTTGAGGCAATAATCAGGGCAGGATGGGATGGCTCAGTGGAAAGAGCACGGGCTTTGGAGTCAGAGGTCATGGGTTCGAATCCTGGCTCGGCCACTTGTCAGCTGTGTGACTTTAGGCGAGTCACTTAACTTCTCAGTGCCTCAGTTACCTCATCTGTAAAATGGGGATTAAGACTGTGAGTCCTACGTGGGACAACCTGATTCCCCTGTGTCTACCCCAGCGCTTAGAACAGTGCTCGGCACATAGTAAGCACTTAACAAATACCAACATTATTATAAGTGCTTGGATTAACATGGTAGTAGGTTAGATGGGGAGGAAAGGGTGGATTTTAGTGATGTTGTGATGACTGAACCAATGGGATTTTGTTGCAGATTGATCATGTGAGTTGAATGAGAGAAATGAGTCGAAGGTAACGCCAAGTTCCAGGTGTCTGAGACACAGAGGGTGGTGGTGTTGTCTACAGTAATGGGAAAGTCAAGGGGAGGTTAGGTGTTGGGTGGGAAGATAAGGACTTCTGTTTTGGACATGTTAGAGGTGTCGGTGGGACAACCAAGTAGAGATGTCCTAAAGGCGGGAGAACATGAGAGACTGTAGAGGAGAGAGATCCAGGCTGGAGATGTAGAGATGGTAGTTGAAGCCATGGGAAAAATGAGTTCTTCAAGAAAGTGGGTGTACATGGAAAATAGAAGGGGACCCAGAACTGAGCCTTGAGGGATTCCACACTGTCAGGGGGTGGGAAGCAATGGAAGAGCCCTTGAAGGAGACTGAGAATGAGCAGTCAAAAATATAGAAAGAGAACCAGGAGACGATGGTGTC
Source organism: Ornithorhynchus anatinus (assembly GCF_004115215.2). Lineage (NCBI taxonomy): Eukaryota > Metazoa > Chordata > Mammalia > Monotremata > Ornithorhynchidae > Ornithorhynchus > Ornithorhynchus anatinus. Next base: position 25,595,856 of record NC_041736.1, read on the forward strand.
AGCGTAGCTAAGGTTGGATAATTATTCCTGGAGAAGAGGGTGGGTGACAGCAGCTGAGTGGTCAGGGAGGATTAGGATGGAGTAGAGACCTTTGGATTTGGCAAGAAGAAGATCACTGTGAACTTTGAGAGGGCAGTTTTGTGGAGCAAAGGAGGAGGAAGTCAGACTGGAGGGAGTCCAGGAGAGACGTGGGAGAGAGGAATTTGAGACCCGTAGGTGTAGAAGGAGTTTGGGGAAGAATGGTAGGAGGGAGATGAGGTGATGACTGAAGGCAGTCCTCAGGTTAAGGGAGTTTTGTTTTTGTTTTTTTTAGGATGGGGAAACATGAGCATGTCTAAAAGCAGTGGAGTAAAGGGTACCAGAAAGTGAAGAAGGACAGTAACTATCAGTATCTTAGTCCAGGAAGTGACACATTATTACATTTTCATTGTTTTTAATTTGGAATTCGGGTAAAATCAAATGTGAATGAATTGTTAAAACTACACCTAATCTGCACTTTGCAACAGTACAATACAAGAAGACTGACAATAATAATGATGGCATTTGTTAAGCACTTACTATGTGCCGAGCACTGTTCTAAGCGCTGGGTTAGATACAAGGTAATCAAGTTGTTCCACATGGGCTCACAGTCTTAATCCCCATTTGACAGATGAGGTAATTGAGGCACAGAGAAATCAAGGGACTTGCCCAAATTCACACAGTTGATCAGTGGCGGGGCTTAATTAGAACCCATGACCTCTGGCTCCTAAGACTGTGCTCTTTCCACTAAGCCAAGCCATAATTTTAATCGCTCTTGCCATCGATTTGAAACCTGTATGCGGTGTTCCTAAGGGACGGTAACTTTCAAAACCAATTTGGGTTTATTCCCAATTCACCAGACTTCAGGCTAAACCAAGAGCTTGAACAATTTACGAGGTGTTCTAAAACTGGGCAGCCTTAATGAACATTTCAAGAAAAAGTTTTAACGAAGTCTTTCCTGATTAATTCCTCGTGAGTCATCGAAGCAGAAAGCGTATTTTTAAAAATGTCATTGGATGTCAGGTAACCCAAACACAGGTGGTGAGACCCAAGAAAATGTCATTCCCCTCTAGACATGGGTGGGATTCTGGCTCAACTCTATAATCAACCCTTCCAAAACTCTGGCTGGCCTAAGGATATATCAAACCAGTATTGAAACACAATGATCCCATGTGGTGATTTCTCCTCCAGGACCAATTTTGTATCTCAGTTCCTAGTCTATTAATATACTGCTACTGATTCTTGAACAGGACAAAGGGATCGCATGTTGAGATCTCATCTCCTGGTAACAGGCTGCTATCACTTAGCCTATTTTGGCTTTTACACATGCGATATAGCAAAACAGAGTTGGGGCAGGGTGTGTGCGGAACGGCTAGCCTAATGCCATATCAGAGAGATGGACAACTGAAGGCTTAGTGAGGCACTCTTGGCTATCTGGGACTCTTCTTTCATTCATTCAATAGTATTTATTGAGCACTTACTATGTGCAGAGCACTGTACTAAGCACTTGGAATGTACAAATCGGTAACAGAGACAGTCCCTGCTCTTTGACGGGCTTACAGTCTAATCGGGGGAGACAGACAAGAACAATGGCAATAAATAGTAGTAGTAGTACTGTGTAGACTTTGACTACTTCAAGCAGTTAATTCTTCACTTGGTCAGTTAGTCGAATTTATTGAGCATCTGTTAGGTGCAGAGCACTGAACTAAGCACTGGGGAGAGTACAGTACAACAGACACATTCCCTGCCCACAACGAATGGTATGGCAGTGGTGATTAAGCAGGTAATTTACAACGTCTTAGGGAGAGCATGGGAGTCTTTTACTAAACTGAAAGCTTCTCGAGGGCAGACATCCTGTCTACAACCCTATTGTGTTCTCCCAAATACTGAATATCATTCATTCAATCCTACTTAGTAGGCGCTTATAGTGTGGAGACTACCATACTACATGCTTGGGAAAGTACAATACAACAATAAACAGACACATTCCCTGCCCACGATGAGCTTACAGTCATCTACGTACAGTGAACCATTCACTAAATGCCATTCCTTGATTATCAGAGACCTCACCCAACACAATTCCCCTAATTTATTGTACCTGCTGCAAGCTGGGGGGCTGGGGAGTGGAGGAGGAGCTGGTGGGAAGAGGAGGAGGAGGAGGGAGACATGACCTTCCAGGACTGGGATAAAGTCGAAGTTATTCCTCAGGTATTTTCTCTGTAGTACTTCCTGTAATGTACTTTACAAATGCTTAGTACAGTGCTCTGCACACAGAAAGCGCTCAGTAAATACGATTGAATGATAGTAGTATGGCCCTAGAAAAAATTCAAGGGGAAAGTATCTAAGACACAGCTTTGAACATATAAAGAAATTACTTACCTGCAGTTTCAACAAAGAATACAAAAATCCACAGGGGCACGTCCGAGTTTCGTAGTGGATAGCTACCACCATCGAGAGCACATCAGATACAGCCGCAAGAGGTTCCCCTGCCGGTATTTTACTGCTTTGCCCGGGGCTCCTTGACAAAGCAAAAACTCCAGGAAGCCCAGCAAGAAGAAGAACAGCAGGAGCAGATGAAACTTCAGGCAGAAGCTCGCTCAATCCGTTTTCTTCCTGCTACTTATCCTCCCTTGTCTCCCACTACAACCCAGCCCGCACATCTGGGTCCTACTCATGTTTTTCATCCTGCCTGAAACTACATTTCACTTCACATTCCCCCATCTTCAAAACACTGCTAAAACCACACCTCCTCCGGGAAGTCTTCCCTGATAACTCCTATCCTCAACTTACCTATTCCTCCCCTCCTACTTCCCCTTTAGACTGAGTCCTCCCCCTTCCCACAGTGGCACTTAAGTACCTATCTTTACCTTCTGTTGCTTCTGCTCCTTAAAAGCAGTGGTCTTGTTTACTATCTCCATTATAATCTCTCAAGCACTTAGCTTAGTACAGTGTTTGGCACAGAGTATATGCTCAATAAATACTACTGAGTGATTGAGTGATTTACTCCTTCCACTGCTGCTCTTGTGACTGGAATTTGTACCACTTCCAGGAGGAGAGCAAGACACTGCTCCATCTTTCCAGAAGAGACCAAACTCTGGGTTTGGCAGCAGGTTCTCATCTCACCTGTTCTGGCTGTATTGATTATTCCTCCAAGTGTGAGTGTTGATTAGGTGTGGAGTGGGGCCATCTGTGAGATGGGGGAGGAGGGCTACTTCTAGAGACTCCGGCGACTCACTGAGGTTCAGTTTCCCAAAGAGGATGAAACCCCTGCTTTACTAGACCACTAATCAAGGCAAATGAACTATCACAAGCAGCATGGCCAGGTGGTCAGAGCAGGGGCCTGGAAGTCAGAGGACTTGGGTTCTAATTCCCCTTCCTCTGCTTGATGCTGTGGGACCTTGGGCAAATCATTTAATGTCTCTGTACCTCAATTTCTTCATACACAAAATGGGGATTCAATACCTGTTTTCTCTCTCTTACTTAGAATGCTTCCCCCTTGTGGGATCTGATTATCTTGTATCTATCCTAGAACTTGGTATAGAGAATGGCACATAACCATTTGAAAACACCAGAATTATTATTAGCATTATTTTTATTAGCTGTCACCTCACCAATTATCCCACTACTATTACAGGACTATTTAGTAAAGCAAATTTCTCCCTATTACAGGCTGAATATATTACTCCTTGTAGCGATCCAAAGGTTCTTTGAAACCCCGCATTTGACCCTCTATGTGACTTGGTGAGCTGTTTTGTGGGAAAAAATATACAAAAATATAGATATTGAAGAATTAATGGGATATGAGATCTGACAAGTTCTTGTCTAAGGAGCTCTTTTGGATTCTTTTGGATTCTTATTTATTGTTTACAACTATTCTGGAAAAATGGAAATTTCTACCCGGGTCCCCAAAATAGAGGTGTTTAAAAATCCTCAGGGGAGACATAGGAGTTGAATAACAAAAAAACCTTTCCCTTTATATGGTCTTAAATAAATTTGGTTTGGGGCACTTCAGGCAGACTAAATAATTTTTGACATAAACAAGACTTGTTAAAAATGTACAGTTAAAAGGGAAAAAAACGCTATCTTGAAATGGGGAGATGACAGGACACATTTCATCCTGAGAAGAAGCATTATATTCTCTGAAAGAATCATTCCCCAAGGAGGTGCTTGCATTGTTTATATCTGGCTAAGGTAGCGAGAAGGCAGAAATTGTCACCCCCATTTTCTAAACGAGAAAATAAAGCATCTCGGAAGTACGTGCTGAAGGTCACACTGAAAGTGAATGAAGGCAATGGGGCAAGGTAACTCTTCTCCTGAATAAATGACCTGGAGTCACAGTGTCAGACACATAAGGATGGAAAATAGCTCAGTGCTACAGCCCATCCAGGGGAATGTGGAAAGACTCTTCGGAATGAGGACACCTGGGTTCTAGCCTTGTTTCTGTAGTAAAGGAATGACCATGCAGGCTAGCGCATTGAGGGTGATGGTTTAGAACTCTCTTGGCCAATCTACAGAATGGAAAGACCCTGCAGGCATCCTGAAAAAAAAAAATCCCCGGCTAAAATAGGCAGTTACCAAGGCGGTTACCTCAACACTCTCCCTTGTTCCCTTCCTCATTAAATGGATCTTGGACATAGATTTCCTTTACACGTACTGCCCAGTGTTCATTCAATTGTATTTACTGAGCACTTACTGTGTGCAGAGCACTGTACTGAGAGGTTGCGAGAGTCCAGTACAATGAGAAGTGGAAACATTCCCTGTCCACAGTGAGTTTACAGTCTAAAAGGATGGGCGGCCCACCCACTCACTTGCCCTCCAGCCCTTCCAGGGGCATGTTTGACATGGACAGGAGAGCATGTGGCATGGCCTAAGTGATCAGCAGTGTTGCCTAGTAGATAGACCACAGGTCTGGGAGACAGAAGGACCTGGGTTCTAATCCTGGATCCCTCACCTCTCTGCTATGTGATCTTGGGCAGGTCATCTAACTTCCCTGTGCCTCAGGTCCCTCATCTGTAATATGTAATATCGAGACTGTGAACCCCACTTGGGACAGGGACTGTGTCCATAGTGATCTGCTTGCATTCAACCCCAGTGCTTAATATAATGTCTGCACATAGTAAGTGCTTGACAAATACCATAAATATTATCATGATCACTCAATAAATGCCATTGATCGAATGCCCAATTGAATGCCAGTCATTTGTTCCCAGCTTCCAACACTTATCGCCTCCACAACCTTCTATAGCCCAATCCCCCAAATTCCCCAACTCCAGAATTGACCTTGTGCATCTTCATTTTCGTTGTGAAGGGAACACATTTAGTCATGCAATTTCAGGATTGGCTGAAAGTGGATTTGTTTCAGGCCTTGCAGTCTGGGGTTTGCAGTCACGTGGCAGGAGTCCAGCAAGCCCCGACCCACCTGCCTCACTGGAGGAATTCTGATTGTCAGCCCGATTGGACTGTAAGCCCATCAATGGGCAGAGATTGTTTCTATCTGTTGTCAAATTGCCGAATTGTACATTCCAAGCCCTTAGTACAGTGCTCTGCACATAGTAAGCGCTCAATAAATATTATTGAATGAATGAATGAATGAATGAATGCTTGACAAAAAGTATTTCCTGGATGGTTCCTCTTGGGTTCTCCTCCAAGGTCAGGGTCTCTGATCCTCGAAGCCTGCCAGTGGGGCCAGAAAAGGAGAAAGAATTAGGAGCTGGAAATGACCAAAATGTTATTTGCTTATTTGGGCTAATGTCAGGACTCTCAGAAAATGAGGTCTTCACCCAGGCGACATGACAATACCTATATAGAGTTACATTCCAAAAGGGCTGCCGCCACACTGAGTGGCAACTAAAAATCTCCTTCTAAGCACAGCCTTATCCATTGAAGCCTAAATTAGAACCTGGTGGGGAGGCCAAGGAAATTGATTCAGAAACCCCTCCTCTCAATTTTAAGGGTCTTCCCCAACTAGATTATAAAGTTCTCGAGAGCAGAGCTCATATCTACCAACCCTACCCTTTTCTCCCTAGTGTTTGGCACCCGGTAAGCACATAATCAGTACCATCGATTGACTGAGTACAAATTTCTCACTTGTTCTTGTAGAATTACATATTACGATTCCAAACAGGGAGGAGAATAATCCTTTAAAAAAAAAATCAAAATAAAATCCAGATACCCCAAATAAAAGCTTTTGAATCTTTCAAAGTCCAATCTGCCACTGTCTGCTAACTGCTCTATCGAAAAGAACCCAGATGTGTTTTCATTTGATGTAAATCCATCTGAGGCAAAATGCTATTCCATGGACAAAGCATTTAAATGGATCCAGAACCAAACGTTTTTCCGCGGCTTTTCAACAGCAATTGAAAAATAAAAAAAACTCTTGCACTGAGAGCTCTCTAATTATGTGATAATCACCAGGAAGGAGACAGGTATATCATTGTCCTTCTAATTTGAAAATGACAGTATTTGTCTCTCTGCAGGTGAACATGACTGAGACCCTCCTAGGTGCCGGCAGCAGTTTTGTGACCAAAATAAATGGCTTCAGCAGCTACTGATTCTGGTTGTCTCCCTACGTCTTCCCCTCGAGTGGGTGCATTTTTCCCCTTGAAATAAACACCTCCATCTTGCACAGTAAGACCGGACACAATTCCTGCCCTACATGGGGCTCGTGGTTGAAGGAGAAAAGAGAACAGATAGTGAATCTCCATTTTACACCTGAGGTAACTGAGGCCCAGAGGAGATAACTGAGGCCCAGAGAAGCTAAGTGACTTGCTCAAGGTCACACAGCAGACAAGTGGCAGAGCCAAAATTAGAACCCGGATCCTTTGACTTCCAGGGCCGTGCAACTGCTGGGGACCCCTCCAGGTATCTTCAATTGAGCCATAAAAGAGAACCTGTCAGGTGACAGGGACTTCTCGGAATTGGGCCCTCTGCTAATCAATAATAATTACAGTACTTGTGAAGTGTTCACTACGTGCCAAGCACTGTACTAAATGCTGGGGTGCAAACAAGTTAATCAGGTCACACACAGTATGGCTAATAGAAAGAACAAGGGCCCGGGTGTCAAATGACTTGGGTTCTAATTCCGACTCTGCCTATTGCTACTGTGTGACCTCGGGGAACTCACTTAACAGCCCTGTGCGCCAATGCTCCTGTTCTCTCTCCTACTTGGACTGTGAGCCCCACGAGGGACTAAACTGACTTGTATCAAACCCAGCACTTAGAACAATGTTTGACGCATAGTATGAGCTTAACAAATACCATCAAACAAATAAACAAACCAACATGGTCTCTGTCCCACAAGGGGCTCACAGACTAGAGCAGAGGGAGTAGGATTTAATTCTAATTCTGGTAATTAAGTTAATGAAGCAAATTCTGGGACTTTGTCTAACCCAGTCCAGACAGGGACGGTGTCCAACCCAATTTGCTAGTATCCAGCCCAGAATTTAGTACAGTGGCTGGCACATGGTAAGCGCTTAACAATTATTAGTATTACTATGGTTATAGATTGTATGGTACAGCTGTACAGATGAATTTAGACATGTAGTGTTCTGACGAATGCCTCTATCAGCATTTTAAATTTATACTTTATTACAGTCGTTGGCACATTAGATGCAGTTGGACAATACAGGTTTTCTTAGAGAAGCAGCGTGGCTCAGTGGAAAGAGCCCGGGCTTGGGAGTCAGAGGTCATGGGTTCTAATCCTGGTTCCGCAGCTTGTCAGCTGTGTGACTTTGGGCAAGTCACTTAACTTCTCTGTGCCTCAGTTACCTCATTTGTAAAATGGGGATTGATTGTGAGCCCCGCGTGGGACAACGTGATCACCTTGTATCCCCCAGCAGTTAGAACAGTACTTTGCACATAGTAAGCGCTTAACAAATACCATCATTAATTAATTATGTCATGGGCTCTTGGCAGGAAATGAAGAGCAGGCTCAATGGAGTCTTGAATAAGACCCATGATGCAACTGACAATGGAAGAAAGTTTACCTAAAAAAGGCCGAGGACCGAAAGGGAGGAGTTAGGGATGGGGTAGGTGGAGGATGAGGAGTTATTAGAGAGGATTCACATACTGCCAAGCAGCGTGGCTTAGTGGAAAGAGTACAGGCTAGGGAGTCACATTTCATGGGTGCCAGCTGTGCCAGCTGTGCCAGCTGTGCCAGCCAGCTCTGCCAATCAGCTGTGTGACTTTGGGCAAATCACTTCACTTCTCTGTGCCACAGTTACCTCATCTGTAAAATGGGGATTAAGACTGTGAGCCCCACTTGGGACAACCTGACTACTTTGTATCTACCCCAGCGCTTAAAGCAGTGCTTGGCACATAAGAAGCGCTTAATAAATACCATCATTATTATTATTATATCCCTTTCACTTTGGAGGAAGTAAAAGTTGGTTAACTCATCATGGAACACCTCTGACTGACTAAATTCCTATTTAAAACTGATTGAGCACACAGTTCTAAGAAACTTGGTAAAAACAGAGAACCAACTGGCCGGAGAATTAAACCCCATTATAACATCATTCCTATGAGTTAATCATTTCTAATGTATTCATTCTTTCAATCATATTTATTGAGCACTTACTCTATGCAAAGCACTGTACTAAGCACTTGAGAGAGTATAATATAACAATGAATGAACACATTCCCTGCCCACAACGAGCTTACTTAACAATTTTTCAGATCCCATTTAGTTCTTAGAAACCAGCTACGTCCTAAGTCTGAAAACATACAGCCTGATGAAACAATGTGCTATAGCAACGTAATATGTAGATGATGGAATATCTAATCAAGAATGATGACTGAGCCTCAATCCTCAGGACTGGAAACTTGCACAAAGAAACTGATTATTGCTTTCCTGGTTTTGCAGAGTGTCACACTGACCCTTCCCTGACAGAATAATAGTAATAACAATAGTAATCGTATTTGTTAAACCCTTACTATGTGCCTGGCGCTGGGGTGGAAACAAGTAAATTGGGTTGGACACAGTCCCTTTCCCACTTGGGGCTCCCAGTCTCAATCCCCATTTTCCAGATGAGGGAACTGAGGCCCAGAATAGTAAAGTGACTTGGCCAAGGCCATGCAACAGACAAGTGGCAGAGCAGGGATTAGAACCTATGACCTTCTGACTCCCAGGCCTGTGCTTTATGCATTCCGTCATGCTACTTCTCAATCATCTGCTCTCTGAAGCAGGGAGTACGAAGAGCATGTAGTCTGTGGAGGGTTTTTGATGCGCCAGACAAATTTCAAGCTGACCCATTTCACAGCCTAGTGCTGTGACCCAGAATCCAGTTATCGATCCACCTTAGCCAGCTCTTTTCCAGAATCACTGCGGGGCCTGTCAACCTTGCAGAATCCCCGAGATGTCATTTCAGTGAGAAATCTTAACTATGAATGGTTTAGCTCCATCAGGCAGAACCGGATCAGAACCCGGACTAGAGGTCAAGTCTACAGAGTCCTAAACCAACTGAAGCTCGCTGTGGGCAGCGACTGTGTCCTCTAATTCTGTTATATTGTACTCTCCCACTGCTGTGTTATCTTGTGCAAATCACTTAACTTGCCTGTGCCTCAGTTACCTCATCTGTAAAATGGGGATTAAGACCGTAAGCCCCATGTGGAACAGAGACTATGTTCGACATCATTTGTCTGTACACACCTCAGAATTTGGTTCAGTGCCTGATACATAATAAGCACTTAACAAATATCACAATTATTATTATTACTGGTATTACAGTGTTCCGCACCCAGTAAGCACTCATTAAATGCAATTGATTGATTTGTTGATTTACTGATAGGGATGTGTCTACCAACTCTGTTGTATTGTACTTTCCCAGGCCCTTAGCATAGTGCTCTGCACACATTAAGTGCTCATTCCATGTCATCGATGGACTGGACCAACAGTGAAATTATAGTGTGCTATAACAGTAATAATGATTATACTTATTACTATGGTATTTGTTAAGCACTTTCTATGTGACAACCACTATGCTAAGCGTTGGGGTAGATAAAAGTTAATCAGGCTGGATATAGATCCTGCCCCACATGGAACTCAGATTCTAACTAACAGGGGCTCCCTCTCTGTAATCTTAAATTTCCTCCTGTCTTCATGTCATCTCTACTTGGATGTCCTCCTGTTATCCCAAACTTAACCTGTCTAAAATCTAACACCTTATCTTCCCACCCAAACCCTGTCCTCCTGCTGACTTTCCCATCACTGTAGGCAGCACCACCATCCTTTCTGTATAACAAGCCCATATCCTTGGCATTACCCTTGACTCCTCCCTCTCATTTAACCGAAGTGTTCAGTCCATCACTAAATCCTGTCAGTTCAACTTTCATAACATCACTAAAGTTTGCCCTTTCCTCTCCATCTGCACAGCTTCCATGTTAATCCAAGATCCTATCCTGTCTTGATTACTCTATCAGCCTCCTTGCTGACCTCCCAGCCTCCTGTCTCTCCCCTCTCTAGTCCACACTCCACTCTGCTGCCCAGATCGTTTTCTATAGAAATGTTCAGTTCGTGTTTCCCCACTCCTCAGAGAACAGTGGTTGTCCATCCACCTCGGCATCTAACAGAAACTCCTTCTCTGCTTTGGAACACTCAATCACCTTGCCCTCAGCTATGTCACCTCCTTACTTTCCTAGTACAACCCTGTTCTTACACTTCCCTCTGCTAATGCTTTCCCTTTTCATTATCTCCCCACCTTCAAAGCCTTATTGAAAGCACATCTCCTTCAAGAGATCTTCCCTCACTAAGCCCTCATTTCCTCTTTTCCCAATCCCTTCTGAGTCAGCCTGATTTGCTCCCTTTATTCACCATACAGGTACCCAGCCCCACCCCACTTATGGACCTATCTATAATTTATTTAATGTCTGACCCTCTTTAAACTGTAAACTCATTGTGAGCAGGGAATATGTCTGTTATACTGTTGTGTTGTACTCGCCCAGATGCTTTTACACTCTGCACACAATAAGCGCTCAATACGATAGACTGACTGATTCTGCCATTTCCCCTATATGTGGTTGATTTTAATGCCTGTCTCCATAAATAGACTGTAAACTCCTTTTAGGCAGGGAATATGGGAGGGAGGGGGGTTAGGGTGACCTATCTCGTGGCCACCCATGGCCCCCCAGTAGTGACTTTCTCTTGGCTTATGACACTTCCTCTCCAGGCTGTGAGAATGTGTCTGCTAATTCTGTTGGATTGGTCTCTCCCAGGTGCTTAGTAGAGTGCTCAGCAACATAGTAAGTGCACAATAAATAACACTGATTGATTGATAGGTTGATAGAACATTGAAAGGTGGCAAGAACGTAATTCTTTCTCTGAAAGTGTGATCTTGAAATCATTGTAGATTGGTCTCCTGATCAGCTTTAAGTGAGATTCTTCTCTTTTCTCCATAAATAGATATCAAAATAGACCACAAGTCTAAAGAGCAAGTCATTTTTCTCATTATCGGAGAGAAGGCTTCCCTCCAAAGGAGAAGTATCAGCTTCAAAGTTGCACCCTGCAAATGTGGAGTAAGATCAAATCTAGGAAAAAGTGGCTTAGTCTTTTTTCTTTGTCTTTTTTGAACTTTCCCTGTAATATGAGTAGCTTCATCCATCACCTCAGAGTTGGTAGACATAATCCCTGCCTACTAGGAGCTTATAGATTTGGGAGCCAAATGTTAAAATAAACTAGTTAGGGGAAAAAAGAGCATTTGGACATTTGACATTCGCCTCAACCCCAAGAACCTATATACTTAGCTTTAGTTACGCATTATAAATTCCTTATTAATTAATTAATTCATTCATTAGTATTTATTGAGCGTTTACTATATGCAGAGCACTCTACTAAGCGCTTGGAATGTACAATTCAGCAACAGATAGAGACAATCCCTGCCCAATAATGGGCTCACAAAATTAATATTAATGTCTGTCTCCCCCTCTAGACTGTAAGCTTATTATGGTCGGGATCATGTCTACTAATTTTATTGTATTGTACTCTCCCAAGTGCTTAGTAAAGTGCTCTGTACACAGTAAATGCTCAATAAACTGCTAAATAGGAGCAGCTTGGCTTAGTGGAAAAAGTGTGGGCCTGGGAGTCAGAGGTCGTGGGTTCTAATTCAGGTTTCGCCACTTGTCAGCTGTAAAATGGGGGGATTAAAACTGTGAACCCTACGGGAGGCAACATGATTACCTGTATCTACCCCAGTGCTTAGAACAGTGCTTGACACATAGTAAGCACTTGACAAATACCATCATTATTAATAAATACCATTGATTTACTGATTGATTGAACTCTATTGTAATGCACTCTCTCAGGCACTTATACTGTGCTCTGCACATAGTAAGTTCTCAATAAATGCCATGATAGATTAATTGTTTGATTTATTACCGACATGAGGAATCCTCTCCCTAATTTTGGTTGGGGATTTTTTCCCCAGAGAGTTTCAAGTGGCCTCTGTTAATGTTTACTATTCCCTTCAACAAGCATTCATCCCTTATCTCTATATTGGCTCATATAAGAAGATTTCAGCAGGGAAAAACCCACATTTATAAATTAAAATCCTCATTCTTTATGCCATGCATTTTGTGCATATGAAATTTACTTTTACTGCCTTTAAAAATAGTTCTCATAGTAATTCAAATGTGAATCCTTGGTTAAAAACAACTCCCTTATATCCTTGGATTGGCCTTTAGAATCCATTTATTCTGAGCATTAACATCATCTAATTTTTGCCTGGATTTCAAGGAAGGAGTCGTTACTGCAGCAGCTCAGAACTGTAGAGATAAACATATTCATCAACCCATATGTACTTGTGGGCAATTCTGGCTTTTAAATCTTCTCGGTCACAGATTTAAAATTATTTTTGAGTGTGTCACTACTGATTTCGGCAGAGAAAGCTAGTTTCAGTTCCAACCGCTGCTTCTGACATTAACTTTGGTCTGGTCTTGAATATTCTACCACAATCCAGGAAGACCTGGAACTAAAAAAGATTCCATAGATTTCTGCTGGGTTAAAAAAACCAAAACACCAAAAACCGTCTTTTGTGACCCACCTAACGTTTTCCTTCTGATTCTGGGAATCCATAAAAAAAGCTTGATGGGCATCTGGGAGACTGAGTTAATTGTCTCAATTCTCCTTGCCACTCTCTCCTTCCCCAGAGCCACAGGGGAAAGTGCCTTTGGCTTAATGTACATAAAATGAATCAATCCATCAATCGATTAGTTTATTTTTTTTTAGTGCTCACTGTGTGCAAAGTGCTGTACTAAGAGCTTGAGAGAGTACAACAGAATAGGAGTTAGAAGATACAATCCCTGCCCTCAAGAAACTTAAATCTAGCAGGGGAGACAAATATTAACCAACTGCAATGGAGAGATCCCCAAAGATTGGACAGAGATGAGTAAGGGGGCTAGATACAAATATTAACATAAATTGCTGGTAAGGGAAATAACAGAGAATAAAGATCTGAGACATGTTTGACTTTATTTTTTAGATTTTAATGATCAGGAAAGCTCTAAGCCAGGAACAGTGTACACTACAAATAGCACAGCAGGAAGTGGACACTAGAATATACAACTCGAAAACAACTTTTATATGCAGTGATGCTCACCACTTTCTCTAACAGGATGATTTTAGCCTCATAAACCACACATACAAGTAACTGTCAGACTACCTCATGTAGATAACAAACCACAATGAAGTTAACATCGCTCTCAGTTTTATAGGAGAGATCGTATTGAATATGAGAAGCAGCATGGTCTAGAGGATAAAGCACAGGCCTGGGAGGTCACGGGTTTTAATCCGACTCTGCCACTTCTTCACTGTGTGATCTGTGGGCAAGTCACTTCACTTCTCTGGGCCTCATTTCCTTCGTCTATAAAATGGGAATTATGAGTGTGAGCCCCATGTGGGACAGGGACTACGTCCAACCCAATTATCTTGTATTTTCCTGTCCCAGGTGACCCTGGGGTACTAACCATTTCAAGGTCAAATGCTATCTCGTGACCTCCTGAGCCAGCAAGTGGAACTCAGAAGTGAGGGTGGGACACCGCACCTACAACTGAAACTGCCAGATTGATAGCCCAATCTGGGAATACAGAAGGTGCCCCTCACCCCCCATGCCAATCAAATTAGGAATGGAGGAGGAGGGAGGACAGAGATTGGATAAACTGAGGCCGGAAGCTGGAATAGCCTAAGGGCACAGGTGATAAATACCTGCTGCCTCTAACCTTCTGTGCAGAGAAACGGGACTTGCAGCAGCCTACTGCAGGTCACCTCTGTCCAGAGCGTGAGACGGCTGCTCTGCCTGCACCAAGTGAGGAGCCGTGGGATGGGTGAGTGTCCCGTCCTGCTGAGAGCTTGTGGGGTTGGAAGCCAGATGCTTCACCATGGGTATGTAAAGTTTAAAATGGATTTGATGTCTAAGTGGGTGCCTCCCCAGGGGGACGTGAACAGGGTGAAAGCTAGCCGCCTCACCAAGTGCGAGTAGCACATAAGTGGATTTGATGTCTAGGTGGGTGCCTCCCCAGTGGGACGTGAACAGGGTGGGAGCTAGCCGCCTCACCAAATGCCAGTAACCATAAGTGGGTAATGCATAACTGGGTTTAACACATAACTGTATGTAACTCATATGTGTATGTAACTTATTAGTGTTTAATGCATAAGTGTATTTAACGCAAAAGTGGATTCCTCCTGGGTGGGGCAAGCACATGGTGGGAGCCAGCCACCTCACCATGTTGTGAGTAAATCATAAGTGGGCTCGGGTGTCCACCCACACGCAAGTATCATATCAGTGTATTCCTCCCATTAGGGAAGCTCTAACACCATATTCCTCCCAAAGGGGAAGCTATAACACCATATTTCCCCCCAAAAGGGAAGGCCGATTGTCACGTCTAAATAATTAATTAATTCAATTTGCCCCGCGGAATAAATTCTATACAAAACTCAGGTTTTCCATCCCTGGCCTCTCTCTCTCGCCGCGCCAATTCTGAAAGAACCTGTCCCCGGCGATGGGTGACACTTCCCCAGTGTTTAGAACAGTGTCTGGCACAGAGTAAGTGCGTAGCAAATACCATAATTATTATTATTAAATATCATCAATCATAGGGCCTCTTCTGTAGTTCTAAGAGTTATTAGGTGCTCAGATGAAGTGATTCTTAACCTAGCACTGTTTTCTAAAATAAAACTATGTTAACAATGTTCTAATACCTGCTATTACTAACATGCCTCATAATCCAGCCATAATATATTCTTTAAATGTGTGGATGTGTTCTGAATGGTTGTAGAGTGATAATTATGTCATTTATTAAGCGTTTACTATTTGCCAAGCACTGTACTAAGCACTGGGGTAAATAAAAGATAACCAGGCCAAACATGGGCTCTGTTCCACATGAGGAATTCAGGCTAAGTAAAAGAGAGAATAAGTATTTGTGAGGCAGCAGCATGACCAAGTGGCTAGAGTATGGCCCTGGGAGTCAGAAGGATCTGGGTTCTAATCCCAGCTCTGCCACGTGTCTGCTGTGTGACCTTGAGAAAGCCATTTCACTTCTCTGTGCCTCAATTACTTCATCTATAAATTGAGGATTGAGACTGTGAGCTCTATGTGGGACAGGGACTATGTCCAACTGATCATCTCGAATCTACCCCGCTGCTTAGTACAGTGCCTCGCACATAGTAAGTACTGAAAAATACAGTTATTATTTACCCCCATTTTACATATAAGGCAAAAAAAGGCACAGAGAAGTGATGAGACTTGCCTAAGAGCCCACAGCAGACTAATGGCAGAGCCAGGATAAGGTCTTCTGACTTCCTCTCTAGACTATAAGCTCCTGTGGGCAGGAAACATGTCTTTCACTTCTGCCATATTGTTCTCTCCCAGGTTCTGAGTACAGAAAGGGATCAATAAAACCACTTATTGATCTATTACTCTTGAAATCAAGAGACCTGGGTTTTAATGGCCCCCTCAGGGTCGCACCTGGAGAGTTTCTAGTACTCTACCAGTCTCGACTATGGGAGAAAGAGTCAAGCAGAGGCCTACCCATTCCATTCCTAGCTTGGCCAGTGGCTAGCCAGTAGAAAGCGATCTGCTACATGTCAAGACTCCCCTGTCAGGGCAGTAGCGGCCAGGGAGAAAGTCAAGGGCAGAGACTCAAGTTTACTGAGTGGAAGGAGGTGATGGTAAAGTACTTCCATATTTTTACCAAGAAAACTCTACGGATGCACTACCAGAAAGATTGCAGATGAAGGTGCGGCATCCTGGGAGAGATGTGTCACGGCATTGCTATGGGCCGGAGGCGACGTGTCAGCATAAGACAGGACAAGATGAAGGCTCTAATGTCAGTCTTGAATTAATCCAGTTAATAAAGATAATGAGAAGAAGAAGAAGAATAAATGGTATTTGTTTAGCCTTTCCTACACCAAGCACACCACTAAGTGCTGAGTGCTGGGGTAGTTGCAAGATAAGCCCTTAGTACAGTGCTCTGCACACAGTTAGCCCTCAATAAACATGACTGAATGAATAATCAGGTCCCTCTTGGGGCCCCCAGTCCAAGTATGAGGGAGAGAGGGGATTTTATCACCATTTTGCAGAAGAGAGAACTGCGGCACAGAAAAGTCAGGTGACTTCCCCAAAGTCACACAGGAAATGTGGGGTGGAGTTATGATTAGAACCCAGGTTTTTCATGTACTTTCTCTTGTTTTCTAAAAGTAGTTGTGGTGGTAACCGTAATAATAGTAATAATAAGTTTAATAATAATATTTATTAAGCACTTACTGCATGTCACATAGAAGCAGTGTGGTGTAGTGAGAAGCAGCCTTGCCTAGTGAATAGAGCTCGGGTCTGGGAATCAGAAGGCCCTGGGTTCTAATCCCGGCTCTACCACATGTCTCGTGTATGACCTTGGGCGAGTCACGTAACTTCTCTGAGCCTCAGTTGCCTCATCTGTAAAACGGGGATTAAGACTGTGAGCCCCATGGGGGACAGGGACCACATCCAACCTGATTAACTTGAATCTACCCCAGCGATGAACAAATACCATTTAAAAAATAAAACACTGCGCTGAGCTCTGGAAAAGAGAATTAGACACGATCCCTGATCCTTTAAGAGTTCATAATCTAAGAATAAAATGAGGTAGAGGAGGTTGGTAGTAAACACATATGGAGTGGTGAAACAATAAAAATGAAAACAACATAAGGCAAAGGCACAAAGTAAAAATAAAACAAGAAGCAGTAAGTATTGTGGTTAGAGGGAGTGGAGATTTGGGCTTTTAAGGGCTCAGTGTCCAAATAGTCACAACAGCAGCCAACGGGGACCACCACAGCAAGAGCAGTCAATGAATACCCAAAACTCATATTATTGGAGCGGCCTCACGCTGATGTTACTCTGCTGACCTTCCCATCAAGGTAATTAATTTACAGTGTGATGGGATCCCAGGCTCGGCAGTGGGACGGTGGGGCTGTCTGGTGGTCCGGATGATGGAGGTCAGGAGCACTAAGTGTTTTTCCATCAGCTTCCTTGTCTGGAGTCCCCTCCTTGCCCTCTTTTCGATGAGGGATCACGTCTCATTTTTATCTTTTAACTCCTCTCTGGGATTGGGAGCTCCATGACTCCTACAGCCAGCTTCACCGCATCCCCACCAGATCAGTGTTGGATGGAAGCCGGCCTCCGGATCTGATCCAAAGCGACGGATCTGTGGCATTTGGTAAAAATAGACTGTGCCTGGAGTAGGGCAAATGTGTCACAATTCCTCCTTCCCAAACTGAGTTCATGATACTGATGGTGAACACTGATGGGGGTGATGGAATAAGGTGGAAATTTATCACTACTGTCCACTTCCAGCTTCCTAATTTTCAGCGCAAGTTGTCTATACCAATCTGGTACGATTTGCCCTACCACAGTGGACTACCTCATTAGGGCAGACTCCTGGTTGTGATATTCCAGAGGTCAAAGGTAGGGGTGCAGGTATATTCAAAACATCATAATTTGTCTTCCATTGGCCCATCAGCATATCATACATTCCGGAGCAGTTTATGCATGGGAATGGAGTTAGTCCATTAGCAAAGTTGTGGCTATATTTTCACAACTTCATGCCGCCAAGCCTAGGTTGTGAGAGTGATGATAATTATTAAAAGGGAATAAGACCTGAAAATCAGACACGCCTCCCCCGAACAGTTGTTGCTAAGGTTTAAGGCCGACAGGAAAATAGCCAAGGAACGTTCCCCAACCCCTCCTTCTCATGAGACCTAGGCTAAATGCCAAGAAAATGGGAAATTGAAGTTATCGTTTCTTTTAACAGTCCACTAACACTAAAGGAAAAAGAGAAAAGCTCTTTTAAGGTACAGGAAAGAATCCTGCAGGTTGAAATTACTGGGTCTGAACAGATTTTTCCACTCAAGAGTTCATGCAATTAGACAGAGTAGACTAGATATTGGTAGAAATTAAACAAATATCCAAAGAACTACACATCCCAAAGGTCCAGATCGATAGTGATTTAAACAAAAGAGCTATAAAAGAATGCACAATGCATAGTTAATAAAATTGGATAACGTAAGGGATATGAAAGGTCAAACAAGGTGTTCAGAATAGAAAATGCATAGGGAAAACCCCCCCAAAAAACAAAATCCATGAGAGTCCTGACACATAGCCAGCCCTACACAATTACATTAGCATTTTGTTGCTACAAAAAAGTAGACATGGTTTGTTCTGATTTACATGGAAATTCACTTGGGAAGATTAATGCTTCATTTACTTTGGACAGAAATCCTTATTACATAAATTTTTTCTTCACTGTTGATTCTTTACAAGTTTAGAAGTTGTTCCAGGAACAACAATATGGTATTGTTCCTGGAAATCTAGTCCTGCCTTTGTCATTGAATATGGTTCAATGGCGGTGCTGGTGAAACTGGTCAAGAAGTAGGGTATCTTTTCTGCAGGAGGTCCTGTCTTCAAAGCCAGTATAGAAGGTTGAACTTCCCCACAACCTTACAGATTTTTACCTAGATGTGGGATTTGCTTCCCCTTCACCACCACATTCTGATTTCTGCCAAAAACCTTGCTGGACCCTTGGTTTCTATTTTCTTTCTCGTTTTTTGTCAGTGCATCATTGGACAACATACTGCCTAGGTATCAGAATGTAATGAGAACTTTATTTGGTGCTGTTGATGGAAATACTTGATCTTTCTCCACTGTGGACTGATCTCTGTGGCCCTATCCTCGGTCTCCGTGGCTGATACAATTTCTCTGCGGAGTGTTCATTTGCTGTTCACATCGATTTCTTCTTGTACTGGGCTGTTAAGAAAATGACTCCTTTGCTTTCCAGGAGATTGATATTTAGCAATTTGGGAGTCATCTTCTGATACATTGGGAGTATCATTATTCACCACTGGAACACGTGAAGTGTCAGTGAAGCACCTGGACATTCTCATGACTGCAGTGCTCCATTCTACTTTTGAGTCCTCCTGCCTGTCTGGTAGAAAGAACTCAGAAGCAGACCTGAGTTCTAATCCAGGTTCTGCCCAGAATATCAATCAACCAATCAGTGGTATTTACTGAGGGTTTTCTGTGTACAGAACACTGTAAAAAGTGCTTGGGAGGGGACATTGCAACAGAGTTGGGGGACACATTCCTTGCCTAAAATGAGCATACAGTCTAGGTGGGGACTTGACCACAGATGCACTTCACAGCATCCAGTATTCTTGCCTACCTCCTTGCTAGTACTTAGTACAGTGCCTGGCACATAGTAAACACTTTAGAAATACCACCGTTATTATTATTATTATTATCGGACTTCTGAAGGTATAGAAATCCCACCAGTCTTGAAAGGGGAAGAAAAAACCTCTCTCTTTCTCTCTCTCTCTACATCAAAGTCCAGCAATCACATCCAGACAGCTTTCCCTCCCAGCTCCTGCTTCCCAAAGTTTGTGATATCCTTTCCCCCAGAGTTTCTGTTACAGAAAGACTGTGGTATTGGTGGTCAGAAGACCTGGGAAACAGTGTCTGCTGTTCTGAGCAGCAAAATGCAGTGGGTGCTCCTTGGCCCACATATCCACCCTCCCACATTTAGAAGAGATTACCTCACTGGCATATGGTGTCTTAACAAGTAGATTCGCCCACCAATCATGTCATACTTGGAAAAGCCGATCAGAGGAGAAAGTTGAGGGGCAGGTTTGGATCTTAAAATAATATTTGAATTGGATGAATTCTGAAAACAAAAGTTACCTGGAAGCCTTTCACTGGACAAGGGAGGCATATAGTAGTAAGCCACATCCCTGCTGCATTCCAGAACCCAGGTCTCTTGACACCCAGCCATGTACTAGGTCACATTGGACCCATTCATGCAATTTAAACAAAAGGTGGGGGAGAGGAGAAAAGAAAATAAAATAAATGGGGAGAAAAGAGAAGCAGAGAGATGACAGGGAGGCTGTCATTTCATTGCAGGTGGGCGATAATAATAATAATGATTATGGTACTTGTTCAGAGCTTATTATGTGTTAAGCATTTGTCCTAAGCAATGGGGTAGATACAAGGTACTCAGGTTGTCACACTTGAGGCTCCCAGTCTTAATCCCTATTTTTCAGATGAGGGAACTGAGGCACAGAGAAGTTAAGTGGCTTGCCCAAGGTCACACAACTGACAAGTGGCAGAGCCAGGATTAGAACCCACATCCTCTGACTCCCAACCCTATGCTCTTTCCACTAAGCCATACAGCTTATTTGGAATGTGTTTGTTGAATATGTTACATTGTACTCCACCAAGTAGGTGCTTTGCGTACAGTAAGTGCTCAATAAATATGATGTAATGAATGAATGAAAAGAGGGAGAGAGAAACAATGAGAGAGAGTGTAAATACATTCCTAGTTCATTTGGGAAGAAGGTAGGGTAAGTGCCAAAGTGGAAAAACACTGTGCCTGCTGATGTCACATCTAGCTCACCTCACCCTCTTCATCTTGCTACTCCACTGCTATGAAATTGAATCACTTTTGGGGGGTGAATCTCTTCTTTCCACACCTGTTGGGGAGACGAGCAATCTCCTTCCTTGCACGGCTTTGCCGGTTCGATTCAGCATTTTTTCATTCACTCATTCAATCGTATTTATTGAGCACTTACTGGGGGCAGAGCACTGTACTAAGAAACATTCCCTGCCCACGATGAGCTTACAGTCTAGAGGTGGAGAGAGAGACATCAATTTAAATACGTACATTAAAGATATGTACATAAGGGCTGTGGAGCTGGAAGGCGGGATGAACAAAAGGAGCAAGAAAGGAGTTGCAGAAGGAAGTGGCAGAAGAGGAAATGGGGGCCTCTTAGAGGAGACATGCCCTCAATAAAGCTTTGAATGGGAGAAGAGTAATTGTCTGTCAGATTTGAGCAGGGAGGGCTTTCCAGGTCAGAGGCAGAATGTGGGTGAGGGGTCGGCAGTGAGGTAGAAGAGATTGAGACAGAGTGAGAAGGTTAGAATTTGAGGAGAGAAGTGTGTTGGCTGGGGTGGTGAGGCAGGAGGGGACGAGGTGATTGGGTGCTTAAAAACCAATAATAATAATGGTGGTATTTCTAAAGTGTTTACTATGTGCCAGGCACTGTACTAAGTACTAGCAAGGAGGTAGGAGTTTTTGTTGTTTGATGTGGAGGCGGATGGGTAACCACTGGAGTTTCTTGAGAAGCGAGGAAATGTGTTCTGAGCATTTTTGCAGAAAAATGATCCGGGCAGCAGAGTGAAGTATGGACTGGAGTGGGGAGAGACGGAAGGCTGGGAGACCAGCAAGGAGGCAGGTGTAGTAATCCAATATGGATAGGATTAGTGATTGTTTTAAGGTGGTAGCTGTTTGGATGGAGAGGAGACTGCAGATTTTAGCAGTGTTATAAAGGTGGGTCCGACAGGATTTAGTAATGGATTGAATACGTGGATTGAATGAGAGAGGAGTCTAGGATCACTCCAAGGTAATGGGCCTGTGAGTCAGGATGGTGGTGCCATCTACAGCGATAGAAAAGTCAGGGGATGGACAGGGCTTGGGTGGGAAGATAAGATAAGCACTGCTGCTGTTTGACTGGAAGGTTTGCTCTGCCATCCAGTGAGGGTGGAGGGGATACCACCGGTTCGTAATCTATGACTGCATCTTGCCAGCAAAGGCTAATGAGCGGATTCCATCCTGCCTCCTCCTCTGACTCCTTTGTGAGATTAAGTGGTGGGATGGACTAGCTGCTTCCTGTCCTGAAAACCATGAGGGAGAAGCTAACTGATGTCACCATCACGGGGACCAGTCTGCCCACGGTGTGAATGCCAATGTCCGAGAACCTCATGAGGCCTCATGAGCCCTATCTAGCTGGAGAGCCAAAGATTCCCAACCCCTGATCGAGAGCATTCCATGAAGCGAACAGGCCCAAAATGAATCCTGAAAAGTAGCTGGCTTGTATGAGCAGCGAAAGACTGCAGCAGCATTTAAGGGAATCACCTTCTGAGGCATGATGGTAGGGGATGATTTTGGCACTGTGCTGCAATCACTTCCACTCTCCATGGATCCTGCACCTGCATTTCCTTTGAAAATGCCCATCACAGAGTACTGTGACCCTTTCGGCTTACCTGTTCACGAGCCTGCACTTCCTTGTGGCACTGATTCCTCATGAGAACCATGCCTCATTCTTCTTTCTCCAAGGGAGACTCCACAGACATCACCATCCTCATCATCAGTGTTCTCAAGCACCTCTAGACTGCAAGTCGTTGTGGGCAGGGAATGTGCCTGCTTAATGTTGTATCGTGCTTTCCCAAACTTAGTACGGTGGTCTGCACACAGTAAGCGCTTAACAAATACGATTGAATGACTGCCTAGTGTGCTCTGGAGGCACCCAGTACAGTGCTTTGCAAGAAATAAACACCTAGTACAATGGTCAGTACATAATAGCAGCTATGCCTACAATAAGAGCCAATACAAGGCCCTGCACCAAGAAGGCATTCTGTAAACACTAATGATGATGATGCTGAATGTTAATCTTCGGAACAACTATAAAATCTCACAATGGAATGAAGTGGGCACCGCATGTCTTTTCTGATAGAGGCCTGAGCTGGAAAATGATCAATTTCTTCATGTTATTCTCCCTTTGGTAAAAGTCAAGCACTGCATTTGGAAGTTAATGTCTTTTAATTTTATATCCAAATGTCTCTCACCCCTCCAGGGCGATTGGCTGGCTACTGTCAAGGAGGTCCAGAAAACCCATCTGTCTCAACAAACGGGGAGTGATGAGCAAGGCCTGCGAGCCACCAAACCAATCCTGGGTCAGAGTCAAAAGGGAACGGATAATATCTGAATGACCCGAGAGTCTCTCAGTGCA
Organism: Ornithorhynchus anatinus; assembly: GCF_004115215.2. NCBI lineage: Eukaryota > Metazoa > Chordata > Mammalia > Monotremata > Ornithorhynchidae > Ornithorhynchus > Ornithorhynchus anatinus. The sequence continues at coordinate 25,619,173 of NC_041736.1, forward strand.
CTGACGAAGAGAGAACGATCTCTCTGTTCCAGAAAGAAAATATTTTCTTGCATACAAGATGGCGCAATTAGCTTCGTCCAGCTAGGGGAATTTTCTACTCTAAAAATACCACATTGCTAGTCACGGTTGAAGCCCGTTGCCCAGCTCCAAAAAACAGATAACATGTCCCACTGGGCCTTATTGGTGTTGCTTGCTATTTATGTCTCTTTTCACTGTCCTTATTGTTTTCACATGTCTGCTGAGTGACCTTGGGCAAGTCACTTAACTTCTCTGTGCCTTAGTTACCTAATCTGTAAAAAGGGGGTTCAGACCATGAGCCCATGTCCAACCGGATTAGTTTTTATCTACCCAAGCACTCAGAACAGTGCCTGGCAGATATTAAGCGCTTAACAAATACCACAATCATTATTATAATGCCCATTCCTAAGCCAATGCCAACCTCCCCTGTGGCCCCGACACTCTACCACCGAAAATCGAAAGAGAAGGAGCACTGTTGTTGAAGCCTTCAGTTCAATTCCTCGAAAAGGAGACATCTTTCGTTTTGTGTTTTAATAAACGTGTGGCTTTCCCATGCGTTACTTAGGAAAATCTTTGTGCATCATGTTGTCGCTAATTGCTAAACTAAGCTGATATTTTTAGAAGAGTAACACTTCATAAATATTGAACTAGGGCTAGAGCAGAATCGTTTGTAAATAAACCGATCTCAATCGTCAAGGGAAGAATTTTCTCTATGTTTGAAGGTAGACAGGCGGGCTAAGGGTCGGTAAATAGCCTGCCATTGTGTTGACCATGTACTCTCATGTTCCTTCCCTCATACGTCTTAGATTGTAAGTTCCGGGTGTCCAAACTTATCGTCTTATGTCCATTCCAGTGCTTAGCTCGGTGGGAATGCACTTCCCCCTGTTTGACCTTGGACAACTCTCTTAACTTGCCTGGGCCTCAGTTCCCTCAGCTGCAAAATGGAGATTCAGTACCTGTTCTTCCTCCTAGTTACACTGTTAGTTCCACTTGGGACCTGACTATCTCAAATGTACCTCAGTTTGGGCACATAATAAACCCTGAATTAATATTGCAGTTATTTTAAATTGTAAGCTGTTGAATTTTTCACAACATTTTAAGGGTTTGTGGGGCCACCCAGAAAGTGCTACTCGGTAGAGGAAAAGGTAAGCTCCCTGAGGGAGGTATTATTATTATAAATATCATTATTATCATCATTAGTATCATTATTATATTTGTTGAGTGCTTACTACGTGTCAAGTACTATTCTAAGTCCTCGGAGAGATATAAGTTAATTAGGTCGGAACATTTGTCTCTGTTCCACATGCGGCTCACAGTTAAAGTAGACAATTACAACTATACCGTACTCTCCCAACCACTTAGTATAACAGTGCACTGGTGATCGATTTGGGAAAATAACTCTCCATGGATCCAATCATTCAGTCATATTCATTAAGGGTCTAGTGTGTGAAAAGTGCTGTACTGAGCACCTACTGTGTATAGTATACTGTTCTTGGTGCTTGGGAATATAAAAGAAAAGTATGAGATTCAGCTCCTGCCCTCCAGGAGTTTGCAATTTAATAGAGGCCAAAATATGGGAAAATTTGGGGCAAGCCACCTGAATAATAATGATAATGTTGGCATTTGTTAAGCGCTTACTATGTGCAGAGCACTGTTCTAAGCACTGGGGTAGATACAGGATAATCAGGTTGTCCCACCTGAGGCTCACAGTTAATCTCCATTTTACAGATGAGGGAACTGAGGCACAAAGAATTTAAGTGACTTGCCCACAGTCACACAGCTGACAAGTGGCAGAGTCGGCATTCGAACTCTTGACCTTTGACTCCCAAGCCTGGACTTTTTCCACTGAGCCACGCTGCTTCTCTGAAGATACTCCAGGTCACTGGCAGAACCAGTGCCCTTCAAACTCCCACATGCAATTAGCCGGCTGGATGAAGGGGGACCGGACACCCCTGACCCTGCGTGATTCGGAGATGGAAGCAGGTTGGACTGCTCCAATCCAAGGATTAGGGAGAGTGGGGAGAGAGGCCTGTGTCTTGAGACAGCTGTTGGATTTACTGGTGTACTCTAGTTACATTCCAATATTAGTTGTTTTGGAATGTCTCACGGTTGATTTCAGTCCAGAGATTTGCGTGTGGGAATCTGTCAAATGACTGTCTCTATCAAGCTATCAGTGGTATTTATTAAGTGCTGAGTTTAGTGCTCTGCACATAGTAAGTGCTCAATAACTAGTGGTGTTTATTGAGCACTGTGTGAGTTACACTGGACTAAATACTTGGGAGGGTTCAATAGAGCCGGTAGACATCCCTGCCCACAAAGAGCTTACCGTATAGTGGGAGTTATCTGTGTTGAGTACTTACTGAAAACACTCATAGGAACAGCTTCTTGATGGTGTTGTCTACAGTTGTGACAGTGGCAGTAAATTTTATTGTAGAGAAGCAGCGTGGCTTAGCACGGGCCTGGGATTCAGAAGATCATGGGTTCTAATTCTGGCTCTGCCACAAGTCTGCTGTGTGATCTTAGGCAAGTCACTTAACTTCTCTGGGCTTTAGTTCCCTCATCTGCAAAGTGGAGTTTAAGGGGGTGAGCCCCATGTGGGACAGGGACTGTGTCCAACCTAACTTGTATCTACCCCAGCACTTAGAACAGTGCTTGGCACATGCTCTTGTTCTATCCCGGTCAGACTTCTCTCTGATCTCCCTTCCTCCTCTCTCGCCCTGCTCCAGTCTATTCTTCACTCCGCTGCCCGGCTCATCTTCCTGCAGAAACGATCTGGACATGTCACTCCCCTTCTTAAACACCTCCAGTGGTTGCCTATCAACCTCTGCTCCAAACAAAAACTTCTCACTCTAGGCTTCAAGGCTCTACATCACTTTGCCCCTTCCTACCTCTCCTCCCTTCTCTCTTTCTACTGTCCACCCCGCACGCTCCGCTCCTCTGCCGCCCACCTCCTCACCATCCCTCGGTCTCGCCTAGCCCGCCATCGACCCCTGGGCCACGTCCTCCCGTGGTCCTGGAATGCCCTCCCACCTCACCTCCGCCAGGCTAATTCTCTTCCCCTCTTCAAAACCCTACTTAAAACTCACCTCCTCCAAGAGGCCTTCCCAGACTGAGCTCCCTTCTCTCTCTACTCCCTCTACCGCCCCCCCCTTCACCTCTCTGCAGCTTAACCCTCTTTTCCCCTCATCTCCCTCTGCTCCTTCCCCCTCCCTTCCCATCCCCTCAGCACTGTACTCGTCTGCTCAACTGTATATATTTACATTACCCTATTTATTTTGTCAATGAAATGTACATCATCTTGATTCTATTTAGTTGCCATTGTTTTTACGAGATGTTCTTCCCCTTGACTCTATTTATTGCCATTGTTCTTGTCTGTTTCCCCCAATTAGACCGTGAGCCCATCAAACGGCAGGGACTGTCTCTATCTGTTGCCGACTTGTTCATTCCAAGCGCTTAGTACAGTGCTCTGCACATAGTAAGCACTCAATAAATACTATTGAATGAATGAATGAATGAATGAATGAATGAATGAACTCAGGTCCTCTGACTCCCAGACCCGTGCTCTTTCCACTAAGCCATACAGGCCTACTTCTTTCCTTTCCTTTCCTTTCTCCATCCTACTGAAATATGAGTCTCATATGGGACAGAGACTGTGTCCAGCCTGATTAACTTGTATCTACCCCAGAGTTTACTACGGTCAGTGCTTAAAACAGTGTTTGGCACATATTAAGTGCTAATCAAATGAGCGCTTCCCTAAGTCCTCCTTTACTCTTCTTCCACTATCTTCTGTACCACACTGACTTACTCCCTTTATTCATCCCACATCCCAGCCCCACAGCACTTATGTATGTACCTATCATTTATTTATTTATATTAATGTCTGTCTCCCACTCTAAACTCTAAACACTGTGGGCAGGGAATGTGTCCGATTATTGTTGTACCGTACTCTCCCAAACAATACAATGCTCTGCACAGAGTAAGCACTAAATAAATATAATTTAATTAATTAATTAATTAAAATTATAGGTTCATTAAGCACTTGCTACAGGCCAAGCACTAAGAATTAAGCATTGGACTACGTATCAATCAGATCGGATATAGTTCCTATCAATTATGGGTTTTGCAGCCTAAGTAGGAGGTAGAACTGATATTTAATGCCAATTTTACAGATGATGAAGCTGAAATAGAGCAGTTAAGTGACTTGCACAGGATCACACAGCTAGCACAGGCAGACTCAAGATTAGAACCCAAGTCCTCTGACTCCCAGACCCTTAGCCTTGGTCTTGAAAGGTGATGATGGAGAAAATCCTGCTGCTGGTGGGTTTCTGCTGAGGCTCTCTGATGAGGAAAAGAGGCAGAATGGGGAACTTTTGCGAAGTACTAAACCACAAGTTAATAAAGCAACATGGCTTAGTGGATAGAGCATGGACCTGGGAGGCAGAAGGACCTGGGTTCTAATCCCAGCTCCACCATATGTCTGCTATGTGACCTTGGGCAAATCACTTAACATCTCTGGGCCTCAGTTACTTCATCTGTAAAATGGGGATTAAGAATGTGAACCCCATGAGGGACACGGACTTGCATCTACCCTAGTGCTTAGAACAGTGCTTTTATAATAAGCGTTTAGTAAGTACCATTATCATTATTATTATTATTATCAGTTTACATTTATCTCTCTTTCTACCTCCTGGAAGGTTTTTATATGCTTCCGAAGTATTCTCCTTCTTGAGCCTATAGAAACTGAAGCAAACAGCAAATGTGGAAAGGGAATTCCCACATTCTGCTTCGGTCTTGTACTGGGGATCTAAAATTAAGTCAACACTGAAGTTCAGTAGCCATTTACAAGTCCTGCGCCTCGGACCCCATTCCCTCTCACCTTCTTAAAACCATCGCCCCTGCCCTCCTCCCTTCCTTAACTTCTATTTTTAACCACTCAATCTCCAAGGGCTCCTTCCCCTCTGCCTTCAAACATGCCCACGTCTCCCCCATCCTAAAAAAACCCGCTCTTGACCCCACTTCCCCCTCCAGTTATCGTCCTATCTCCCTACTACCCTTCCTTTCCAAAATCCTAGAACGAGTCGTCTACAATCGATGCCTAGAATTCCTTAACTCCCATTCTCTCCTAGACTCCCTCCAATCTGGCTTCCGTCCCCTCCACTCTACCGAGACTGCTCTCTCTAAGATCACCCATGACCTCCTTCTTGCCAAATCCAATGGCTCCTACTCCATTCTGATCCTCCTTGACCTCTCTGCTGCCTTTGACACTGTCGACCATCCCCTCCTCCTCCATACCTTATCTCACCTTGGCTTCACGGACTCTGTCCTCTCCTGGTTCTCCTCTTATCTCTCTGGCCGATCATTCTCGGTCTCCTTCGCTGGAGCCTCCTCCCCCTCCCATCCTTTAACTGTTGGAGTTCCTCAAGGGTCAGTTCTTGGCCCTCTTCTGTTCTCTATTTACACTCACTCCCTCGGTGAACTCATCCGCTCTCACGGCTTTGACTACCATCTCTACACAGATGACACGCAGATCTACATCTCCGCCCCTGTCCTCTCCCCCTCCCTTCGGGCTCGCATCTCCTCCTGCCTCCGGGACGTCTCCACCTGGATGTCGGCCCGCCACCTAAAACTCAACATGAGCAAGACTGAGCTCCTCATCTACCCTCCCAAACCCGGTCCTCTCCCAGACTTCTCTATCACCGTGGATGGCATGACCATCCTTCCCGTCTCTCAGGCCCGCAGTCTCGGTGTCATCCTTGACTCGTCCCTCTCGTTCACCCCACACATCCTATCCGTTACCAAGACCTGCCGGTTTCACCTCTACAATATCGCCAAGATCCGCCCTTTCCTCTCCACCCAAACGGCTACCTTACTATTATGGGCTCTCGTTATATCCCGGCTAGACTACTGTGTCAGTCTTCTCTCTGACCTCCCTTCCTCCTCTCTCGCCCCGCTCCGGTCTATTCTTCACTCCGCTGCCCGGCTCATCTTCCTGCAGAAACGATCTGGGCATGTCACTCCCCTTCTTAAACAACTCCAGTGGTTGCCTATCGACCTCCGCTCCAAACAAAAACTCCTCACTCTAGGATTCAAGGCTCTCCATCACCTTGCCCCTTCCTACCTCTCCTCCCTTCTCTCTTTCTACCGCCCACCCCGCACGCTCCGCTCCTCCGCCGCCCACCTCCTCACCGTCCCTTGGTCTCGCCTATCCCGCCGTCGACCCCTGGGTCACGTCCTCCCGCGGTCCTGGAACGCCCTCCCTCCTCACCTCCGCCAAACTGATTCTCTTTCCCTCTTCAAAACCCTACTTAAAAATCACCTCCTCCAAGAGGCGTTCCCAGACTGAGCTCCTCTTCCCCCTCTACTCCCTCTGCCATCCCCCCTTTACCTCTCCGCAGCTAAAGCCTCATTTTCCCCTTTTCCCTCTGCTCCTCCACCTCTCCCTTCCCATCCCCACAGCACTGTACTCGTCCGCTCAACTGTATATAGTTTCGTTACCCTATTTATTTTGTTAATGAATTGTACATCGCCTTGATTCTATTTAGTTGCCATTGTTTTTACGAGATGTTCTTCCCCTTGACGCTGTTTATTGCCATTGTTCTTGTCTGTCCGTCCCCCCCGATTAGACTGTAAGCCCGTCAAACGGCAGGGACTGTCTCTATCTGTTGCCGACTTGTTCATCCCAAGCGCTTAGTACAGTGCTCTGCACATAGTAAGCGCTCAATAAATACTATTGAATGAATGAATGAATTTACAATGAGAATCTCTGACAAAGGGTACCAAAACAGAAAGAGATTCCATCGTGGCTTCTTAAACTCCACAGATGACCAAGCTTGTTTGGATTTCTGCGTTTCTTCCCTTTGTTTAAAAGAAATGACAAAATCCCTTTGACATCTGGGTGAGATTAAAAGATAAATTCTAGATGGTTTATTGCCATTGTTCTTGTCTGTCCGTCTCCCCCGATTAGACTGTAAGCCCGTCAAACGGCAGGGACTGTCTCTATCTGTTGCCGACTTGTTCATCCCAAGCGCTTAGTACAGTGCTCTGCACATAGTAAGCGCTCAATAAATACTAATGAATGAATGAATGAATGAATAGATGAGTTTCTTACTTCTGGGTTAAATTCAGTAGACCTAAGAGATTTGGATGACCCTCTTAGCAAATGGATAAGCATTTCCCATCTAGAAGATCTGACGGAACTGTCTTTGCTGTCAATAGCCTATATGATTGGTGCCATGATTTCTATATATTTTTAACTCCATCTGGAACAACTCCAAACAATTCTTGCTATCATCTTTAAATCTGTCTTTAGTATTGCCATAATCAGCAGAATGGACCATGAAGACAATTCAGAGGGGAGAACTGTGCATAGTTTGGAATGGAAAAAAAAATAATGTAACAGCTAAAAGTAACTGCTTAAGCATCCAAAGCCATTTTTAATTGGATGAGAGGCAGGAACATTCAAGAATGCCTACTTGGAGAAAGGAAAGTATTTTTAGTATGAGATGGAAATGGCTCTGGAACGGAAACATATTGGTCCCATACACTAATTTTAAAAGATGGAATAGGGTGGGGATTTTCCAGAAACTTGGGAAAAGCATGTCTCATGGCCCAAAACTCACTAAAATCTGTTGTTTTCTATTCCTCCAAACTGTTACTAGGATGATCCAAGCACTTACCCTATCCCACCTTGATTACCGCAACAGCCTCCTTGCTGACCTCCCTGTCTTTCACCTCTCCAGTCCAAACTTTACACTGCTAAAAATGATCAATTCATGTTTCCCTACTTCTCAAGAACCTCCAGTCAATGTCCATCTGCCTCTGCATCGAACAGAAACTCCTTACCATCAGCTTTAAAGCCCTCTTATCTATCCTTGCTGATGCCCTACTATAGACTGGAACTCACATTTCACTCCTCTTATACTAACCTACTCACTGTACCTCAATCTTGTCTATCTCATCGCCGACCCCCATCCATGTCCTCTCTCTGGTGTAGAATTGCCTCCCACTTCCTATACAATAGACCACTACTCTTCCCACCCTCAAAGCCTTATTAAAATCAAAATTAAAATCTCCTCCAAGATGCCTTCCCCGATTAAACCCCCATTTCCCCTACTTCCTCTCACTTTAATATTGCCTAAGCACTGCGTAGCTCAGTGGAAAGAGCCCGGGCTTGGGAGTCAGAGGTCATGGGTTCGAATCCCGGCTCTGGCACTTGTTAGCTGTGTGACTGTGGGCAAGTCACTTACCTTCTCGGTGCCTCAGTTCCCTCATCTGTAAAATGGGGATTAACTGTGAGCCTCATGTGGGACAACCTGATTATCCTGTGTCTACCCCAGCGCTTAGAACAGTGCTCTGCACATAGTAAGCGCTTAACAAATACCAACATTATTATTATTATTACCCTTTAAGCACTTGATATTCAACCCACACCACTTATATTCATATCCTCAATTCGTTTTAGTTCCCGTTTCTCCCTCTAGACTGTCAGGTTCTTGTGGGGAGGGAACATGTCTAACAACACTGTTGCATTGTACCCTTCCAAGCACTTAATAGAGTGTTCTGCACATGCTAAGTGCTCAATAAATACCACTGATTGATTGATTAATAGCAGAGCCCGGGCAAGAGTTAATTTTAGATTGCTTGCCTCATTACTTGAAGTAGAAGGTTCTAATGCAAATGCCGTCCGGCCGATGAATATCAATGCAACAAAATCACTGTTATAATTCTAATAGTAATCCCATTTTCTGACAGGGGTATATGCAGAAAATACTAGCTAAAGAAAGGCCACTCTCTCCCATCTTTAATAGTGAGGCTGTATAGTAGCACTTTGACAATGTAAAAGCCTCCTGCTATTAACCTCTATTTTTCTAGACTGCAGTCTAGACTCTGGACTGTAATCTCACTGTGGGCAGGGAATGTGTCTGTAATATTGTTGCATTGTAATAATAATGACAATAATAATATTCTTTTAGCACTTACTCTGTGTGAAGCACTAGGGTAGATACAAGATAAGTATCCTGGTATTTGTTAAGTTCTTAGTATGTGCCAGGCACTGAGGTGGATGCAAATAAATCAGGATGGACACAGTCACTGTCCCACATGGGGCTCACAGTCTCATTCCCCGTTTTAGAGATGAGATGACTGAGACACAGAGAAGTGAAGTAACTTGCCCAAGGTCACACAGCAGAAAAGTGGCAAAGCCAGGATTAGAATCCATGACCTTCTATTCACTGCACCATGCTGCTTCTCCCACTCTCCCAAGTGCTCAGCACAGTGCTCGGCATACAGTAAGGGCTCAATAAATATGAATGATTGTAGAAGACTTATTGATATTGGTTCTAAAGCTGGTTGCTTCCGTCCCAGGTGACCCTGGGGTACCGACCATCTCAAGGTCAAATGCTACCTCGTGACCCCCTGAGCCAGCAGGCAGAACTCGGAAGTGAGGGTGGGACACCGCCCCCACAACCCAAACTGCCAGATTGACAGCCCAAGCTGGGAATAGAGAAGGTGCCCCTTGCCCTCATGCCAATCAAATTAGGAATGGAGGAGGGGGGAGGGCAGGGATTGGATAAACAGGTCAGAAGCTGGAATGGCCTAAGGGCACAGGTGATAAATACCTGCCACCTCTAACCTTCTGTGCAGAGGAATGGGACTTGCAGCAACCGGCTGCAGGTCGCCTCTATCCAGAGCATGAGAAGGCCGCTCTGACTGCACCAAGTAAGGAGCCGTGGGATGGGTGAGTGTCTTGTCCTGCTGAGAGCTCGTGGGGTTGGAAGCCAGTCGCTTCACCATGGGATGTAACGCTTAAAATGGATTTAATGTCTAAGTGGGTGCCTCCCCAGTGGGACGTGAACAGGGTGGGAGCTAGCCGCCTCACCAAGTGCCAGTAACCATAAGTGGGTAATGCATAACTGGATTTAACGCATAACTGTATGTAGCTCATATGTGTATGTAACTCATTAGTGTTTAACGCATAAGTGTATTTAACGCAAATGTGGATTCCTCCTGGGTGGGGAGAGAACATGGTGGGAGCCAGCCGCCTCACCACGTTGTGAGTAAATCATAAGTGGGCTCGGGTGTCTGCCCACACGTGAGTAACATATCAGTGTATTCCTCCCATTAGGGAAGATCTAACACCATATTCCTCCCAAAGGGGGAAGCTTGAGCACCATGTATCCCCCAAAAGGGAAGGCCGATTGTCGCGTCTAAATAATTAATTCAATTCGCCCCGCGGAATAAATTCTATACAAAACTCAGGTTTGTCTATCCCCGCCTCTCTCTCTCTCTCGCCAAGCCGATTTCCGAAAGAACCTGTCCCCGGCGACGGGTTACACTTCCCCAACAGGGCTTTATGTAATCTTTCCGGGCCAGCAGTCTGTTAACTCAGCAGCACCTTTGAAGCTGGTGAACAGAAGCTGTATCCCAGCACCATCCCCCCAGTTTTGCTTGCCAAATCACACTCACACTTGCCAAAGAAAATACCCTAGCCAATTTGAAATTGGTCAGTGAGGTTGTCTCTTTCCAGTGAGTCTTCTGCACAGAGCGACAACTGCTTCCTTGGATTCCCTTGGACATTCATCATTAATGTCAGGTTCAAATTCTCCTACCTTTCTGTGATCAAATAGAAGCTCCTCATGGCCTCCCTCCTCCCCTCCCTCCCCACCCAGGAATTTCTTCCCACCCAGGATATCAAAAATAATTCTTCCCCTTAAACCAGCTCCTTCTCCTTACTTTCCCATCTCAGCTAGCAACACTATCCTCCAGCCCATCCCAGAAGCCAGCAGCCTTGATGTCAGCCTTGATTCCTCTTTTTTTCCACTCTCAGATTTGATCTACTGCCAAGTGCTGCTGGTTATTTTTATTGTTGTCATTATTATCATATTTGCAGTTATTAAGTACTTATTATGTGTAAAGTATTGGTTTTTCCTATACATCATCTCCCTTCCGCCATCTTGTCCACCATCATGTCCACTTCCATCATGTCCACCCCTTATTCCCTAACAACACTGGTTCCAACTCTACTCATATCCCAGCTAGATTAATGCATCAGCCTCCTCACTGGCCTCCGGGCCTCCAGCCTCTCTGTGCTCTAATGTATACTACACACTGCAGAGATGAAGCATCTTTCCAAGGTGTTGCTTGACACACATTTTTTTTCCGAATAACGATAACAGTATTTGTTAAGCATTCAAGTACTAAACACTGTGGTAGATACCATATAATCAGGTTGCAAACAGTCCCTGCCCCACATGGGACTCAGCATCTAAGTAGAAGGAAGAACAGGTATTAAATCCCCATTCTACAGATGAGGAAACTGAGGAGCAAAAAAATTAGTTAACTTGTCCAAGGTCACAGAGCAGCCTAGTGAAGCAGCATGGACTTTAGATAGAGTGTAGGCCTGATAGTCAGAAGCATCTGGATTCTCATCCTGCCTTCCCCACCTGCCTGTTGTGTAACCTGGAGGAAATCACTTGCTTTTGTTTCAGAGACCTCGCCTGGAAAATGGGGATTAATACCATCAATTTCATGTGGGACATGGATTACTTCTAATGACTACTGGCATTTAGTACAATATCTGGCGCATAATAATAATAATAATAAAGGTATGTGTTAAGCGTTTATTAGGTGCCAAGCACTGTATTAAGCACTGGGAGAGATACAAGGTAATCAGGCTGTCCCACATGAGCTCACAGTCTTAATCCCCATTTTTACAGATGAGGTAACTGAGGCACAGAGGCGTTAAGTGGCTTGCCCAAGGTCACACAGCAGACAAGCAGCGGAGCCAGGATTAGAACCCATGACCTCTGACTCCCAAGCCTGGGCTCTTGCCACTAGGCTGTGCTGAATAAATCCTCAATAGACTGTAAGCTCATTGTGGGCAGGGGGTGTGTCTGTTCATTCATTGTGGCTCAGTGGAAAGAGCACAGGCTTGGGAGTCAGAGGTCATGAGTTCTAATTCCACCACCACCATTTAGCAGCTGTGTGACTGTGGGCAAGTCACTTAACTTCTCTGTGCCTCAGTTCCCTCATCTGTAAAATGGGGATTAAGACTGTGAGCCCCACGTGGGACAACCTGATTCCCCTGTGTTTACCCCAGCGCTTAGAACAGTGCTCGGCACATAGTAAGCGCTTAACAAATACCAACTTTACTTCTCTGTGCCTCAGTTACTTCATCTGTAAAATGATTAAGACTCTGAGCCCCACGTGGGACAATCTGATTACCTTGTACTCCCTCCACTGTTTAGAACAGTGCTTGGCACCTACTAATTGCTTAACAAAATGCCATCATTATTTTTGTTATTATTATTATTATTATTTTTAAATTATACTCTCCCAAAGAGAACTTAGAACGGTGCTCTGCACACAGTCTTCTTCCTCAAATGCCTCCAAGTCATTTCCAACCCATAGTGACTCCACGGATACCCCCTCTTCTGAATGTTCCATCTTCTGTTATTAAGACGTTGTGATATGTGCATGAGCACACAGTGGGTGCTCAATAAATATGATTGATGGATTGAACGGATGAATCTTACCAAAAAACATTGAAAATCAACTTGAAAAAAGCGGCAGATCTGGGATTAGAACCCAGGTCCTCTGACTCCCAGGCCCATGTTCTTTCCACTAAGGACCATGCTCATTACTGACACCCTTGGGACATTTGAGAAGTCCTCATAATTTGGCTACAAGGCCCTCCACTCACTCCACCTTACCCATCTGCTCTCTTCACCTGCTTTACTCCAGTCCATTCTCTTAATTCCTCCCAAACCAGTAACTCCTCAAGACTCTTAGCTCCTTGTGGGCAGGGGACATGTCTACCAACTCTTTTGTAGAGTACTCTTTCAAACACTCAATACAGTGCTCGGCAGACTATAAAGCACACAATAAATACCATTGATTCATTGATCATTTCTGTCTCTTGCTCTCAACTCTCCCATGTCTGTCCCCTTGTTTATGGTAATGATAAGTAATAATAATGGCATTTAAGTGCTTACTATGTTCCAAACACTTGTTCTAAGTGCTGCGGTAGATACAAGGTAATGAGGTTGTCCACGTGGGGCTCACAGTCTTAATCCTCATTTTACAGATGAGGTAACTGAGGCACAGAGAAGTGAAGTGGCTTGTCCAAGGCCACATAGCAGACATGTGGCGGAGCCGGGATTAAAACCCATGTCCTTTGATTCCCAAGTCCGTGCTCTTTCTACTAAGCCACTCTGCTTCTCTATCCTGTTCCCTGTTTTGGAATTCCCTCTATTCTCAAATTTGACAGCCCATAACTCTCCTTGTATTTAAATTCCTCAAAAATTCCCAAATCCCAGCACCCTAAGCCGTAGAACAACTCTAACATTTATGATAATAATAATGTTGGTATTTGTTAAGCGCTTACTATGTGCCCACTGTTCTAAGCGCTGGGGTAGATACAGGGTAATCAGGTTGTCTCACATGAGGTTCACAGTCTTAATCTCTATTTTACAGATGAGGAACTGAGGCACAGAGCAGTTAAGTGACTTGCCCACAGTCACACAGCTGACAAGTGACAGAGCCGGGACTTAAGAATATGTTTATATCCACTCTCAGCACTCATGTACATGTTTATTCAGTTGAACATTTAATTATATATTTTGATACCTAGTAAATATTTCTATGCCTCTCTTCCCTATGGGCAGGGGATATGTCACTTCTTTATTTTGTTCTTCCCAAGGGCCTAACACAATACACTGCACCAAGGAGGTGCTCAATACAACCCCCTCTAAGTAGGGAAGGACACACTGTGGACTTGGACCGTAATGTTACCTGTCACAGCCAAACATTTTTGTCATTGGGTTTTTAGAGGAAGAGACATTTCCTCAAGAACCTACATTCTGGGACTGTCCCCCCTAAATCTTGATCAATCAGTCAACCAATCAATCAAATTTATTGAGAATTTACTGTGTGCAGAGCACTGTACTTGTGAGACAAGACACCTGTATCACAGAGTTGGTAGTCACACTCCCTGCTCACAATGAGTTTACTGTCTCTGGCACATTATGAGTTCACTGAAGACCAGAGTCATTCTGCGGTGACTCCATCTATACCAGAATAACTCAGGAGGGACTCAAAAGGACAGAGCCTCACCACACCCCACAATCCAAGGAAGGCCTCTTATTCAGGTCTCGGCTACCAAGACATCTCCAATCTGAACAGGGAGGTATCCCAGATCGACCCACCGAGGCTCAGAGAGTTGAAAGAATGGGAGAGGGAGAGAGGCACAGTCGGAGATAGATGCGAGGATATTCTGCATCTCTACTGAGAAGCGATCTAGTCACTGCATGTTTTATTAAACTATAAGTAACCTGACTATTTACAGGGTTGAATTATTTACAAGTCATTCCCCTGGTGCTAGACTTCCTGTCATCCTCTGGAACTTTCCCTCACTTAAGGCCGTATTATCTTGATTGGGGCCAAAAGGGAGAGGGAGGTGGAAAGTGAAAACCTTTTCAGGGACTTCCATTTATCAGTCAATTCCATTTAAGTAATCAAGGCTTTAATGAAAGAAAGAGAAAGAAGGCAGGCAAGCAAACGGAGGTAGACAGGTTAGAAGAAGTGAAATAGGGAGTAGAGGGAGTCTGAGGAGGAATGGGGAATACAGTGAAGAGAGAACACAGGTTTTTCTACACTCTTCCAAGGTTCATTTATTTAAATATTATAGGGCAAATTAGGATATTTGAATAATAATGTTGGTACTTGTTAAGCACTTACTATGTGCAGAGCACTGTTCTAAGCGCTGGGGTAGATACAGTGTAATCAGGTTGTTCTTCGTGAGGCTCACAGTTAATCCCCATTTTACAGATGAGGTAACTGAGGCACAGAGAAGTTAAGTGACTCGCCCACAGTCACACAGCTGACAAGTGTCAGAGCTGGGATTCGAACTCATGACCTCTGACTCCCAAGCCCGGGCTCTTTCCACTGAGCCACGCTGCTTCTACTAGTGGGTTGAAGCACCAACCGATTAGTTAGGAGGCCTGTGTCCAGTTCTGTAATGGAGAACCCGGTTTCAACTGGTCTGTTCCCTTTCAAGATCTATCTATGTACTCTGAGATTGGCATAAAGATGTCCGGTACTTTTGAGTGCTATCAGTGATTACCCGCTCCTTACCACCCTGTGCTTTTCCTTCTCCATTCAAGTCTTCCAAGTTGAATTAAGAACAGGGATTAGCTGCACAATCCATCGAGTCCAGGATTCTGTTTCCAAGGACTCTGGAATGCTTGGAGGAATCAAGTGATGACCACCGTCCTGGATACTCATCATCATAGCTAAGGAAGGGCCAATTCACACCCCTGACTTTTCCTTGAATAACCATAATGAACCTGGGTTCATGAATCAGCCTAAACCCTCAAGTATTTCAAAGTAACATCTCACTTTTGCTGCTCATTTTGCAGCATGGGACCCTAGGGTCAGGTGGCGTGTTGGGAGAAGTAGCGCCTTTCCAGCCTGTCTGTTGCTTAAGTAACCAGAAACTAAGCTTGATATAACTACAACTACCTGAGGCCTGAACATGAATGGATTTTCTGAGAAACCAGTCAGGATGGAAGGACTCTCCACCAACTCTCAGTCTATGGTCGGGGAGAACAGGAATTTAATCCCATTTTACAGATGAAGGAACTGAGGCGCAGAGAAGTTTACCCGGAGCTGGGTTTAGAGCCCAGATCTCCTTATTCTCATGTCTGTGCCTTTTCCATTAGGCTAGGCTGTTTCTCTAGGGTCCTTGAGTCAAGTGTCCACATTCTCTGGAGCTCAAACATGGGATCAGAGCAATATTTCTGAGACTAAATACAATAGTCCCAAAATAGGTTGATCCCAAGGACAGAAAAGGGAGAGCGGAAGATATAGAAGGGGATACAGAGAGAGACTGAGAGAGAAAAAGGCAGAAAGGCAGCAAAAGAGACAGAGAAAAGTAGGTACCACAGAACTACGCAGTGAGATGAGACAAAAAAACTGACAGAGAGACAGAGAGATCAGGGAGAGAGATATAGGGACCAGCAGAAGTGTCAAAGACACCGACAGACACAACTGCACACTTTTACTCACACACCCAGGTCACCTACCCAATTTACAAGGTCTACTAACTCTGTGTTATTCTTCTGAACACTTCCTCAATGCTGTGCACAGAGTAAGTCCTCAATAAATGACTGAGTAATGAAGCAGGGCTATTGACAAAGGGGAAGTGGCCGCAGGAGAGGGGTAAGAGAGGAGTAGCCTTGGATAAATGCTAAAGTCAGTCAACTACTCTAGCTATGGTTAATCAATCAGTCAATCAATGGGATTTATTGAGCACTTGCTATGTGTAGAGCACTGTAATAAGCCCCTGGGAGAATATGATACAGAATAATTAAAAGACATGCAGAGTTTCCCGTAATGAGTTTACATTCTAGAGGGGACTAATGGCTAAAACTGGTGAAACCTCACTTAAGGAGAGTTTTTATGCTGCACCTCTGTACTTTCTTTACTGCATAAAAATATACAGTGAAATACATATTGCCTTCTTAATCACAATTACTGTCTTAAATAATTGTATATTACCCTTTTTTGCATGAGGAGATCATAATTAGTAATATCAGTTAGACCACAATTTAGAAATTGATTAGAATTGGGATTACTCCTCAAGGGTACCCCATAGCCAATGGATAGTGATCCACCTGCTTGGTGAATTCCTCAAAGTTTGGCCATCTTTGACCTGGCTTATCAAAGCAACTGTCCTCCATCTCAAATGTACTAAGGCTCTGTTTCCACACTGCTTGTGAAGAGGGGCAGGGAGGAGGAGGAAGCAGAGTGGGACTCTCTCCATGGCCAGGGCAGAGGCGGACAATCAGGATTCAAGATGTCCTCACTGCATTTCCTGGAGGCTTGGCCTCTCTTCCCCTCTTTAGGGCTGTCTGCCACTTCCCCTTACTCTCTGGGCCAAGGATCAAGTCAGTCTCTCATTTAGAACAAGCAACAGTGAGCATCCCTCAGCTCAGACACTCTCCTGGTGTCATCCAAAATGCTCCCTCTATACCTACCCCTACCATTCTCTTCATACCACAGTTTCTGCATTGGCTACAGAAAGAGAATGAAACTAGTAGTCAGAAGATATGGGAAACAGTTCCTGAATGCCCTTTCCCCAGAGTTTCTTCTTTTGAGCTACAGAAAGCAAGTGAGACTAGTCGACAAGAGACCTGGGAAGTAAAGTCCCAGAGTTTCTGCTTTGGCTCCAGAGGGGGCATGAGGCTAGTAGTCAGGAGACCTGGGAAATGAGAGTGCCTGGAAGCCCTTTTCCCAGGGTTTCTGTTTTGGCTGTGGAAAGAACTCGTAGGTCTCCCTGAAATCTGGATCATCATTGTAAAATTGGCAGCGAGTGTGACCTCTTGGTCGCTGCCAAGCTGCATTCCCAAACCCCAGCCTCTCGTGTCATTGGCAGATTTTCCACCTGACCAAGTTGGAGTTTTCACTCCACAGGCAGATTTTCCAACCAATCAGATAATGCCTGGGCAGTGTGAGCTTATTGTGGGCAAGGAATGTGTCTGGTATTGTTGTATTGTACTCTCCCAAGCATTTAGTAAAGTGCTCTCCACAAAGTGTTGGCTCAATAAGTACGAATGATTGTATGAATGAATGAACCAGTGGAAGGGAGGCTTGTAAAGCATTTTTTTCCCTGCCAGAATCCAACCAATGTCACCTGAAAACTACAATTTTTTTGTCAGGTCTGTACACTAGCAAGCCAATAACTTTTTGTGAAGCCCTTGAGGTTCCAGGATTTCACCAGACCCTTTCCCACATCTCCTTCTGCTCACTTAACATCCCTTAACCCCTGTTTCAGCCCTTTTGCATCTTCTGAACTATGTAAGTACTCATAACTCCCAAAGCAATTTTGTACCTAATTTATATAATTGATCCCAACCTCCTACCTAAAATGTATTTAGGGGTCCGTCTCCCTCTTTAGATTGAAAGTTTCTTGAGAACAAGGATTATATATATTAATTCTACTATACTCTTCCCAAGCACTTAGTGCAAAGTCATGCATAAAGTAGGGGCTTTATAAATACTACTGACTGATTGTTTCTGAAAGGTAATTACAACACTCATCCAAAATCCATCTTGCACCGATGGCTATTGCTTCCCCATTGCTATTAAAGGAAATAAAAACATATTAATCTTAATCATTTAGGTCCCCTGGACATTTCCTCAAGCAGCAAAAAAAGGCAAAAGTTTTCAGTTTTAGTAGGTGAACTACATTTTTCAGAGTATAGTATATGCTTGTCCAGGGAAACCAATAATTACAATGGATTCGACCCAAATGGCACCATTAAGGATGAAAAGATAACTAATTCCAGAAGGCACAAATCAATATTCTTGTTCAGAAATTTGATATTACATCACATTGGAAAAAATCTACCATTTTGGATCCCAAAAGCCAAGACTAGATTGCATTATTCTGATGCTTTCTAATTTGTAGTACATTGATGCAAGCTTCATTCAGTGCCATATTTTTGTATCTCCAAAGGTTCAAATATCAAAATACAGACAGCTTAATCTTCTAAGCCTACTTTTAGATTCTGTTTCTCTGGTACGTTACACAGTCCAGAAAATGATCGATGTGCTCAAATATGGCACTACATCTCTGCTGGAGAGCAGCTGAATCAAGTTTCTCCCCAGGCAGAAATGGAATTTTATAGTCAACAGCAAGAATGACTTCAGTGATTTTCCGAGTATGCCTTTCAACATCACCAGTGAGCCTTTCGCTATGAAGAGAACTTGGAGAGATGCAACGATGTGACTGGGGTCCCATTTTACAAGTCAATACACCAGTTAGCACTGTGAAGAAGGTCACCTGGTAGCAAAATTCACTGCCGAAATGAGAGGAAAAATCACTAACTGGGGAATTTAGTGAGATCTCTAAATGTTTTGGACATCTTGATTTTGGGTGGCCAGTTGTCCGACTCTATATGGGATTTTTATACCATCTAGACTCAGCCGCATCCCAGAGGGCCTAAGTAGATCCCTTTAAGGCTTCACTTTAGACCACGGTTGCAAGTCAGAACCTTCAACTTCGGTAGTGAATGGTGGCTACTCCTTCTCTACCTCTTCTCCAGACACTGGTGGTGACATCGATGCCGTCGTAGCTGAGTGGGACTTTTGGGATCTGGAATGAAGGTATCCAGCACACCTAGAATCAGGATACCCAACTTGTCTGGACAGACATCCATGGTCTGGAAGGGAAAGGTCTGAAGTAACCAAGAGGTTGATTAATAATAACAATAAAGGTACTTGTTAGGCTCTTACTATGTGCTCAACACTGTACCAACTGCTAGGGTTAATGAGGTTGGACTCAGTCCCTGTCCCACACGGGCTCACAGTCTCAATCCCCATTTTATAGATGAGGTAACTGAGGCGAAGAGGAGTGAAGTGACTCATCCTAGGTCACACGGCAGACAAGTGGCAGAGCTGGGATTAGAATCCATGACGTTCTGACAAGAATGGACAATTGGCTACAGGAAGTAAGGGAACAAGTGCCAAAGATCTCCATCGAAATTTTACGTGCAATCAGCACGCCTCACAAAAGACAAAAAGCTGAAAATAATCTAAACCATTTGCTATTTTAGTGCAAATGACCCGATAGCTCACCAATAGATGATGAGTGCAGAGAATCTATATGAACTAGTGCAAAGAGCATGGCCCTAGGACTCAGGCCACCTGGGTTCTAATCCGGGTTCCCCACTAGCCTGCTGTGTGACCTTCACACAGTCGAGTGACATCTCTGTGCTTCAGTTTCATCAACCTCAAAATGGGGACCTAATATTTGTTCTCCCTCCTCCTCATACCATGAGTGCTGTGTGGGGCAGGGACTATATCTTGCTCGATTATCTTGTATCTAGCCCACAACTTAGTACAGTGCTTGGCACATAGTAAGTGTTTAATTAATGTTATTAGTATCAGTATTATCAATAATAATGAAAAATCAGAATGAAGGAAACCACCACGCCTTTCAAAAATAAATGTAAAACTGTTCTGACAAAGGTCACTTAACTTTTCTGGGCCTCAGTTGCCCCCCACCGTAAATTGGGGATTAAGACTGTGAGCTCCTTGTGGACAGGGACTCTATCCAACCCAATTTGCTTGTATCCCCCCCCCCCCCCCCCGCCACCCTGCCAGTGCCTAATATATTGCCTGGCACACTGTAAACTCTTAACAAATATCACAATTATTATCATTTTTATTATTAAAGGTAAAGCCCTGCATAGTAGTATTTTGTCCAAACTCATCTTTAGCCGGGGGTCCTGGATTTTCCCCAGATCTGCTTTCAGCTGGAGCAGTTTCATCAGAATAATTATTGAATGTGATTAAAAAATCACTGCCAAACTAAACACTGAAAACTATGTGGTGTGCAGTCCATTTACCAAAACAGAAACAGTGCTTTTATTCTATTTTAATGTCACGACAGACTTCTTATATATAAATTAAGTATGAAAAATTGTAAGCTATGTATTTTTTCTACAACCAAGCTCATATACAAATAGATAAAATAATGTCAGTGTCATTTTTAAACAAAAGGCCAATATGGAAGAGAGGGAGGAAAAAGACAAAGGGAAAAAGAGAAGAGAGCCCTCTTGGTTCTTCTTTCATAATATCTCTAGAATCTGCCACTTACTCTCCATCTAAATTGCTATTATACTGGTCCAAGCACTTATGATATCCCTCCTTGACAACTGTGTCAGTTTTCTGGCTGACCTCCCTGCTTCCTCTCTCTCTTCCACTCCAGTCCATTCTTCACTCTGCTGTCCAGATCACTTTTCTCTAAAAAAACCCTTTGCACATGTCTCTGCACAGCTCAGAAATATCCAGGCGTTGCCAATCCATCTCTGCATCCAACAGAAAATCCTTGTCATTGGCTTTAAGGTACATTATCAGCTCTTCCCCCTGCTTACTTTATCTCTATGATTTTCTATTACAACCCAGCCCACCACTTTGCTCGTCTAAAACCAACCTATTCACTGCACCTCTATCTCCTCTAGCGTCCTGCCGACCCCTGGTCCTGGCCTGGAACTCTCTCCATTCCTCCCATCTTTAAAATCCCATTAAAATATCCTCCAAGAGGCTTCTCCCGGGCAACTTCTCATTTCCCATCCTATTCACCCTCTCTTTGGAATCGCCCATCCACCTGGTCTGTATCCCTAGGGACTATAATATTCACCCCATCCCCAGCTCCAAAGCACTTTAGTGCATGCCTTTTCCCTTATCTGTGGCATATTTTAATGCCTGTGCCCCCCTCTAGACTGTAAACTCCTTGTAGGCAGGAATCATGTCTCCCAACTCTTCCAAGTATTCCACACGGAGAAAGTGGTCTAGTGGGTTGAGCGTGTGCCTGGAAGTCAGAAGGAGCTGGGTTCCAATCCCAGCTCTGCCACTTCTCTGCTGTGTGACCTTGGGCGTGTCATTTTAACTTCTCTGTGGTTCAGTTATCTCATCTGTAAAATGGGGATTAAGAATGTGAGCCCCATGTGGGACATGGACTGTGTCCAACTTGATTAGCTTGTATCTATCCAAATGCTTAGTATAGGGCCTGGCACATAGTAAGCACTTAACAAGTACCAAATAAAGAGGAAGAGAGGGAGACAGAGAGAAGAGAAGTGAGAACAATGTACTCCAGGTTACTGTGGTTTTTTTTCTATTCTTATTTGTGAACTATGCAGTTTTTCTCACAGTAGATAAGCACTCAATTCTAATCATATTTTAAGAAGTATTCATCAACTTCTTTCGCTATTAGGAAATATTTCAACCTAGCTGTTAACTCTTTAATTAATCGATATATTTGTTGTGTGTCTACTATATGGCACTCCGAATTGGGCGGTTGGGAGAGTACAGCAGAAATTAGTAGTAATCATGCCTACCCACAAGGAGCTAACAATATGTGAGAAGGGTTTCCTCTGGAAGAACCTTTAGTTTTTGAAGAGACTCATACTTTCAAATCCATTCATTTTAGTACTCTGGTTTGAGAATATAAAATCCAATCTGCAGTTCTAAGTTGGGCTTTGCCTCAGGAGACTTTGAGTGCCTGCGTCCTTTCACCTAAACAATGTATCTCTGGCAACGTGTTGAGAGACTCCATATCCCTGCACAACTTGAAAACTGAAAGGCTTAGGAGGAAAGGGATAAAAGTTATTATTTTCACAAGGAAGGTTGTTTATGCGCTGCTTCCAAGAGTTGGACTAGAATGTCATTTTTTAAATCAAAAATGTGAAATGGGAGTTCTCTAGAGTTTTCTTAGATTCAGCAGTCTGGGAAGGGCAAAGGTACAAAAAGCAGTGTGGCTTAGTTTAAAGATCACGGATCTGGGAGACAGAAGACCTGAATTCTAATCCTGCCTCTGCACTCCTCTTCTGTGGGACACCGAACAAGTCACTTAAGTTCTCTTTGCCTCAGCTTCCCCATCAGCAGCCCTTAGTGCCTCTTCAGCAGCAGAACCTGAGTGGTGACAAGACTGAAACAACCTCTCCCTTGGAGTCTCGCTCTCTCCCAGGTGAAACAGTAAACCCATAATTCCAGGTCATTATGGATAAGAGTTCTGATTCAGAAGCACCAAGGCAGAGTGGATAGAGCACGGGCCTGGGAGTCACTAGGTCTTGGATTCTAATCCTGACTCCGCCACTTGTCTGCTGGGTGGCCTTGAGCAATAATAATAATAATAACATTGGTATTTGTTAAGCGCTTACTATGTGCAGAACACTGTTCTAAGTGCTGGAGTAGATACAGGGTAATCAAGCTGTCCCACGTAAGGCTCACAGTTAATCCCCATTTTACAGATGAAAGAACTGAGGCACAGTGAAGTTGAGTGACTTGCCCACAGTCACACAGCTGACAAGTGGCAGAGCCAGGATTCGAACCCATGACCTCTGACTCCCAAGCCCGGACTCTTTCCAAGTCACTTCCCTTCTTGTGCCTCCGTTACCTCAGTTACCTCATCTGTAAAATGGGGATTAGGTCTGTGAGCCCCATGTGGGACAGGGACTGTGTCCAACCCTATTTGCTTGTATCCACTCCAGCAGTGCATGGTACACAGTAAGTGCTTAACAAATACCACAATTATTAGCAGCAAGGACCATTGAGCCACAGGAGGAGTCAGGAGGTTAATGTAGACTCCCGACTGAGGGATCCCGTGATGGGGACTTACGGTCAACAGTTCTCCAAGGAAGACTACGTCACGGCCTGTGCGGGACCAAGACAAAGGCCTCCAAGAAGAACTTGCCTTTGTGGTTCATGGAAATTTATTGTTTCAGGGCTCGAAATGTCACTGAGTGTCAGTCCAAGGAAAATCCTCCTATTCTGTATGAATGCAAGCTGTTGTAATTGTCCAGCTGATTTGAGTAATGTCTTTGGCTCAAAACACAGGATGGCAAAGCTGGTAAGTCAATTCTAAGACACACAGGTTCTTTACCTAATAATGGTTTGGAATAATAATAATAATAATTTTGGTATTTGTTAAGCACTTACTATGTGCCAAGCACTGTTCTAAGCACTGGGGTAGATACAAGGTCATCAGGTTGTCCCACGTGGGGCTCAAAGTCTTAATCCCCATTTGATAGATGAGGTAACTAAGGCCCAGAGAAATGAAGTGACTTACCCAAAGTCACACAGCTGACAGAGTCGGCATTAGAACCCACGACCTCTGACTCCCAAGCCTGCACTCTTTCCCCTAAGGCATGCTGCCTCTCTAGTGATCTAGAAATAGCCTGAATAGGCTGGTGATCTGCAGAGCACAGCTGGATGAGGAAAAAAGCAGGCTTGGCTCTCTCCACCCCTCAACATCTTGTGGAAGCGGAACTGAGCATGAGCCCAGAGAAGAGTCTGGCTCTCAGCAAGTGATGTCAGCTTCTGGAACAATTTTTTTAATTTTCTGACTAATAATAACCGTGGTATCCATTAAAACGCTTACTCTGTGCCAAGCATTGGGGTAGGTGTGGGATAATCAGATTGGACGCCGTCCCCATCCCCATCTAATCTGTATGTTCCTAAGCACGTAATATGCGCGAAATATGAAGAAGCAGCATGGAGTATTGAAAGAGTAGGGGCTTGGGAGTCAGAGGATGTGGGTTCTAATTCCACTCCACCACTTTGCTGTGTGACCATGGGCAAGCCACCCAACTTCTCTGTGCCTCACTTCTACCTCATCTGCAAAATAGAGATTAAGACTGTGAGCCCCACATGGGACAACCTGATTACCATGTAACTATCCCAGCAATTAGAACAGGGCTTGGCAAAGCACTGTACTAAGCACTAAACAAATACCATAATCATTATTACGCTACTCCATACACAGCTGGCTCTCAATGAATTCATTAAATCGCATTTATTGAGCACCATACTAAGCGCTACGAAAGTACAATTTGGCAACAGATAGAGACAATGGATGTTATAGATGATGACGATGATCATCATCATGATGATAAAGGGTCGGAGAGGAAGTGCCTTGCTCTTATCCTATCTCCATGACTCCTCTCCTCTCCGCTCCTCTTGTCTCATTCTCCCATTTCTTCCCCAGCTCAATGTCTCCCTCCTTCTGCCTTCCTCATTTGTATAAAGTAAACTTGTGTGTGGATGTTAGCGTTTGTGTGAGCGTGCAGCAACATTCATTCAATAGTATTTATTAAGTGCTTACTATGTGCAGAGCACTGTACTAAGCGCTTGGAATGTACAAATCGGTAACAGATAGACAGTCCCTGCCTTTTGACGGGCTTACAGTCTAATCGGGGGAGACAGACTAGAACAGTGGCAATAAATACAATCAAGGGGAGGAACATCTCATTAAAAATATAGCAAATAAAAAGAGTAAATAGAACATCTCTGTGTTGTAACAGAATCTGTGTTTGTTTGGAAAGTTTCAGTGTGTCAGCATTCATCAGCATGTCTCCCCCTCAAGACCATAAGCTCACTGTAGGCAAGTAATTTACCAATTCTGTTCTCTGTACTCTTCCAAGTGCTTAGTTTAATGATCTGCACACAATAAGCACTAAATACCATTAACTGATTGCAAAATGGTGATTCAGTGCCTGTTGTCCATTCTTATTAGATTGTGAGCCTCAAGTGTCACAGGAATCGTGCCCTACCTAATTGCCTTGTATCTATCCCGGGGCTTAGAACAGTGCATGATGCATAGTAAATGCTTAACAAATATAATAATAATAGAAAAAATGGAGAAGATAAAAAAATAATGCAGGGAGGGAAAAGTAAGAGGAAAGGAGAGATACATGAGGCACGGGAGAGTGAAAAGAATAGGAAACATGAGGAATGATGAAGCAAGAGGGTCTGAAGGCCACCACTGTGTTGTCCGTGGAGAGAGATGGTGCTTTCCTGTCACGGTGCAAATCGTTTGAAATGCTTAAAGCAGAAGAATTATGGACCCAGGAGTCAACTCAGTTGACAATATGGAGCAACCTCCAGCCACTCTGGAAAGAGCGGTTTGATGGATGAGATGTCTGCTTCACTGAGTGGGGGAAATCTAAGAAAGAGGCATTCCTCTCAAGTAAATATAGGAAAGTGACTGGTTGTTTCTCCCCAGTTCTCCATATTGAGCATCAGACTAGTTTGGGCCCTGTCATGCTAGATCGGAAGCTTCTCCTTTTGAGTAAAGTGCCTACCTGTGGCGTTATGCGACTCTGGAGATTAGGGCCATTCTAGAAACTCCTCCAGATAATATGGTGTGGGTCAGAGGTATCCCAGGCTCTCCAAATCCAACTAGATGGATTCAGAGTGACTTGAGATCCACTTGAGATCCACTATGCTCCAGTCATCCAAACTCCAATCCAGAGCCTATGGCTGGAGCTCAGCTTCCAGGCCAGTGATCACACCAGTGGTCCACCTGAATGTGACTGTTTATTGTTGTACTTTCCCAAGTGCTTAGTACAGTGCTCTGCACTTAGTAAATGCTCTATGAATACAATTGAATGGATGGATGGATGGATGGATGGATGGATGGATGGATGGATGGATGGATGGATGGATGGATGAATGAATGGCCACTAGAGAAGGGACTCGAGGATGTACAGCCAGCTATTGATATGGGACCAGGCTGCCTCTGGGTCACCTCGGACCATCCTCAGGCTCAAGCTCTGTTGCACTGTCCTCTTTCAATTGCTTAGTACAGTGTGCTACATAGGGTGAGTGCTCTATTGAGAAGCAGCGTGGCCTCTTGAGGAAAGCACAGGCCTGGGAGTCAGAAGAATCTGGGTTCTAATCCCGGCTCTGCCACTTGTCTGATGTGTGACCTGTGTCTCAGGCACCTCATCTGTAAAATGTGGATTATATGTGTGCCCCATGAAGGCAGGGACTCTGTTCAACTAAATTAGCTTGTATCGATCCCAGCGCTTAGTACAGTGTCTGACGCAGAGTAATGGCTTAACAAATACCATCAATAAAGAACAAAATAAATAAATACCATCGATTGACTGGCTGATTAGCTCTGGGGGCCAGGCAAAGGAAAACCTACTCATCTCTGGATTCTCTGTGGCCAGAGTCACCAGTCCTGGAGCCGATGCAGACGGCAGCTACTGGAAGCAGCACGAGAAAGGATAATACAACCAAATCCCATCTAGCGCCTTCCCAAACAAAGGCGGTGTGGGCAGGGAATACCCAGGTCTGGGAGGACTGTTCATTTCTTCCTACCCTGTTCTCGTGGGCATTTCTTTCCTTCTGTTTCCTATATTCAGCTAAGCTCACATCATCAGCAGGGAGCAACAGGGAGAAGGTGTCAGAAATGTTGGGGTGGAGAATTTGGGAGGTTACAGCAGGAACCAGTAGAAGAGTAGAAGAGGCAGGGCCAGCAGAAAGTCATATTTGTCAGGACGTCTCTGGTTTCTCAGATTCACTCACAAGAGAAAAAAGATGAGAGCAAAATGATATTGGGCCATGTACTTTGGTCCCAAAGGGGCCATCATTTCTCTGAAAATATCACTGTGGAAAAAAGGAAAATGGAGTATCAGGTGTGACCTTTCTTAAAGAGTCTTTGGTGGTTATGTTTTGTCACTGTAACAGCACTCTGGCTCTCCCATGTCTGTCCTGTTTCCATAGTTATCCAGATTTGGATGCCAGGCAAACCAACCTATCAGTCAATAAATTAATCACATTTACTAAGCATTTCCTGTGTGCAAGGCTCTGTACTAAGTGCTTGGAGAGTAAAATGCAATGGAACTGATAGACACGTTCCCTGTTCACAACGAGCTTCCATCTAGAGGGGGAGTCCCCCAGGCTCCATTAACGGATGAAGTGGATCCCCGGCGGGTGGCCCTCGCTGATTTAGGGGATTTAGAATCGTCTTTGTACTTTCTGACTCCCTGGCTTTCATTGACATCGAGTTACTGGCATCATTTGCATCGTTAAATTTGGATGGAAAGATCGGCTGCCTCGCAAATGAAGCCTGATCCTGTAAACACGAATAAGAAGATAAATGGATGCTAAGCACTTGAGGCTGCTCCTTCTAAGCACTTTGATACTTACCGCAACCCCATCCAGTCTCTGGAGCACTGATATCCATATCCTTATAGTTGGTTACTTCTCCCGTCTGTAATTTAATGTCTCTCTCACTAAATCATAAGGCCCTCAAAGGCAGGGAAAATGTCTACTTTATTGTGCTCCCCCAAGCAATTAGTAGCAGCGTGAGAAGCAGGGTGGCTTAGTGGTTAGAGCACATCCCAGCGTGGCTCAGTGGAAAGAGCCCGGGCTTTGGAGTCAGAGGTCATGGGTTCAAATCCCGACTCTGCCATTTGGCAGCTGTATGACTGTGGGCAAGTCACTTAACTTCTCTGGGCCTCAGTTACCTCATCTGTAAAATAGGGATTAAGACTGTGAGCCCCACGTGGGACAACCTGACTCCCTTGTGTCTACCCCAGCGCTTAGAACAGTGCTTGGCACATAGTAAGCGCTTAACAAATACCAACATTATTATTATCCCCTGGAGTCAGAATGACCTGGGTTCTAATCCCCCTCCCAGCTGCTGGGTGACCTTAGGCAAGTCACTTCACTTCTCTGTGCCTCAGTTATCTCATCTGTAAAACGGATGAGGTGAGCCCTATGTTGGGGCAGGGACTTCATCCAACCTGATTAACTTGTATCCACAGAGCTTGGTACACAGTAAGAGCTTAGCAAGTATCGTAATTATTATGATCATTAATTAGTACATTGCTATGCACACAGCACGGGCCTAATAAATACAAATGATTGATCGATTCATTAATGCGATGAAGAAATCTTCTGTTACTGATGGAAAAAGGGCGCATCAATGTCACTGCAGGAACTGCACCGGCATCAAGTGGGGAAATGTTACTGGCACCAAAGCAGTTAATCTTGCGCTGAGGTACGATTTCTGCAGATTCCTGGTGCAGCATGGCAGAGTCAGCCAGGAGCAAGTTTTTTTTTGAGTTTCTCCAGGTCAGGAATATAGCGCCTCCAGGCAGAGGTCCCCAAAGAGGACTCCTCCTCCAACCCTAGTAATGCACTTTGCAATCCTGCTGCCAAGGACAGAG
The DNA here is from genome assembly GCF_004115215.2 of Ornithorhynchus anatinus. NCBI lineage: Eukaryota > Metazoa > Chordata > Mammalia > Monotremata > Ornithorhynchidae > Ornithorhynchus > Ornithorhynchus anatinus. The sequence continues at coordinate 25,647,717 of NC_041736.1, forward strand.
GCGGGCAGAGTCAAATAACTTTAACTCAGTTCTGCTGTTTCCCAGAATTTTCTTATGAGTCTATTCTGTGGCCTTGTCCTGCCCTTCCCAACCCCATCCAGGTAATGATAATGATGACTGTGGTGTGAGGATGTGAGAATGTGAGCCCTCTGTGAAACAGGGACTCTGTCCAGTTGATTATCCTGTATCTACCCCAGCACCAAGTACAGAGAAGCAGAGTGGCCTAGAGGAGAACTAGAACCTGGGAGTCAAAGGGTACTGAATTTTAAACCTGTCTCCACCACTTGACCGCTGTGTGATCTTGGCCAATTATTATTTGATTTCTCTGGGCCTCAGTTACCTCATCTGTAAGTGGTAAGTGCTTAAAGAACATAGTGCTTACCAAGTTTCATTAACAAGCACTGTGCTAACCTCTGGGCTAGATACAGGACAATCAGTCTTCTCCCACATGGGGTTCCTAGTCTACGGGACTCCTGGTCACGGCTTCCTGACTGGAGCCTCTCCTGGATTACTGTGGGCAGCTAATGTGTCTTTTTATTCTATCATACTCTCCCGAGCACTTTGAACAGTGGTCTCCATAAGCGCTCAGTAAATGGGATTGAATGAATGAATGCATCCTTCTACTCATTCATTCATTCATGCACTTGGGACCCACCCTCTGGTTCCCGGCCCTTCCTTTGGTTCCTCTAACCCATCATCATCATCATCATCAGTGGCATTCATTGAAAGCCAACTTTGTTTGGAGTAGCATAATAACAATAATAATAATGATGGTATTTGTTAAGCGCTTACTATGTGCCAAACACTGTTCTAAGCGCTGGGGTAGATACAAAGTAATCAGATTGTCCCATGTGGTGCTCACTGTCTCAATCACCATTTTACAGATGAGGTAACTGAGGCACAGAGAAGCCAAGTGAATTGCCCAAGGTCACGTAGCAGACAAGGGAGGAGCTGGGATTAGAACCCCTGACCTCTAACTCCCAAGGCTGGGCTCTTGCCACTAGGTCATGTTGTTATTCTATAAGAGTGGGTACCACCTCTTTCCCATATAGAGTTCACAGGCTGAGGGAGGGAGAGCAAGTGTTTTATCTACATTTTACAGTAAGGAAATGAGGCACAAAGTTGTGACTTGCCCAAGATCACTCAACCGGCAAATGGTGAACCTGGGATTAGAACCCAGGTCCAGTGACTCTCATTTCTAGTATTTTTTCCCACCAGGTCACACAGTCTCAATGAATTCAGAAAATTCACCACCCTGGAAACAGGGAAAAATTTACTACCCTCTCCTGTATGCTATCATGTGCCAACAGCAAAATGTCATGATGTCCTACAGAAAGGGCTGTTCTGTTGGAATGGGTCGTGTTGGAATGGGCAACCATTAAATAATCATAGTAATAATGGTATTTATTAAGCTCTAAAGATGTGCCAAGCACTGTTCTAAGTGCTAAAGATTGCACTGTACTCTCTCACATACATAGGAGAGGCAGAATGGCCATATGCACAGAACACAGGCCTGGAAATCAGAAGGATCTGGGTTCTAACCCCAGCCCCGCCACTTGTTGGCTGGGTGACCTTGGGAAAGTCACTCAACTTTTCAGTGCCTCAGTTACCTCATCTGTCAAATAGGGATTAAGATTGCAAGACCTATGTGGGAGAGGGACTGTGTCCAACTTGATTATCTTGTAACTACCCCAGCGTTTAGAACAGTGGCTGGTACATAGTAAGTGCTTAACAAAAATCACAATTATCATTATTATTACAGTGCTTGATTGATTGAGTAGGGAGACATGGGCAGCATGATGTTTTAGGGTGCAAGCTTCTTGTGATCAGGGATTGGGTGTGCCCACTCTATTGCATTGCATTTCCCCAAGCACCTAGTTCAATGCTCTGTACACAATAAACACTCAACGAGAGCAGTTGATTGACTGATTCATTGATTGACTGAAATGATCCAGGAAGCTGAAAGAAGCATGGACTGGGAAAAATGCCAATGGACCACAGTAATTAATGGGACAAAATGCATCTGTACCAGGTGGTCCATCCATTTCCAGTGTGTCATAAATGAACAGATAAGTATGGCAACCCTGACACTATCCCTGGCTTGAACATCCTTCTCTTTCCTCTCGGACACCCAGGAGCTCATGGATGAAGACTAACAGTTTGATGACTGAACCTCCCAATGTGCTGAGACATCTGTATTCCACGTCCCAGAATGTCACGGGGCCTAAGGTGGGTGCCTACTGAGCGGGCTCTAGCCTGGTCCTGACTTCAAACATTTGCAATGAGCAAAGGCAGCCGAGGGTCAATCTGAGAGCAGCTACCCACCAGGCAGCTCAGATTCTGAGATATTTAGCTATTTTTAAATGTGCCCACTGCAGTTAGAGTCTGGCCCGGATGTAGCGAAACATATGGCTGCTTCTTTGGTGGCTGTGAAGAGAGTCTAGAATAAAGAGATGCTGACCTGTGCAAATGACACCTCACTCCTCAGGGTCTGATTTAGGTAGTGAGCTACTTAGGTCTTTCTTTCTTCCTTCTAACCTCACCCTTCAGCAGCTTCCTGATCATGTGACCTTTCAAGAGCACCTGCAAACTGAAGGTGGGACTCAGGCAAGCAAAGGGAAGGGATTTTGCAGGGGAAATGTTGCATTTAGGGGGGTAAACTTCTCTACAGTCAGGGCTCTGAGGAACGTGGGGAAACAGAAGAGCCTGGCTGTCCCCCTCCTCTCCCTCCCATCCCCTTCAGAGTGGTGTGCTGTCAGGCAGTCAGTCACTAAATCATATTTATTGAGCACCTACTGTGTGCAGAATGCCGTATTAAGCCCGTGGGAGAGTACAATACAGCAATAATGATAATAATAATAATGGTGTCTGTTAAGCACTTCCTATGTGCCAAGCACTGTTCTAAACACTGGGGTGGATACAAGGTAATCAAGTTGGACACAGTCCCTATCCCATATGGGGCTCACAATCTCAATCCCCATTTTACAGATGAGGGAACTGAGGCACAGAGAACTTGTGACTTGCCCAAGGCCACACAGCAGGCAAGCGACTGAGTCAGGATTAGAACTCACAACCTCTGACTCCCAAGCCCGTAGTCTTGCCACTAAGACATACTGCTTCATGCTGCCCACGCTGAGCAGAATTCCCAGTAGCAACGGGAATTTCTGAACTCTTCTACCTGGAGAGGTCTACCATTGATTCACTTTTTTTTGCTGAGTTTTTTTGTCTGAATTGCTCAGGAAGGAGATAGCTTCCAGAGTGGATAATTGTTTATTTATCCACAATAAAGCACCCTTGAGCTACCTGCATCATCTGAATTTTTCGAATGACTGATGACCAATGTTTGTATCTACAACAGGGACCTGAGACTCCACACTACTTATGCATTTAAATAAAAAGTTCAGCCTTCACCCACCTCTCCAAAAAACACCAAGCCACTGCATAGGATCACGCCTGATCAGACATCTTTGTACCTTACCATTCTATGATGCCCAGTACATTAGAATCCCATGCCAAACAGAAAAACAGAGAAATGCTTGTCAGCTACTGGTCGGGAGGAGGTTGAAACTAAGATCTAAACTAAGGCTCTAGGATTAGCTGTGGATTTCGATTACCCATGCTCTTCTGCCATCTATTTCCCCGGACAACTGCGATTTGGAAGTGATTCTAAATGCCCTAAATTAGTAAGCATGCCACTCTTAAATGGGTTAGAGGAAGCAATGAGATCTAAATAAGGTGAGTTCCTTATTAGGGGGATCAAATGGGCCTATTCACTAATGTTTGTCCTAAAACTGCTATCTTAAACGGTGACTCGACAGGCATTCATTTGAAAATCGGAAAATTTAGTAACTCGTTTTGTACTTTCACGTGGTCACTGTCCTGCATTGATTTTGAAATGGTGGCCCCAAATCTGAATCGTGCCAGTAATAAATGGATTCCCTCATACTGGATATGGTGATTCAGTGAGAGAACCAAGAAGGCTCAGTATCCTGCTGAGCCCTGAAATCTCAAGCGGTAGAGTGTGGGAAGGAGGGGGAAGCTCTAATTATGAGAATTTGGGATATCTGCCAAAGTGACTCAAGGCTTTTAGAAGAATTACTTTAGTACTCAATTCATTGGCTATTTAAGTGTAATTAAAACTTGGAGAAGATTGCTGAAGAAATTTTTAAGTCTGCTTCTTTTTTATTAGAAATTACTTCAAGTACCATTTTTCAGCCCTTGCTGTGATTATGCTGTATTTTGGGCAGGGAATGTATCTATCAGCACTGTTGTAGTGTACTCTCTCAAGTGCTTAGTAGAGTGCTCTTCACCTGGTAAGAGCTCGATAAGCACCGTTGAATTTATTGATTGATTAATTGACTGATAAAGCACGGTAGTTCATCCTTCTGCATCACCTCTGCACTTGGATCTGTGATCTCTGGACATTTTATTCACTCATTCATTCATTAAATCATTTTTACGGAGCACTTACCGTGTGCAGAGCACTGTACTTATTGCTTGGGAGAGTACAGTATAACAATAATAGGAGACATTCCCTGCCCACAGTGAACTTGCAGTCCACAGGACACGTATGCGAATATATTTAATTATATATCATAAATTACTTATTTAATTTGTCAGTCTCCCATTCTGGACCATAAGCATGTAATTGACAGGGAAGCCGTCCACTAATTCTGTTGCATCATACTCTCCCCAGCACTCAGTACAGTGCTCTGCACTTAAGAAACACTCAATAAATAGCCTTGATTGATTGCCCGAGTGAGACTTTATAACGAAATGATTTTCTACCCACTAAGTACCGGATGATTTTCCGCTGAAACTTTCACCTTTTTTTTTTCTTCTTTGCCACCCATTCTATTATCTCCACCTGTGATGAGCTCATCTCTCAGACTTATCCAGCATTAATGAGGATGTAGACAATATAAAGTTATCTGAAAGCCTTCCTCCATCTTCCGACATTAGAACCTCTCGTAAGCGAGGTAGCTTCCAGAGTAGAGTATTGTTTAATAATCCACAATAAAGCACCCCTAAGTAAAATGCATCATCTCAATTTTACAAATGACTAACGGCTGATATTTGTGTCTAGAACTCAGAGCCGGCTGAGACACCAAACTATTGGTTCATTAAAAAAAGATTCTGATAGTTTAGATTTGGTTTTATGCTCAAATAAATCTGAGTCATTCGTCCACTCGTATATTACTTTGCAAATCCTGGGGGTACGTATTGCAATTAAAACTTTTTTATTATTATTTCTAAAGAATATTAAAACTTTGGCCACGCTCTTTAATATCACAGTCAAAGGTAAAAATAACTCAGCTTAATCTGCTGCTGTTAGAGCAAAAATGACCCAGGGCAATATCTTGGCTGCACCATTATAATTACACTTTATCACGTGGAGCACATCCCTCTATTTTAGACAAGTGGCTTACGATTTTTGCTACATTACTCTAAATGTCAATGACTAAATCTTGTCCCCTTGCTTTCAGGGGAATGTTGGTTTATATAGCATCCTGAAAATCATTCTCCTTATCTGGATCTCAGTTCCGATAGCCTCCAGAGGAAGTGAGAATTACTTGAGCTCCCCATGATTTTAACTAGCTTTGGGAATGCTTTGACGGGATTTATTCCTAGAAATAATTGGTAATGGGCCACACTGTAAAGGCAGCCTCCGCATGCCCTGGCTGGGCCAGACATCTAGATATGTTGTTTGCTCAGAGGAACGTGAGGCTAAGGAGGAAAGAGGGTCAAGGAGCAGAGTAGGGAGTGAAAGGATTGGGAGGACCTGAGGTCATGAGATTAGGATAGTCATCCTTTTTTTTTTCTTTTAATGGTATTTACTAAGTGCTTACTGTATGCTAGACACTCTACTAAGCATTATGGTAGATACCAGTTAATAAGGTTGGACACAGTGCACAGACCTCATGGGACTTGCCATCTTAATCTCTGCTTTGCAGATTAGGGAACTGAGGCACAGGAAGTGAAATGATTGCCCAAAGTCACACAGCAGATAAGTGGCAGAATGAGGATTAGAACTCCAGTCCTCTGACTCCCAGGCCGGTGCTCCTTCCCCTTGGTTATGCTGCTTCCCATAGATCGTTTATTTAACTATATGATCTAAAGTCTCATCACCTCTAAGAGTCCTTTCCCGTTTAAATACTCCTTTCCCTGACTCACTCTCCCTTCTGAGTTTTCTATGCACTCAGATCTGTGATCTTTCGACATTTGGTATTCCCTTCACCCTTGGCACCACAACGCTTCTGTCCATATTTATAAGTAATAATATTTATATTAATGTCTGTCTCCCTTTCTAGAACGTAAGCTCATTGTGAGCAGGGAACGTGTCTACCAACTCTGTTGTATTCTCCCAAGTGCTTAGTTCAGTGATCTGCACACAGTAAGCACTCAGTAAAATACCACTGATTAATTGATTGATTAAAGAGAAGGAATGGCCAGGAGGCATGGTAGGAGTCTTCTAGAGCCAGGACCAGCAAGAAAGAGCAGAGCATAGGACAACTTCATTTGAAATCTCTCTAGCTCCTGATGAGCAAGACACATTTCGACCAACTCCATTGCATCATGCTCTCAAAAGTGCTCAAAACAGTGCTCTGCACATAGTAACCATTCCCAAAATACCACTGATAATGAAATATATGTTCAACGTGGTTTCATAAGACCCGCAGTGATGGCTTTGCTCTTCGGTGACATCCCTGCTGGGCTTGCCGGCTGAATAGTTCTCTTTACAGAAATATCAGCTCTCTATTCCTTTCACTAACTCTTCTCATTTCAAACCCATTCCAGAGATAAGTAGTCTCTCCCTTTCTCCTTGCCCTGCCCCCACAAATCTCTCCTCCCACTAGGAAAATTTTGATGCCTTCCTCACTATGCTTCCTTAATTCTGCATCCAGCTTTCTTCTCTGTTAATAATAATTATAATAGTATTTAAGTGTTTATAATGTGCCTGGCACTGCCTTTTGGGCTGGGGTAGATGTGAGATATGTGACAGTCAATCGATGGTATTCACTGTACTGTACTAGGTGCTTGGGAGAGCACAATACAACAGAGACGGTAGCCTCCTTCCCTCCCCACGAGCTTACAGTCTAGCAACTAATCATGTCGGACACAGACTCTGTCCTACCTCCAGCTCAGAGTCTAAGTGGGAGGAAGAACCAGCATTAAACCCCCACTTTAGAACTGAGAAATCTGAAGAACAGACAAATCAAGTGGCTTGCCCAAAGTCACACAGCAGGCAAATGGCAGAGTCAGGATTAGAACTCAGGTCCTCTGCCTCCCAAGCCTATGCTCTTTCTACAAGGCCACACTACTGCTCAAACTAAATGCCCCAGTGCTGGTACATAATAGGATACATCAAAGTATACAAGTAGAAAAATTAATGATGCATTCCTATTTTCTGTCTCTCACACTTCTGCTTTTTGATCTGAAAAAAGGCATGACTCTTAAAAACACCAATATTGTTAGGCTCTCAAAATGGAAGCTCATAAAGATCAGGGACCATGGTTTTATCTCATCTGATTCTGTGCCTTCTTCATGCCCCAAAGAGCACTGTCGTTAATGACCAATCACCCTGCCTCTCTATTTCCTTAACTCCTCTCCTTTTCCCCATATCCCTCCCTTAATTATGATGTAAAAGAGAGGAAAAATGAGAAATAAAATCCTATTAATATATTTCATTCTGAGTTTGGTTCCAGGGAGAGAAAAGTTTTCTTACTTGTATTTAGATTTCAATTTCCTCTTTTCTCTAACGCGTTGTTCTGAAATAAAAAAACCCACAAAACTATTGTTTCATTTTCTTTAAAAATCTAATATTGCAGTCATTGTTGTCTTATTTGCCTTTAATAGTTTGCCCTTTAAAGAGAAACAAAATGGCATTATTGCTGAAATGTTAATTGCTACATTATGGCAACATTTTAGGAATTTTTGAATATTCCTTCAGTGGGAACAAGTGAATAAAGTATACTGCTTAATGCTAATTCAGAATGGATAAGGTACATTGTTTCCATTTTAGTCAAAGTGAGATTAACTTATATCCCTGGTAGCCCAAATGACATTTCATCAGCAACATGCTTTGCATGTTTTTTTTTGGTTTTTTTCCAAACTCAGACAAGACCTTCAAACTGAGAAAAATGCTGAGAATAATAGCTCGCTGACCTGGGAATCGGGCTGAAGCTCAGCTTTAAAGCATATTGCATCCAATTGGACAATCTAACGAGTAGTGAAAATGTTTACTTCTGAACGGCTGATCACTCAGGTAGAGAATAAGACTCAAAGGTGGGCATTAGCGTCGGGGAAAGACACAATCCTTCCTTGATTCAGCCACTAAATCATAGGTTAGAGGAATTTTAAGGAATGCTATCAGTAACACCCTCATCAAGATGCATTTTGTTTGGGACTGGCCGCATTTGCTTCGTAAAGATTGTGATCTTCTGATCTGTTGGCTAGGCTAAAACACAATAGTTTTATCTGCAGGTAAGTCTTTTTTTTGATTAGATACATAAAATGGAGTTTGGAAAGCAAAAAATGAGAACTCTCCATGGAGGTCAAATTTTCTTTCAGATTCTGGCAGGCGTGAGCTTTCACGGCAACGATAAAATGGAACCAATTTACGACAGTCACATGCCACAGAGAGGCGATTGTGTCTGTGTCCTTGCTGTGCCCCACTTCTTCTCAATGACCTATCAGGAGCAGAGTGATCCCAAATCGGAGGTCATTTAGCCACACCTTTCTGCAGAAACAGGGAGGGGTGAGAGGGGAGTGGAACTGCAGTCTGGGGATGTGCTCAAAACAATCTGCAACCTTAAACCAACAACGAGAAGCTATTTCAGTCCCTAGACCCAGTTTGGTGTTTCAAAAATCTGTAAAGATATCATGGTGGAGACTGTCACTGAAGAGCTTGGCTTTTTTATCAATATTTTGAAGTAAATGGAGCCGAAAGTGGTTGAGAACCATAATGGATATTATTTTGGCTTCTGCATAGTAATCTCATTCGGTTTATCCTGATTACAGCTTTCACGTCGGATGGCCCTTTCATTCTGTTTTCTCCTAAAAAAATATGCATTAGATGCAACTGTACATAATATTCAGCCAAGTAGGCAGCATAAAATGATACGTGGCATGGTTTAAAGAAATGACAGTGGGTTGATTTCACTGTTTTTGATCTAGTCAAATGGAATGAATTTGATACTTGTCTGTGTGTCCCAGAGAACTTTATTCTAGTGTATTTAGTTGTTGGCTGGTAACCACCCACACTCTAACGTCTATGGGCATGATTTAGCACTCTGCTACAGAATCTTTCTCCCTAATCTCCTCACTAAGCTGTAGAGAGAATTCAAGCTTAAGGGAGAATGGCTTCCTTTACTATATAATGGATACATCCCAGATACTGGTGTGCATGCAAACACTCATGACTTCAAGCATAAAGGGCAATATTGCCAATCTGATACATTCAAGAGCACCGCAGACAGTGTAATCCCCAAAGCACTGAGAGTTGAGTATATTATAAATTTCATATTTGTTAAGCCTTTCCTACACGTCTGGAACTGTTCTAAGTGCCAGGAAAGATACAAGTTAATCAGGACACTGTCCCTGTCCCACATGGGGCTCACAGCCTAAATAGGAGGGAGAACAAGTAGTTAATCCTCATTTTACAAATGAGCCACAGTTGACTTGCACGAGGCCACACAGTTGAGTAAAGGGCAGAGGTAGGATTAGAACCGAGGACCTCTGACTCCCAGGCCCATGATCTTTCCACTATGCAACACTGCTTCTCTGACGTTAGACCTCTGGACTGGAAGCTCAGTGCAGATGGGCAATTTGCCTAACTCCTTTGTGGTCTTAAACTCTCCCAGGTTCCAAGTACGGCAAGCTCTGCACACAGTAAGCAATCAATCAATGCCATTGATGATGATCAATATGTCTAGTTCTGTGCTTGCTTTTTAGTATCCCAGTTTTCATGAAGATGCTCTTGGTCTACAGAAAGCTCTTAGTTGCAAGATGCCACATAGCCCGGCACATGAGAGACCCAATCTCTGCCAACTAGATGTTTTATATTCTAATATGTCATACCACCCAGATACACAATTATTTCCCTATGTACACAACTAAGGGAATTAACATGACTTGGAAGCAATAGTTTTCTTGTGTGTGTGCACGCATGACGATGTTAGTTACCAGGTGAGCTATAGGTTGCTACTTTTTAGAATGTTTCTTCCGGATTCACAGTCCTGATGATTTTCAGAACAGATATGCCCAAACACACACACATGCTTTACAACAGATACCTTAAACCCAATTTGATCAAATTGAATCTGATATGAAGAATTGTAGAGAACTAGTTGAGATTAACTTTTGAGCTATGGTCCGTTGGTTTTCATATGGTTGACAAGAGTTATCTAAGAGATATACCAGACATGTGGACAAAGAACTCTCTCAGGTGCTTAGTACGGTGCTCTGCATACAGTAAGCGCTCAATAAATACATTCAATAATGAATGAAATGCTCAATAAATATCACTGATTAATTGAATGATTGATATGACCTGAGCAGCTTGATTTGGAGGGCGTCTATCCAGGAAAGTGATCATTTTTGCTCTAGAGTCAACACAGAAAGCCTACTCCTGTTCTGTTTTTACTGTTTCTACACTGAGGGTCCTCTCAAAGAAAAGTACAGCAATCCTGTTATTGCTATATTTACCGAATTTCAGCCTTTGCATCGATTGCTCGTCTCTAAAATCCAGTCATAAACCTTTTACTACTTCTTCCTTCCTGTAAATTATTTTTGCATCTGTCTTGTCCACTAAACTGAAAGCTCCTTGCTGGCAGGGATTATGTCCATTTACTTAATTGTAGCTTCCAACTTTTTTGATCAGTGCCCTCCCTGGGATAGATGCTCAATAAATATGATTGACTTTTTGATGGAATGATAGGGGAAGAGGAACAATCCTTCTGTCAGCAAATGTCAAGGGCATGACTCTTGGCCCAAGTTGGGGGACTACTGAAGGAATTTCCCTTCTTACAATGGCTTAAACCCAAAACCCAGTTCAATGTCCTAAACACACTAGAATGTTCTGCACACCATAGGCACCCAGGACCATGTTCTTCAAACAGTAGGCGATTAGTACTATGTTCTTCACCTAGTAGGAATACAACACATTCATTCATTCATTAATTCAGATTTACTGAGTACTTACTCCATGCAAAGCACTGTACTGAATGCTTGGGAGAGTACAATACAAATAGACACATTCCCGCTCCTAATGAGCTCACAGTCTAGGGCGGGGAGACAGACATTAATATAAATAGATGAATAGATTAATTATTGTGTGCCCCTGCACACCATCCACACTCAATAAATGTCATTGATAATTTTGGCTAAAACGTGGCTTCTGGGTGACTTGGGACAAGTTTCTTAATATTTCCATGCCTCAGCTACCTCATCTGGAAAAGGGAGATAAAATATCAGTCTCCCTTTTAGGCAGTGAGCCCTATGCATCTTATTCAAACCCCAGTACTTAGTATGGTACATAAGAAGTGCTTAAGGGATACCAACCTAGTTGTTTTCAGCTCTACATGCTGCCCTGGGGAATAATATTAATACTAATACTAATAATTGCATTTCTTACATGCTTATTATGTGTTAAGGACTGTGGTCAATACAATATGTGGAATAGTGGGTAGAGCACAGGTCTGGGAGTCAGAAGTACCTGGGTTCTAATCCCAGCTCTTTTTTCATTTGTCGGCTGTATGACCCTGGGCAAGTCACTTTGTTTCTCTGTGTCTCTGTTACCTCATCTATAAAATGGGGATTGAGACTGTGAGCCCCATGTGGGACAGGGACTCTGTCCTATCCAATCTACTTTTATCTACTCCAGTACTTAGTACAATTCTTGGCACACAGATAGCACGTAACAAATACCACAGTTAATATTATTTATCATCGGATCAGATTTATTCATACAGGGGGTTCACAGTCTATGGGAGAAAAAGAACAAGCATTGAATCTCCATTTTACATCTGAGGAAACTGGGGCACAAGTAAGTAAATTACTCAAGGTCCCAGAAGGGGTAAGGGGTGGTGATGGGATTAGAACCCAAGTGCACTGACTCCCAGGTCCATGCACTTTCCATTAGACTATAATAACAATAATAATAATAAGTGCTTAGTACGTGCCAAGCACCGTTTTACTCACTGGGGTAGATTCAGAGTAATCAGGTGGTCCCACGTGGGGCTCACAGTCTTAATTCCTATTTGACAGATGAGAGAACTGAGGCACAGAGAGGTTAAGTGACTTGTCCAAGGTCACACAGCAGACAAGTGGCAGAGCTGGGATTAGAACCCACATCCTGACTCCCAAGGACATGCTCTTTCCACTAACCCTCAAGACAATGTTGCTTGGCTAGTTTTTCATCCTCTAATTCTTAATATCAAAAAACAAACTTAGCAGTTTTATAAAGAAACCAATTGGCTCAGTAAAGCTTTTCTCTTACACGCCAAAATGTTTACTTCTCGCCAACCTGAACACAATTAGTAAGACTTGTGCGCATGAGGCTGGATTAGTCATTATCATTATGGAACTTAATAATAATAATAATAATGTTGGTATTTGTTAAGCGCTTACTATGTGCCGAGCACCGTTCTAAGCGCTGGGGTAGACACAGGGGAATCAGGTTGTCCCATGTGGGGCTCACAGTCTTAATCCCCATTTTACAGATGAGGGAACTGAGGCACAGAGATGTTAAGTGACTTGCCCACAGTCACACAGCTGACAAGTGGCAGAGCTGGGATTCGAACTCATGAGCCCTGACTCCAAAGCCCGTGCTCTTTCCAATGAGCCACGCTGCTTCTTTAAGTACTTACTGTGTGTCAAGCACTGTTCTAAGCATTGGGGTAGATAAGAGTTAATCGGCTTGGACCCAATCCCAGTCCCACTGGGGCTTACCATCAAAGTAATCTGATCATTGTCAGTGTCTCACCTTCCACATTTAAATAGCAAGTTGGACACCCTTTGCAGGCTCACCTTGAAAGCGATTATTTTTGAAGATCTGGCAAGACAAGTAATTGCTCAGATCCCTAGGAATGCTGGCCAACACCACGGTGCCGCTGGCAACGTTCCCATTGGAAGTCCAACATTCATAATGCCTAATCGTCAGGAGAAATTCACTCTTCACTAATCGCTCTTGATAAACAAAGATACCTCTTATTGAGAGTTATTCCTCGCCTGGACTGGAAAATAAAGACATTTTTACCCCTGGTTCTGATTGCTTCCGTGACTTGGCAACGCATAAAGTGAGTTGTTTACAGATTACTTTTTTGCAGATAGTCTTTTCATCTAAAATCCCTCAAGTATGGATAATATTGATTTTAATTTATGTTTAGTCATTTTGAATGGCATTTGGTAAGTGCTTTTGTTCCAGGCGCTGTCCTAAGTGTCCTTTGTGAATACACAATCTTAATCCCCCTTTTACAGATGAGGTGACTGAGGCACAGAAGAGCTGTGACTTGATCAAGATCCCACAGCAGATGAGTGGCGAAGGCAGGTAGAGACCCCAGGTCCTCTGACAGCCAGGCCCGTGCTCTTTCCATTAGGCCATACTGCTTCATGGGTCATTTCTGGAACCTTGAGAAAGAGCTATAGAGGTGTCCATCTCTGACTCCCAGGAACATGTGACTCTGAGTCTCCCTGATGTCAGGGCTCCTGACTCCCCACAGAGCTGCTTGATAAATAAGAAGGACACTCCTTCCTATTGGATAGGCCCGGGGGTCAGAAGGACCTGGTTTCTAATCCCGACTCTGCCAACTATCCGCTGTGTGTGACCTTGGACAAGTCACTTAACTTCTCTGGGCCTCAGTTATTTCATTTAAAAAATGGGGATTGAGCCTGTGAGCCCCATGTGGGATGGGGACTGGGTCCAACCTGCTTAACTTGTATCTATCCCAGTGCTCAGAACAATGCTTGGCACAGAGTAAAGCGCCTAAGTGCCACGATAATAATTATTATTGGAAGAGTCGAAAGGGACCATGCCCTCGTTTACAACTTGAGAACCTGGGGTAGTTTGGACCACAGAGAGCCCAGTCTGGTGCCCTGAGGAACACTGACTCCCAGCAGGAATAAATGGCTGCTCTGATTATTTGTGTTTATGTTTAATTTTCTCACTGAGTCTTCCCCTTCCCCTGGCCCCAGATTTCAACACCTCTATGGGCTAGTCACCTTGTCTGAATCGATATCCTTGCTCCTTCACCCAGCCCTGAGAATGGTGCTTTTCACGCTCCAAGCACATCACAAATGTCATTTCTACTGTTAATCTTACTAATAGCTTCCACTGCGATCTGATATATGTTAGTGGAGTTTTGAAAATGTGTATTTACATGATAAAAAATAATGGCTCCTTAAGAACCATTAAAAGCTATTAGTCGATGATCTTCAGTTTCAAAAGTCCCTATATACTCATTAGTGTACCCTACCTTTCAAAGAGTCCGTTAATATTTATTTAGAGTGCATTTTAGGAGCTGTAGTCAAAAGAAGTTATCCCTGTGACATTTTTCAGAACTTAAGCCCTAGTACTTTTGGAAAGAAGAATATAGCTATTTTTCAATAAACTCTATTTACCTATTCTTTAATTCAGCCACCTCCCCTGCCTGCAATTTATTTTAATCTCAACTGGAATGTAAGATCCTTGCAGGATGGGCTCATGCTTATTAATTCTTTAATAGTCTACAAACTCTTACTACAGAGCTCTGCACACAGTGAGCACTCAATTATTGCAATCGATTTATTGATTCATTTACTTCTAAGCAAATACTGACATAAATATTTAAGTAACAGTTATACCCTGAGACTGGGACTGTGAAACAAAATGTTTAAAAGTTCTTAAGTTCTTTATTTATGTAAGCTCAGAAATATGCTTTAATTAGTTTTCATTATCATCTGAAAATACCCCTGAGGGGAGAGGGATCACAAATGTCCTGAGTTCTAGTTCCGGCTCCACCACTTGTCTGTTTTGTGACCTTGGGCAAGTCACAATTTCTCTGTGCCTCAGTTACCTCATTCGTAAAATCGGGATGAAGACTGTGAGCTCCATGTGGGACATGGACTGTGTCCAACCTGATTACCTTGTATAATAATACTGATGGAATCTGTTAAGCATTTACTATGTGCCAAGCACTGTTCTAAGCACCGGGATAAACAAGGTAGTCAGGTTTTTCCATGTTGCGCTCACGGTCTTAATTCCCATTTTACAGATGAGGTAACGGAGGCCCAGAGAAGTTAAGTGACTTGCCCAAAGTCACACAGCAGACAAGTGGCAGAGCTGAGATTAGAACCCACAACCTCTGACTCCCAAGCCTGTATCTGTTCCTGTATCTGTGGGTACATCACCCAGGTGAATGCATGACCCAGGTGGATACCGGACGCCACTACTGGAGGCCACCACCCCCAAATCCACCAGATTTCAGCACTTCCAAAATTCCACTTCCTCCAGAAAGCCTTCCTTTGCTTAGTTCAGAGTCATATCACTCAAAGAGCTACCCTACAACAGATATCAGAAATGTCATGAACTTTCCAGGACAGCCAGATTTAGTAATAATTCTACTATAGGTTATTACAGTTTTCAGAAGTGAATTATATTCCCTGGGATGTACGTTGTCTAAAGACGCAGTGACAAAGGGATAAAGATAATCAAGAAGGCTTATGTGTCCCTAGGGAGACTCAAAGGCAGAATGAAGCACCCTATGGTATCAAAATTCAGACCCAACTGAAGGTATTTAGGCGACTGTAATGCCCACCCAATTTTCTGGCCATGAGATCTAGGGCAACCAAAGAGGCCACCTCAAACGTCTAAAACAATTTTACCAATGTCACCATTATGGAGTTCACATGGAGGAAGAATCACAAATGCCGATATCCTGAAACACGGCCAAATAAGAAGCATCAAAGCAGTATTGGTTACATCACGCCTTCATTGAATGTGAAGGTTGAGGAGAATGGCTGAAAGCTGGTTACTCAAATTGCTCTTCTAAGGAGATCCAAAATAAATGTAATGCTGATATTTGTGAAGTACTTACTCTATGTAAAGCACTGATCTATGTGCTGGGATAGACTAAGCCCCCCTTTTCCTCAGCTCCCCCTTCCCCCAATCACCCAGACTTGCTCCCTTCGCTCTATCCCCACTTCCTGCCCCATAGCACTTGTGTATATATGTACTTATCTATAATTCCATTCATTTATATTAATGCCTGTTTACTTGTTTGGATGTGTATATGTATACCTATAATTTTGTTTATATATACTGATGCTATTGATGCCGGTTTACTTATTTTGATGTCTGTCTCTCCCCTTCTAGACTGTGAGCCCACAGCAGGGATTGTCTCTCTTTGTTGCTGAATTGTCCTTTCCAAGCTCTCAGTACAGTTCTCTGCACACAGTAAGTGCTCAATAAATACTATTGAATGAATGAGTGAATGAATAGATACGAGATCATCAGAGGTTGGCCATGGTCCCTGTCCACATGCAGCTCCTAATCTTAATCCCCATTTTACGAATGAGGTAACTGAGGCCCAGAGAAAGTTAAGTGACCCATCTAAATTCACACATCAGACGAGTGGCGTTATTGGGATTAAAACCCAGGTCCTTCTGACAGACCCCTGCTCTAGCCACTAAGCCACGCTGCTCCTTCTCTCCTGGGGTGGTCATTCATGAGGCAAACAGAACACCACAATATGACAGTAGTCTAAAGGGATAAGGCAGCAGAAGACATGCCCTTGTGGACTCCATCTGCTTTGATGATCTTGAATCTGCCCCAGTGCTTGACACATATTAAGTGCTTATCAAGTTGTTATTGTTATAGAGAAAGAAATACTAAACCCTGTGGGTAACACATGGTCATGTGTCAATGGGCAATCTTTGGCGTAACCTGAGTGGAAGGAACGTTATTCACCGACTGGCCTAGTCAGCTTCCCCCGCATCACACAGTGATAAATTCTCACTGTCAATGATAATTGACTTCAAATCTAGAGGGCTTCTACAGACAGGAAGCAAAAATTTTTGTCTACTTACTCAGTGGCCCAAATCCATTTGAAAAAAAGCTCCAGGTTTACCAGGTTCATGAAAGATGGAAAATAAAAACACTGAAAGTCCTATTAAGTTTATTTGAATACATTTTATGGAACAGAATGCCAGGGCACTTTTACGCAGTTATTGGATTTCTACTCCATTGTTTCAATTGCATTCTGTGTAAATTCTTCCCCAGATTTCATGAACAGAGTTTGGAGATTAGTTTAAGGCTATTTTCTGAAATACAGCCCCAAATATCCACTTAAAATTGCAAATATGCTGAACTCCTTCCTTTTGGATCTATAACAGTATTATGGTTGTATTTTTTTTTTGACCAAAAGATAAATTAGAAGGGAAATGGAAAAATTTCACAGAGGAAACAACTCAAGTAGAAAAAATAGAATTCCATGTTTTGGAATCATTTGTAGTCAGTGAGAAAATTATTAGTGTGCTAATATAAATTTATTTAAATGTAAAGAATCCATAAGAGGAGAAAAGAAATAAAGGTTGAAGATTATATTGGATGCCCAGTTTATAGACTAAACTTTAAAAGGGTTGTATTGCATTATTTTTGCGGTCTTCTGTGAATGTTCTGGATCTACATGCTTGAAATGAAAGCAAATAGAGTATTTCAGAATACTGCCAATAAGACTTTCAGATTGTTGAAAATATAAAGTAAGACACAAAGTCTGATCCTTCTCCTCTTCTGAAGCAATCTCAGGACAAATGGGAAATAGAATCACCACCAGACATTTCTAGATTTCTTAGTTTCTAAATAGGAGGAATTTTCAATTAAATTCTCTAATTGGGTCAGATTTGAGGCATTTCTTCTGAAATAAAGATTTTCATGGATGAAAACTGAATCAAGGCAGTTGTTTCACTCCTTTCTGATTCAGATAGAAATGGATGATTCTTCAAGCTTAAGTGATCTTGCTATTGGCATATTTTCCTACTGGGGCAGAGTGGATACTTGTTGTTAGCTTTCCCTTCCCCCTGCTGCTGCATTTCACTTCAGAATGCAATTTTATGGACTAATTTCATTTTCCTTTGATTTCTTTTACCAATATTCTATGTGTAGAAATTTTGTTTACTTGAGATGAGAAATTTTTTTTTCTGATCTGTCACAAATAAAGCTTCATCCCTGTTGCCTAGAGCTGCATAATGCCAAATTTTGATGACCTTGATCCTCCAATAAGACAACTTGGTCATTCTTGTTCTTTACAAAAGTATCGATCATGAGTCATTGATACCTGAAAGAAAAAAGTAACCTTGAGCTCAAAAAATGGAAATCACCTGGAAAACCCCCAGCTGGCTGGAATCTTCCATCACTGCAGTATCTGTGGTTCCATGTCAGCTGTCTTGCAGGTGTGAGTTTTATAAATATAGAAAACAAGACTAAAGTTGCTCTGCTCTTTCTTGCTTCCCTCCTCTCCTTGCCTACTACCTTCCCCTACCAACTGACCCTCAAACACCAAAGGGAGAAAATAAAAATAACTAAACTGCACACCAACCTTGCATTTGGTAGAATGTTTGGGCTTAATAATGGGTTTTTTTTTTCCTGTTGATCTTTAAAGGACTTGAGGAATGTAAGAGCTCGATGGCTGATGAAACAATTAGCTCTAACCTGAAGACTCTGGCATTCTTTCTATATCAGATAATGTGGGAATCAAACAGTGCAGATGGCTTGAGAACAGCTTGTTCTGACCGGTAAAAGTTTAGCTCTAAGGCTGCTAGTCCAGTTTGTTTCAGGACACATGACTCCAATTGGATCCAAATCCCCAGGGTGGATTGGGACCTTGGTTCATACTCCCTGTTTACTCATCTTCTCCATTTTTCCCTTTATCTTACCAAGCGGAACCATCACTGTAGCTTGCTGGGACTAATTTCCCCATCCCAAAACACAAAACCCTGAGCCTCTTTGAACTGAATAGGTAGCATCCCATTTTTTGGAACATGTGAAATTGCTTTGGATGTGCTTTGGAAGATGGAACTTCATAGAGGATATTTTATAGTTTATAAACTATTTATAAACTTCCAAATGATTATTTTAACATGGAAAAACTTTCAACCAGACTCACTGCTTGGGTCAGTTCCTCTGCCTGAAGATATTCTTGCTCTTGACCCTCATCAAACCACATCCTTCTCCTCCTTCCAAAATCTTTTAAAATACCACCTGCTTCATGAGTTTAGATCCACAATGTGGGGAGGGTCCACGGTCTGAGATGGCCCAACAGTGCTGAGAGGGGGTTCCAACCTGCTTCCACCACCCCTCCCCTCCCCTTCCCTGCCCCTTCTTGCCTGTGGCACAAGACAAGGGTCCGAGCTGCCATTCCTTTGGAGCACTGGGGTGATGCTCAGCAGTTCTGGGGCCCAGATCCACTGTCTGATCACCTCCAGTAACAAATGCCATAAAAAGGCTACCTGGAGGAAATGCTATTAGGAGGGTTTTGAGGTTGTCCCTCATAATATACTCTATAATATGTACTTATGCACTTATGTGTATATACAAAATGCAAATGTATAAAAATGGATGTCACAGTATTGCATGCATGAACAAATATTATTGTCTGTGATGAGAAGGTCATGGGTTTTAAGTGGCTCCGCCACTTGTCTGCTGTGTGACCTTAAGCAAGTCACTCCACTTCTCTGGGCCTCACTTAGCTCATCTGTAAAATGGGGATTGAGACTGTGAGCCCCACTTGGGACAGGGATTGTGACGAACCTGATTTGCTCATATTCAGTACAGTGCTTAATGCAGTGTCTGGCACCTTACTAGCTTACTAAAACTTAAATACAATAATTATTCCAGCGTTTAATATAGTGCCTGGAACATAGTAAATTTTAACAAATACCATAATTATTATTATCATTTTCCTAAAGAACTGCAATTGTAAATAACCAGAGAAAAATTATACACATCTTCTGTGGGACTACAAATGGCCACAGGGATGGATAAACATATAGGCCTTTTCTCCCTTCCTTCCCAAGACCAGTTCTACATGTGCCTAAACACATCAATTCAACCAGAAACTATTTTTGCATGGCCACAGTTGGGGATTAAGTGAGAGTCACTCAGTCTAAGCAACCCTTCTCACATAAGGGAAAGCAACTTGACCTAGTGGAAAGAGCCCAGGCCTGGGAGTCAGAGGACCTGGATTCTAATCCCAGCTCTGCCACTTGTCTGTTGTGTGACCTTGGGTGAGTCACTTAGCTTCTCTGTGCCACAGTTACCTCATCAGTAAAGTGGGGGTTAAGATTAAGACTGTGTCCAACTTAATTAGCTAGTATCTACCCCAGTGCATCATATAGTGCCTGGCACATAGTAAACACTGAGCAAATACCAGGTTCTCTTAAAAGAGGTAGAATCTCACTCCCCTCAGGGTCCCACCTGGAGAGTTTCCAGTACTCTACCAGTCTTGCCTGCGGGAGGCAGAATCAAGCAGAAGCCTAACCAGTCCATTCCTATCTTGGCCAGTGGTTAGTGAATGGAAGGCCATCTGCTACAAGGCAAAACTCACCTGTGCTGGGCAGCCCGGCATGGGAAAGAGTCAAGGGCAGAGACTCAGGTTGAGGTAGTGGTAAACTACTTCTGTATTTTTTCCCCAAGAGAACTCTAAGGATACATGACCAGAACGATTGGGGATGGAGAGCAGGGTGCTCTAGGAGAGATGTGCCTGTGAAGTCATTATGGGTTGGAAATGACTCGACAGCAGAAGACAAGGCAAAAATCTCACTAGCTGGAGAAGGCAAATAGATATGCATGCACAGACCCATAAGTATGAGCCCTATTTGGTGATGGGGGTGAGTGGAGCTTCGCGTCACTGTGTAATGTAAGGGATATTTCTCTATATCCCTTCAGAGGAGAGCCTACAGCTGTTGAGTATCTACTCAACAGCCATCCCTCTCCACAGGGGGGTAAATAGTGAAAGCAGGCTCAAAGAGATATGGGAAGGGCTTAGACTTCCTTGAAAGACAAGAGATGATGCTGTAGTCTCCTTCTTGAATAGTATTACGAATGAGAAAATGAGCTGGGCTCTCTCTGTTAAGTGAGTAGTTCCTCTAGTAGTTCCTCGTGGGAAGGGAACTTGTCTACCAACTCTTTTGTGTTATACTTCCCCAAGCATTTAGTATGGTTGTCTGCTCACACTAAGTGCTCAATAAATAGCAATGATTGATAGTGATTAGGGAGTGCCCTCGGCAAAGATCAAGGCAGAAGGGTCAGACTAAGAAATGATAATGCTGTTTTTTTGTCTCCTTTAAAAGATTAGCAGGGGCTTTGGCCAATCCCCTAAACTATTCAGTTTTCACCACTGATCTTAAATGATGCAATGAGGTGATTTCTTACCTTCCAACATTTCTGTGCCCTAATAAAGGAGCAGGTAATATATACAGTCCCAAAATAACTATTCTTTTCACTCCGGAAAGGTTAAAACCATTTATTCAAAGATTCAGAGACACTGGGTACGGCAGATATACCAGGGGCCTAATGATGACCAAATTCCATCAATCTAATTTACGCAACCCGATTACCTTGTATCTGCTTCAGAGTTTAGTAACAGTGCCTGGCACATAGTAAGTGCTTAACGATACCATAAAAAAAATATATATTTTTGTGATTGGGGAACATAGCCCCGCTGAATATGGGTGAAATATGCCACAGACTGTTAGATGCAGAACACTGTGGTACAGTCGTAATTGAGATCAGATTAACTCAGGGATTTTACAGGCTGTAACTCAGAGTCTTGGTATAAGGAGAGCTCCCATCTGCATGAGAATTGTGTCCCCTGCCTGGAGCAGCTACTTAGAATCAATAAATCAATCATTTAATCACATGGATGGAGCGCCTATTGTTGCAAGCAGGGAATGAGTCTTTTATATCATTATATTGCACTCTCTCAACTGCTTAGTACAGTGATCTGCACACAGTAAATGCTCAGTAAAGACTGACTGATTGCAGAACACTGTACTAAGCACTTGGGAGAGTGCAGTATAACAGATTCAGTAGACGTGATCCCTGCCCAAAATGAGCTTACGACATAATGAGTTACCTCAGTTACTGATGAGGTAACTGTGGCTCAGAGAAGCTAAGTGACTCACTCAAGGTCACAAAACAGACAAGTGGGAGAGCTGGGATTAGAACGTAGGTCTGACTCCCAGGCCTGGGCTCTTTCCACTAGGTCATGTTGCTTTCCCTTTTCTGAGAAGGGTTGATTATACTGATGAGTGACTTCTACCCTATCCCCAACTGTGGCCATGCAAAAATAGTTTTGCATAAATAACTTAGTCATACGTACGTGTTTGTGTGTTGCCAGGGAAACCAAAGCCCCAAGAGGTTTGGGGGGCATAACCCTTGACGATTTCACTGTCAACATCTGCCTGGAAGCTCTGGTCAGTGAGATCTAAGCTTACCTTTCCTGCCCACCTCCTTTTCAGCATCCCTGAAAGTAGGAAAAGGGAGAAGCCCCAGACTCACTGGGAGAAAAGATCACCTTCACTTCCTCGTCCACAAAAACCCGATTGCTTCGGAAGACGTGGTGGTCGAGGTCTGCACATGCTAATGGCTAGGGTTATTAGTTAATGCCAATGGCTAAAATATTAGCAAAGGCTAATGGAGGAAGTGACATGGCTCTGGAGCATATACTTGAGTCCTGAGCCATAAAACATGCCTTCCAAAAAGGATATGTTCAGAATGGACTGTTTCCCCCGGCCCTATGTTCTGGCTTTATGCAGTGACAGCAGCCAGAAGTGGCTCTGCCCATCATCCTCCCTTGTCAGGTAGAGACAGTGGCACAGAGAAGCCGGCATGGGAATCAGGAAGACCTTTCACTGGGAATTTAACTCAACATCCTGGACTCTCAGAGATAAGGCAATCCCCAGTGCTTATTACAGTGTTCTGCACCCAATAAGCGCTCAAACACCACTGGTGATGATATGGATGATGCCTGTGCCTCATATACACACTCATACACACCCACGCACACATATACAACCCCTGGAAGACTGGTGACTGTTCTAATAATTTTGTCAGGTCCCTCAGATCCGAGGAGCTTGAACTCTGGTTCTCTAACCCCACAATCCTGTTAGTTTAGTTTAGATTTTGTGCATTTGTCTGTATTATGGTTTTATCATCCTGATTTGGCTGTTTCCAGCCCCCTCTCCCTTCCTATATTCTAAGACTGTGAATCTTCCAGGGAACAAGGACTGAGTCCCCCCCTTCCCTCTGCTCCCTCTCCACCCTCTGCTCCTCCCCTTTTCCTCCCCTCAGCTCTGTGCTCATTTGTATATATTATTTGTTACCCTATTTATTTAGTTAGAGGTATACATCCCCTTGATTCTATTTATCTCGATAATGTTGTCTTGTTTTTGTTTTGTTCTGTTTTGCTCTGCTGTCTGTCTCCCCCGATTAGACTGTGAGCCTGTCATTGGGCAGAGATGGTCTCTATCTGTTGCCATATTGTACATGCCAAGCGCTTAGTACAGTGCTCTGCACATAGTAAGCGCTCAATAAATATTATTGAATGAATGAAGCACAAACACCACAGAGACAAACCATCACCCCTTAATGATAAAACAACTCAAGAGCACTGTGGAACACGGGTAGACTTTATGGCACTTACTCTAAACAAAAGTCATCTTTAGATAGGTGGTTAAACTATTTGGGAATAGTGGGGAGTGAATGAATTGTCCTATTAGTCAATAAAGCTGCAGCCCAGCCTCAGTCCTATGCATAGGTGACTTTGGGTTGCTTCACATTAAGAACCTTTGTCTACCCTTCCAAACCTAAGTTGCACCCCTGCCTCCCTGCTCGCTCGTTGCAATCCGTGCTTCAGCAAGAACAAGAATGACAAGGGGTGGGGAGAATAATAATAATAATGGTGGTATTTGTTAAGTGCTTACCTGATGTGCCAAACACTGTTCTAAACATGGGGTAAGATACAAGGTAATCAGGTTGTCCCACATGGGGCTCTCAGTCTTCATCCCCATTTTACAGATGAGGTAACTGCCGCACAGAGAAGTGAAGTGACTTGGCCAAAGTCACCCAGCTAAGTGGTGGAGAGGAATTTGAACCCATGGCCTCTAACTCCCAAACCCAGGTTCTTTCCATTAAGCCACGCTGCTTCTAGCCACCATTACAGTAGTCAGTTCCTTCACACACGTTCTCAATTCCCTAAAGCCAATGTGTTTGGGCTCAAAGTCATCATTTGGTGCTGGAAGATTTCATCCAATTCAATAATAATAATAGCATTTATTAAGTGCTTACTATGTGCCCAGCAACATTCTAAGCACCGGGGTAGATACAAGGTTATCAGGTTGTCCCATGTGGGGCCCACAGTTTTAATCCCCATTTTACAGATGAGGTAACTGAGGCACCGAGAAGTTAAGTGACTTGCCCAAAGTCACACAGCTGACATCTGGTGGAAGGGGGATTAGAACTCATGACCTCTGACTCCCAAGCCTGTGCTTTACAGATACAACCCAGAAGATTAACTTTGCCCTCCTGCTATTCAATCATGACAACATCCTAAATCTTTCTTTTGAGTCACTGACCATGGGATAAATCATCAGTCACTCTTTGAGAGTCAGTCAATCAATCATATTGAGTGTTACTGTGTGCAGAGCACTGTCTTAAGCACTTAGGAGAGTACAATATAACAATATAGGAGACACATTCCCTATCATTCAATAGCATGCACTGAGTGCTTACTGTGTGCAGAGCTCTGTATTAAATGCTTGGAAAGTACAATTCAGCAACAAATAGAGAAAATCCCTACCCAACAATGGGCTCCACAATGAGCTTACAATCTAGAGAGGCAGAAAAAATTAATATAGATAAATTACAGATACATATATGTGTGGTGGGGATGGGAGCGGGGGGGATGAATTAAGGCAACAAGTCAAGGTGATGCCCAAAGGAATGGGAGAAGAAGAAAAGAGGACTTAGGGAAGGCCTCTTGGAGGAGATGGGCCTTCTACAATACCTTGAAATCTGGGCAGTGGGGAGGTAGCATGTGAAACGTCTTTGGATTTTTCTCCACAATGAGTGAATCTCGATTTATCTTTTCTCTAAACAAGATAGGGATTCATTCATTCATTCAGTAGTATTTATTGAGCACTTACTATGTGCAGAGCACTGTACTAAGCGCTTGGGATGAACAAGTCAGCAACAGACTTGATTCGGAGATTCGGATGAACAAGTCGGCAACAGATTCGGAGTCCCCATGATGCTAACTGCTGCCTGGCCACAAGAAGCACAAATGGCAGGATTCCCAATTAAGCAGTAGTCAACTCTTCAGCAAGTGAAATCCATTAGTTTCAGGGAGTCAATCAATCCATCATATATATTAAGCACTTACTGCATGCACTACACTGTATGAAGCACTTGGGAGAGTGCGGTATAACAGGTATAACAGGTTTGGTACAAACATTCCCTGCCCTCAACAAACTCTAAGTCTATAGGGAGAGGCAGACATTAATATAAATGAATAATTTGGGATATATACATAAGTGCTATATGTCGATTTTGATCTTTTCTGGAGCCCAGAACCAAGGTTTGAATTGGGTTCTAAAGCTATTTGGTTTTTTTGCAAATGTCCTTCGAAGTCTAAAGATAAGAACAATCAAATCGCTATCTAATTATTTTTTTTTAAATGGCATTTGTTAAGCATGTGGCAGGCACTGGCGTAGATACAAGATAATCAGGTTGGACACAGTTCCTATCCCACAGGGGCTCACGGTCTTAATCTTCACTTTACAGATGAACTAACTGAGGCACAGAGAAGTGAAGTGAGTTGCCCAAGGTCACACATAGCAGACAAGTGGCAGAGCTGAATTGGAATCCAGGTCCTCTCCATTCCCAGGTCTATGTTTTCTCTCCTAGGCCACATTACGTCTCAGGCTACCCTGCTTCTCAGTTCTGTAGTACCGATATCTTCACACAAAAATAACTGTGCTAAATAATTATGTTACTACTGTTATGCTGTTTTAGGATTTTATTTCATTACTTTCAATATGTCTGTCTCCATCCTACCCCACATGTACATCTATTGTTTGTGAGCTTCTCAAGGAACAGGGATTGTGTCCAATTCCTATCTATTCTTTCCCAGTGTTTAATACAGCACTGTGCCCACCATAAAACCTAAATGGATGCTTCTGTAGAAAAATGGAGACAGTTCTCTAGCTACATATGATTTGAATAAGACAAGCATGAAAAAGATTGCACCTTTCTGTACTATTTTGTCAATCAATTGGTTTGAGAGCTAATAGTGTGTATTGTGTTCTGTACTAAACTCTTGGGAGAGTATAATAGCATTAGGAGACATGATCCCTCCCCTCAAGGAGCTTACAAAGCAGAAAATGCAACAGAAATTGGTCTCATAGAAACAAAATAGATTTTTCTGGTTAATCAGCATGATATCTGTGAGTGTTTGGGTCTGTATGTGCCTGTGTTTAGTTGTAAGCTGCCTCTACCCCATTTATTATCTTCACAATCACCTTCAATTATCAGGAAAGGCGTACAAGGTCCATTCCAAAATACAAGCAACAGCCTTTTGTACTAATTGCTGATCTATCCCCAAATCTATCAGCCTTCCATCTCTGAGCTTGTCCACAACCAATCTTCCCCCTCTCTTCTGTGGCCTCTTCCCATCCCATCACACAATTCCTGCTTGAAGCATTCTTCCTCCTCTCTCCAGACCCTGAACTGCCCCTTCCCTCATCTAACTCTGCCTAGCTACTCCAACCAAGAAAAATAATGTTTTTGGAGCAGTGAGGCCTACCAGGCTCTACTAAAGTCACACTCTGACATCAACAGAAGAAAAGCAGGGAAGTATCACCAGTGTCTTGACTGGGGCCCTCCTGGTGGCCAGAAGCCTGGGTCCTGCCCTGTCCTGCCTCCAGGCCCCAAGTGATGAGAGATGGGTTCTTGGTTTGACCCAGCATACTGCACCTGGTGCCCTGGGTTGCAATCTGAAGCCGGGGTCCTGAGCCAGGGCGATGCAGTGGTGGTGGAGGAAGAAGAAGATGCCATGGGATGGGGAATCTCCTCGGCACCACCTCTGCCAAGGGCCAGTTTGAGCCGCATCAGCTCCAGAGACAGAGCACCACCTGACATGGTGCCAAGTTTTCTCTCAGGCTCCTGTCCGATATTACACACCCACTACACCATCTCTCTCCACACCACTATATCTTGAAGGTTCTCTTTCATTCATTCAATAGTATTTTTTGGGAGCTGTGTGGAAAACACTTTACTAAGTGCTTTGGGAGAATACAGTGTAACGATCAAGAACTTTCCCATTTGACAGCTATCTTTGGAAGTTCCTTCTTGGCAGCATCTTTGGAGGTTCCTATAAGGTGACCCCAGCCCCCCAATCTCCCTGAGGCAATGGCTTACTTTGCTTACCACCCGAAGCTGGTCCTGCTTCTGATGTGGGGGAGAAAGGATGGATCGGCACTGGACAGTTGCAGCAACTCCACAGCCAGTCTCCAAGAGAGGCCACTCCACTTCTGAAGGTCAACGGGGCTTCTGTTCTGCGATGGTCTGACATTTGGCAGTGAGAGTCAATCAATCGTATTTCTTAAGCATCACAAACCTACGGTTTCTACCAGCCAGGCCCTTCCCGGACCAGGGGAGCCTCAGTGACAAGTAGTAGAAGTCAAACCACACTCTGACCACCGAGGTTACCATGGAAAGGCTTTTATTTAGTTTTACCAGAGTGCAAGGGAATGACACATACACACACTCACCCACTCAGGATCCAATACCAGTCTGTGGTCAAAGGAACCCATTCTGCCAATGCTTCTAATTTCTGCTTCTAAGTGTTGCTCTCCTGTGGCTTCTGCTGCAGGGACTTCCCTCTACCTCCTGGAAAAGAGTGCTTCAAAACAACTGCTTTTTATCTGCCTTAGTCATGGCAGCTGGGTCTAAGTGGCAATCATTGATTGGTCCAGGCTCCTTACTGGGTAGAAAAGGAAGGGAAATCCCGGTCTCCCTCCATGATCCGCCCTCACAGGCCAGCAATCACCTGTCTTAGATAGAGCCCATTAGGACCTTCTCAAAGTCTCTCCCTTGTTGTTGTTCGTGGGACACTAAACAGTCATTAACAAGGCAGCTAGTTGTGGGCTCACTACACTGAGCACTTACTATATGCAGAGCACTGTATGAAGCACTTGGGAGAGTACAATATACCAGACATATTTCCTGCCTGTAATGAGCTTATAGTCTAGACATTAATAGGAATAAGTTAAATTACAGATATGTACATAAGTGCTGTGGGGTTGGGAGCGGGGATGAAGGAAAGGAGCAAGTCAGTGTGATGCAGAAAGAAGTAGAGAAGAGGAAAGTAGGACTTAGGGAATCCCTCTTGGAGGAGACGTGCCTTCAGGTAGGGCTTTGAATTTGGGGAGAGTCACTGCCAGTCAGATATGAAGAGGGAAGATGTTCCAGGCCAGAGGCATGACATGGGCGGGAGGTCGGCTGTGAGATAAAGAGACGGAGGTAGACAGAATTGGCAAGGAAGTTGTACCAGTGTATTGAAATGAAATAAACTGACTAATAGTTAAATATTCAAAGGAATGTTTGAATGAGTGCCAAGGATGGGAATGAGATACATAAGTGCAATGAATGGAGGGTGGTCTTGGTATGATGGAACTGGGGCTTGAGATTAGGCTATTGAAATAAATTTGGGGATCATCCACATGGAGGTGGTAGGCTGTAACCATCAGAGCAGGTGAACTCCTCAAGGCAATGTGTGTAAAGTGAAAAGACCAAAAAGTGAGCCTTGAGGAACATCTCCATTTAGGAAGTGGGAGGCAGCTAAAGAGGCAGTAAAAGACCCAGGGGAGGAAAGAAAGGCCAGAGAGATAAGAGAAGAAAGAGGATAGATAAAAAGGAGCGAGAGTGCCAATTGAGTGCCAGGAGTCAAGAATTTAGGCAGAGAGGTTTTTGGAAACTTTTGAGGAGTGAGGAGAGGCCTGTAGAACAATATTTCAGAAAAATGAACCAGGAAGAATAGCAAAATATGGACTGGAAAAGTCAGACACGGGGGCAGGGAACCAACAAAGAGGCCTAGGGGAAAATCCAGTTGGAGAGAGTTTTCTGGAAGGGGTGTCAAAGGACGCTGGACAGTTGAGGGGGATTTGGACAACGTAGAGGCCATTATATATGGCTGTCATTTACCTACTACTGTGGATATCAGCCTCAGTTAATTCTGTCTCTCACCATCCATAAGAAACAAATGATTGATTGGGTGTTCATATCTTGAGGGGCTCAAAAAACATTTGTTGATTAACTATTGACCAATTGGAACTGTTTAAAAACAAAAAGAATGAAAAAAATCAGTCTGTTATGATTTCACAAAAGATACCATAATGAATTGCATTGCAATAAACATATGCAAATGCAAATTGATATTTTACAAACAGAGATTAGATCAAAGTTCTGTCTCTAGCATATCTCACATTTGGAAAGATGAATTACCCTTGTAAATTCACCATATGTTGATGGAAGAATAATAAATCTTTTACAGTAGTTTCCTAATTATGGACATCATCATACATCGCCTACCATGATGAGGAAATTTGTGGCTAGCTTGATAACCGTTTCAGCATTTAAATGCAAATGTTTGAAGCACAGCACCATGGTTTATTATAGAATTACATAGTTGTAATCTATTACCGCACATCTGCAAAAGACTTCAACGAGAGCTTCCATCTCACAATCACTGAAAGAACAACTTGGTGATGTCACCGGCTTTGTACGCAGGGTGGGTAGGGGGGTTAAATGCATCTGAATATGGCAAAACGGGCTCAGGAACCCAAAACTGCAAGAGACAGAATTCATATCTGCTGGAGGCATTCTCCAGAGTTGACCACATCTAGACAAAGCTAATGATTATTGCAGCCCTGAGTCACTTAACTTCTCTGTGCCTCAGTTACCTCATCTGTAAAATGGGGATTAAGACTATGAGCCTCACGTGGGGCAACCTGATTACCCTGTATCTACCCCAGCGCTTAGAACAGTGCTCTGCACATAGTAAGCGCTTAACAAATACCAGCCAAGCCATGGCTCCAACCACCACCTCTAAGTGATGACTCCTAAGTCTAATGGTAGCCATTAAGTGTTTCCTTCTTGCCAAGCACTGTATTAAGCCCTGGGGTAGATACAAGATAATCAGGTTGGACACAGTCCCCCTCCCTCAAGGGTCTCACAATCTAAGGGGGAGGCAGAACAGGAACTGAATCCTCACTTTACAGATGAGGTCACTGAGGCCCAGAGAAGTTAAGTGACCTGCCCAAGGTCACACAGCAGGCAAGTGGTAGAACTGGATATAGAAGCCAGTTTCTTTGACTCCCAGGTTAGTACTCTTTCCACTAGGCCAAGCTGCCTCTACATGGACGTCCTGCTGGTGTCATGGGTTCTAATCCCGGCTCTGCCGCTTGTCAGTTGTGTGACCTTGGGCAACTCACTTAACTTCTCTGGGCCTCAGTGACCTCATCTGTAAAATGGGGATGAAGACTGTGAGCCCCATGTGGGAGAACATGATGACCTTAATAATGTTGGTATTTGTTAAGCGCTTACTATGTGCAGAGCACTGTTCTAAGCGCTGGGGGAGATACAGGGTCATCAGGTTGTCCCACGTGAGGCTCACAGTTAATCCCCATTTTACAGATGAGGTAACTGAGGCACAGAGAAGTGAAGTGACTTGCCCACAGTCACACAGCTGATAAATGGCAGAGCTGGGAATCAAACCCATGACCTCTGACTCCAAAGCCCAGGCTCTTTCCACTGAGCCACGCTTGTATCTACCCCAGTGCTTAGAACAGTACTCGGCACATAGTTAGTGCTTAACGAATACCAACATTATTATCTCAATGACAGTGCATCCAAAACTGAATCTTCTTCCCTTCCAACCCCTCTCCTCCATCTGACACATCTCTTGTAATGTAGTTGACTTCGCCACTGTCTTCACTGTTCCCGAGATACAGTCTCAGCTCAACCCTTGCCTCCATCTTTTCATTCAACCCTGTATTCAGTCTATCTTCAAAGACTGCCATTTCTTCCCCGGTAACATTTGCAGAACTCCTCTTTTCCTCTCCATCCAAATGGTCAAACAATTACCCCAGGCATTTGTCATGTCTGAGCTTTGTCATCAGGCTCTTCGCTAACCAACCTGTAATGATAATAATAATAATATTGATGGTATTTGACAAGAGCTTACTGAGCCCAGCACTGTTCTAAGCACTGGGCTAGATACAAGGTAAATAGGTTGTCCCACATGAAGGTCCCAGTCTTAATCCCCATTTTACAGATGAGGGAACTGAGGCCCAGAAAAGTTAAGTGACTTGCCCAAAGTCACACAGCTGACAAGTGGCAGAGCCAGGATTAGAACCCACCACCTATGACTCCCCAAAGCCCCCGCTCTTTCCACTAAGCCACGCTGCTTCAGTCCACACTTCACTCGACTGGCCAGATCACTGCTCTAAGAGTTCCTTCTGCATATATTTCCCCACTCCTCAAAGAGTTCAAATGACTGTTCAATTCTGTACACAGAAAATCCTGACCATTGGCGTTAAAGTACCCAGTCAACTTTAACCTCTACTATCTACTTCTTCTCCCACTTTAGAGCAGGGAAAGTGCCTCAACTCTCCCAAGTGCTTAATACAGTGCTCTGCGTAATGTAAGTGCTCAATAAATACCATTGATACTCCAGTTCACATTTTTCATTCCTTTAAAGCTAACTCCCTGCCTGGAACTCCCTCCTGCTTCAAATTCGAGAATCAACTGCTTTTCCCATTTTCCAAAGCCCTCCTGAATTCCAATCTCCTCCAAGAGGCTTTCCCTGATTCATTTGGAATTATCACTCCCCATGAATTCCATGTGGTCTACTGGCAAGAGCACAAACCTGGAATTCAGTCAGTCAGTCAGTTAATCATATCTGTTTAGTGCTTATTGTGGGCAGAACACTGCACTAAACACTTGGGAGAGCACAATATGACAAGAAACAGACACGATCCCGGCCTATGGTGAGCTTACAGTCTAGCGGGAAAGGCAGACATTGACATAAATAAATAAATTACAAATATGCTCATAAGTACTGTGGGGCTGGTCAAAAGGAGGAATAAAGGGAGCAAGTGAGATTGACAAAGGAAAAGGAAGGAGAAGGGGTTTTAATCCCAGCTCCACCACGTACTTCTTGTGTGACCTTTGAACAGTCATTTAACTTCTCTGTGCCTCAGTCCCCTCATCTGCAGAATGGGGATTAAATAACTGTTCTCCTTCCTACTTAGATTGTGAGCCCCTTGTGGGAGGTGGGTGAACCCCTTAAACACTGTATAATACAACAGAGTTGGTAGACGCATTCCCTGTCCACAACGGGGTTACGGCCTAGGGAGGGAGACAGACATTAATATAAATATATAATTTATAACCTACAATTTATGAATGCAAGAATATTTACATAATTATTGTGGGCCTGAGGTGAGTGTTTAAGGGGAACACACTGGGCAACCACTGGAGATTTTTAGGGAGTGGGGAGTTATGGATTGAAATTTTTTTCAGAAAAATAACCCTTGTCCTTCTTCTTATCTGTAATTTGTTTTAACGCCTATCTCACTTGCCAAACTGTAATTTCTTTGAGAGCAGGGACCATTTCTTTCAATTCAACTGTACTCTCCCAAGCACTTAGAACTTGGGTGTTCAAGAAATAATGTCGATTGATTTACAGATTAGTACTTGCTCAGAATCCCTTCCAGGAATCCTGACTCAGTCCTGTCAGACAGGCAAGACTGAAAAACCAAAATCCAGCACCATCTGTCACCTGCCCATCATGGATCATGTGGAATGAGCTTTGACATTGCTGATGAAATCTGAAATAGGAAGGTTAAGAGTCTGGACATGTCTGAAAGTGGTTCCTGATATATGTCTGGGGAGAGCGTCACATAGATAAGCACAAGGGAATGGAGTAACCACAAATATATAAGCTGTCACTCAGGCATTGAACCCTCCTAATTGAACGGAAACATGGCGGTCTCTCAACAGTTCTCTAAAATTTTACACTGTTTGAGACTAAAAAATGCTTTAAGGATGTGGTGAAATTGTTGCCTGGAAATTTGTAAGCAGAAGGGCTGCATCAACTAAACTCTAGTTTGGGACTGAGCCATCTACTTTGGGGATGTATCGTGTAGCAGCATTCATTCAATCATTCAATCATACCTATTGCATGTTTACTGCATGCAAAGCACTGTATTAAATGCTTGGGACAGTACAATATTCATTCGTTCATTCAATTGTATTAATTGAGCACTTACCATGTGCGGAGCACTGTACTAAATGCTTGGAAGAGTACAAGATTCATTCAATCTTATTAATTGGGCGCTTACTGTGTGCAGACCACTGTACTAAGCCCTTGGAAAGTAGAATTCAGCAACAAATAGAGATAATCTCTGCGCAACAAGGGGCTCACAGTCTAGAAGAGGGGGACAGACAGCCAAACAAGTAAACAGGCATGAATAGCATCAGTATAAATAATTATATATATATATATACACACATCATTAATATAATAAATAGAATGGTAAATATGTACAAATTCCCTGCCCACACGAATTTACAGTCTAGAGTGCGAGACACATTAATATAAGTAAATTACAGATATGTACATACGTTTCCCCCTCCCTCTCCATGGCTGAACCTTTTAGTCCCTCCATCAGCCTGGAGTTGTTGAACGAACTGTTGAAAATGGTTGTTGAAAATGGAACATAATAAAATCAGTCATCTAAAAATCCTATCTTCGACGGTTTTGCCACCTGACCTTGAATTAAAAACCTTTCCCTGGCTGGTCACTGAAACATCCTCTTTCCAGGCAGAGTCTGTCTAGAGCAGGCAAGTTACAAGTTGAACTTGGCCATCTCATTTATTCAATAGTATTTATTGAGCTCTTACTCTGTGCAGAACGTTGGAATGTACAATTTAGCAACAGAGACAATCCCTACCAAGCAACAGGCTCACAGTCTCCTGTTGATGACTCCTTCTTCACTTTCTCACCTTTGTCATCCCTTCTTCTATTTCCACCTTCACTTCTATCTCCCTCTACTTCCTCTGAGTCTCACAAGGGAGACACCATGTTTGCTTTGGAGTCAGAGGTCATGAGTTCAAATCCCAGCTCAGCCACTTGTCAGCTGTGTGAATTTGGGCAAGTCACTTCACTTCTCGGTGCCTCAGTTCCCTCATCTGTAAAATGGGGATTAAGACTGTGAGCCCCACGTGGGAGAACCTGATTCCCCTGTCTCTACCCCAGCGCTTAGAACAGTGCTCGGCACATAGTAAGCGCTTAACAAATACCAACATTATTATCATTATTATTAATTCCAACCTGTGTATTTTCTCCCGGTGTGTGCTCTGCACAGTTGTTCTTCCTCAAATGCCAATGGGTTGTTTCTGACCCATAGTGACTCCACGGATGCACCCGCCTCAGAACATCCCATCTTCTGTCATAAAGTCGTTCTGGTATGTGCCTTCTGTAGTCTCTGACTGTGACTTTGATTGAAGCTCACCGTCTAACAGGCAAGGAGAGCAGATATTTAATTCCCCTTTTACAGAAGAATTCTCATTTTAATTTAGTCTGCCAGTTCTGTGTGCATTTTTTTGGTTGTTAAACCAGACAAAATATCCGTAGCGCTCACGCTTTCTTGAAGTCTTTCTGTAGTCTTTTTGTCAAATAGTTTTTGTTGACATTTTAAGCCTTCCCAGGAGGGTTTTCCCCAAAGGAAATTGTCCTCCAAAGATACAGAGGAAGAAAAATTACCATCTCCAATGATCCCAGATCAATCCATCAGGCCGTTGGGGTGCTCCACACCAAAGTGAACCCATCTAGTGCGCAAGGCAAGTGAAAATGGAACTGTGCAGTCAGCTTTGTCCTGTAGCTTAAATGCCAAAGGAAATCGGACCCTAGAGACTCCCTCTAATACTGACATTAAGTGTTACGATTTAAACAAACATAACCTAAAGATGATCTTTAACTTGACTCTGCCCTCTGCATACTGTCACTACTTTTTTTCCGGGCTATATAGCACAGGATGATGGTGAAAATTAGACTTGTCCACTGAAATTTTTAAAGATGGCTTTCACAGGATATGATTTGACATTTTATTGAGAACCTTGATAATAAAATATACACCAGATATCTGTGTTACCTCATTTGAACACTGCTTTGTATTGAATTTTTCAAACGTGTTATCAAAACCTGTCTCCCTGAAATGTTTTGCTTGCTATCAGATTCAGAGTAGGTAAAACCAAGCATTCTAGGTACTTCAAAAAACACACAAGCCTCCGATTGGCTGTGTTTCTTTTCCAGAACAATCTAAACAATGCATTATTGTTTGTTAAAACTGAACGAAATGTGTATCAGCAATCTGCTACATTAAAACTATTTCTTAGCAAAATAAGTTGATAACTGAATTGAGACCTGGGGTGGCTTTGAAAGGAATCAGTTTTAGTAAACTAAATGCGCATATTCTAAGAACAAACCCACGTTCCTCACATAGGAAAATTACCCACTGACTGTCATGAAATTACTGAGTCATTCTAACTTGATTGTTTGTTTACACATTTTAAGATTTTCAGGGAAAGGGGGTCATTTAAGCCCACATGATATTAAAAAATATGAAGAAATTGAAAAGATTTACTTGCTAAAAGGGTTCACAATGTTCAATAAAAAGGATTCATTTTTTTTTCTGTGTGGGCATAAATGTACATATTTATCTACAGTGAGTTTGATAACAAGCAAATTCACCCGGGAGAACTGTCATCTGTTTTTCAAAGTTGTCAAAGATCAAAGTTGAAACTGAATTAATATAAAGCAATTGGAAGTTTTGTGTTTTCATAGTATTCAAAGGTTTACCTTTACTTTTAATGTCATAATTTCAGGAAGACATGCTTATTCTGGAAAATAATGTGGAATTCTCACCATTCATCAGGTTATCATGTATGTCAGATTATCTTGTATCTTCCCCAGCACTTAGTGCAATCCTTGACCCTTATGGTTATTATTATTAGTGGTGGAAATTTCCCAAATTTCCCCAAATTTCCTGCAGTACCCAGTAATCAGCATCAAGAACTTTCTGAATTTCCATATGACAAGGGAGGGGCAGAGCACATATGATATTTGTTTCAAATCAGATTCAGAAGTTCAGGTGACTCTGAGTTCAATGTTCTCACTAAAATCTGTTACCTAAGCAGCAAATTGTCTAACGATGTAGGTATAGAAAATCAATATAGGGAAGTCAGTATGTTCTTCAGGACAATGACATAAGGTTTGTTCTAACCGAAGCTCAGCATAAATAACGGAGTGTTCAAACTTCTGTTGACAGGGCGACCTGTACGAACTAAAGCCATAGTTTTAAAGCACTCAATCAACTCCGTTCCCCTTACTTAACCATTCTCTTCTCCCACTACACCTCAGCTAGCATTCTTTATTGCTCTCAGGAAAAGAAAATCAGACTTCTTCTCCTTTCTTCCATCACCAATCTATGGCTAACACTCCTCCCTAGAACACCCTCTCCTTCTCTATCTGACAGACCACTGGTCTTCCCATCTTCAAAGCCCTTCTGAAATCACTCCTCAGCCAGGAGATCTTCCCTGCTTAATTTCTGATCTCCTCAATTTACAAACTCCAACGGCCACTTCAGTCCTTCCTTGTCACCAGAGAACTTCAGAAGGCATAAGCCATTTAACACTATGTACACAGCTAATGCTTTCTATTCCTCCGTTGAATTTTTAAGATATTTAAGTGACTGTCTCTCTTACTGGACTGCAAGTTCCTTGTGGGGAGAGATCATGCCCGCCAACTCTATTGTACTCTCCCAAGTGCTTGGGACAGTACTCTCAATAAATATTATTGATTGATTGATTAATCCTCCTTCTAGAACGACCTATGGTGAGCAAAGCACTGAACCATCCCCTAGGAACAAAATATAGAGTTCAGCTTCAGATACTCTCCTTAGCCCTAAGGGGCTCTTAATAACAATTATTATCATTGCTATTAGTATGGTTATTATATGAAGTTATATGGTATTCATTATACACATTATTCATTATACACATAACACAATATAATATGTTGTCATAATATATGTTTTCATAATATATTATATGTTTTCATAATATATTGTATGCTTTCATAATGTATATTACATATGTTTTCATCATTTATATGTTTTCATAATATATAGTATATAAGCTTTCATAATATATTATATACATTTTTCATAATGTATATATTATATATGTTTTCATTATATATATGTTATATGAGGAGCAGCATGTCTTAATGGAAAGAACCCGGGCTTGGGAGTCAGAGGTCATGGGTTCTAATCCCAGCTCTGCCACTTGCCAGTTGAGTGACTTTGGGGAAGTCACTTAAATTCTCTGGGCCTCAGTTACCCCATCTGTAAAATGGGGATGAAGACTGTGAGCCCCACGTGGGACAACCTGATTAGCTTGTATCTACCCCAGAGTTTAGAGCAGTGCTAGGTACATAGTAAGCACTTAACAAATACCATCATTATGGTGATTGTTTTTGTTGCCAGTGTACTCGTTAAGAGCGTACTATGTGTCACTGTTCTAAGCACTGGTGTCGATACAAGTTAATTAGGGTGGACATAGTCCCCATCGCACAATCTAAGTGTTCATTTATTTATTCATTCATATTTACTGAGCACTTACAGTGTGCAGAGCACTGCAGTAAATGCTTGGGAGAGGACATTACAACAATAAACAGACATTTCCTGCCTGCAATGAGCTAACAGTCTACAGGAGGGGGGAATGAGAGGAGTAGGGAATGCAGTTGAGGGAACTATGACCCAAAGAAATGAAATGACCTGACAAAGGTAACACAGCCTTCAAATGACAGAGCCTGGATGAGAACCAAGGTCCTCTGACTTCCAGGCCTGTGCTCTTTCCACTCGGCCACACTGCTTCCATCTAAGAATTAGACAGAAGAGGGTTAACGACGGGCAGAAAAAGCTGAAAACACAAAAGGGTACCACACATGGATGATGAAAAATCCAACAGGAAGAGTAGGGCACCGTGGCTTGAGGAGCAGAATTCAAGAATCCCCGAGGCTCATTTTTAACAGCCAGCATCCCCTCTAGCATCAAACTCAACCTTTCATTTCCTTTACCTCTCTTTTGGAGTTTCACTGCCGAGAAAACACATTCCTGCAATTCCGTGGGGATGGGCTAATCCGGGAGTGGACTCAAGATACAGTCAGTGAGGCCCAGAGAGTTCCATATTGACCTCAGCCCCTAGAAGGACAGGACAGAGATGGGACATGAATCAGTCAGTCATATTTACTGAGTGCTTCCTGTGTGCAGAGCGCTCTCCTAAGCCTGTGGGAGAGTACAATATAACAATATAACAGACATGTTCCCTGCCTACAGTGAGCTTGCAGTCTAGAGGGGGAGATGGAGATTAATATAAATACTATTTATACACTATGCCGCGCCACCTCGCTTGTAAAAGGAATGACCATGCCTTTGAGAGGACGGATTCTGGGACTCCCAAGGCAAAAGGAAGCAGTATGGTGAAGTGGATAGAACATGAAGTGGATAGAACACAGGCCTGGGAGTCAAAAGGTCATGGGTTCTAATCTTGGTTCCTCCACTTGTGTGCTGTGTGACCTTGGGCAAGTCACTTCACTTCTCTATGCCTCAGTTACCTCATCTGAAAAATGGGGATTAAGACTGTGAGCCCTATGCGGATCAGGGACTTTGCCCAACCTGATTTGCTTACTTCCACCCCAGCACTTAGTATAGTTTCTGCAACATAGCAAACACTTCACAAATATTACAATTATTATTATTATTATTATTGTTAAAGGACAAGGGCCACTAACGGTCAAAGTTATTTATGAAGCACTAATTGTGTTCAGAACCCTGCACTAAGCACTTGGGAGAGTACAATACAATAGAGTTAATAGGATCCCTGAGCCAGGGCACAGAGGGAAGTTTTCCCGGGTCTGCCCTCATTTACGCAAGCCCCCTGAATGGCGTCTCTCCCACAGTTCCATTCCCCCCAATCTCCACTTCTTGTAGCTCAGCCATGGTGGGGGAGTGGTGTGCCCGGGATTTGAGGTCATTTTTCTGGACCACCTGTGAATTCATGAATAGTGGGCAACTAGAAGGCTACTATTAACCTGTGATTTCAGCGTTTCATTTCTGTAGTCAGAGAAAGAGCCTACTCTCAGAGCCTCTTCTCCCTCACCACCTACATCCTGCTGCCACCTTCCCCTCTGCCTAGAGCTCTTTCCCCCTGGACATTTGTCTGATGACTGGTCTCCCCATTTTCAAAGCCATCCTTCAGTCAATAGCATTTATAGAGCACATCTATGTGCAGAGCCCTGTATTAAGCACTGAAGTGAGAACGATAGAGTTGGCCAGCAGGAGCCCTGACTTAAAAGAGCTTACAATCGAGTGAAATATTTGTAGAGTAATATTTAGAGCAGTGCACCACACATAGTAAATGCTCAGTAAATTCTGAAATCATGTCTTCTCCCAGAGGACTTCCCCGATTAACCTCTCATCTCCCCATTCTATTTCTGATATTTTTTTGTCACTTCAGCACTTGGATGCTCTCAGTATCCACTGCACCTATGTACATTTCTTGATACTCTATTGCTTCCCACTGTTGGAAACTTTAGTGCCTGTCTTCCTCACATAGATTGTAAGCTCCTTGATGGGAGGGAAATTGTCTACTCTATTGGTCTCTCCCAAGAGCTTATAAAGTGCTCCGTCTATAGTCGATGCTCATTACATGAGAGACATGATCGAGAATTTTGCTTGAGTACACGGAGTTGCATTCTAGTGATTGCTTAAGTAGTGAGAAGCTGTCCTCTTTCCTGACACTCAGTGAAATCTGAGCAAAGAAACTTCTCAACTTGAGGCAGTGAAGCCATGATAAGAATCAGAGAGTCCAGGGCCTTCTAAAGAGTAGGATTAGAAACTTGAGAGCAGGTGGTGAGGAGTATAAGTCTCTGTGGGAATGGATTAGACAACTTTATGGAGATTCTTCGAGATCCTCCCTGGATTCCTGGATTGTTTTACCAGATCCAGCTTGTAGGACCTTACATTAAAAATACAGTGGAATGTTGAAATTAGAGTTCACTCAGAAATCCACGAAGATTGGCTCAAAAGGAAATCACACATGTTAATAAAGAAAATTTGTTGACAGTTCTGAGCAATTAAACAGCTGATCTGCCGCAATGTGAGAGAAATAAAAAATATATATACTCTTCTTAATGCTTGAACTTACTTAAACCCTCAAAGCCTTTGCTGAATTTTATTTCACTCCCACAGTATTCCAAAATGTCTTTGAGTAGACTCAAACCCTCACTGCCTGAATCATATAGCTAGTTTTTTCATGTTTTTACCTGACATCACAAAAACACCATTCACAATTTTACCAAGAGTCAGAAATCGCCATTTCTCAGACTGTTTGGTATAGCAGACAATCTCATAGACATTTCCCTGAATAAGTAAACTGTGAGCCCCATGTGCAACAGAGGGAAAATACAAGTCCAACTTGATTATTTCAAATTCATTCATTCAATTGTATTTATTAAGCACTCACTGTTTGTGCCGAGTGAGCCTCTCGTGGGACAACCTGATTCCCTTGTGTCTACCCCAGCGTTTAGAACAGTGCTCGGCACATAGTAAGTGCTTAACAAATACCAACATTATTATTATTATTATTATTACCTGCTTGCAAAAGTACAATACAACAATAAACAGTGACATTCCCTGCCCACAATGAGCTCACAGTCTGGGGAGGCGCAGGGGAGACAGACATCAATACAAATTAGAATACATGTACATATGTATATGTAATCTTTTTTTATATATAAATATATGTTGTGGGACTGGTGTGGAGAGTGGAGAGTAAGGGAACAGGTCAGGGTGATGCAGAAGAGAGTGGGAGACAAAGAAACATGGGGCTAGTCTGGGAAGGCCTCTTGGAGGAGATGTGCCTTCAATAAGGCTTTGAGGGGGTGGTGAGTGTGATTGTCTGGTGGATTTGAGGAGGGAGGGCCTTCCAGGAGAGGGGTCAGCAGTGAGACAGGTGAGATGGAGGCACAGTGAGAAGGTTAGCACTAGAGGAGTGAAGTCTGCAGGCTGTGTTGTAGAAGGAGAGAATCATGGGGAGGTAGGAGGAAGCTAGGTGGTGGACTGCTTGAAGGCCAAAGGTGAGGGGGTTTTGTTTGATACAGAAGTGGATGGGCAACCACTCGAGAATTATGAGGAAGGGGGTGACGTGCCCTGAACGTTTTTGTAGAAAGATGATCGGGGCAGCAGACTGAAGTATGGACTGGAGTGGAGAGAGATAGGATGTTGGGAGGTCAGCAAAAAGGCTGATTTAGTAATCAAGGTGGGATAGGATGAGTGACTGAATTAACCTGGTAGCAGTTTGGATGGAGAGGAGAGGGAGGACCTTCAATGTTGTGAAAGTGGGATCAACAGGATTTGCTGACCCGTTGAATATGTGGGTTGAATGAGAGAGAAGGGTTAAGGATAATGTCATGGTTAGGGGCCTGTGAGACGGGAAGGGTGATGGAACCATTCATTCAATCATATTTATTGAGCACTTACTATGTGCAGACCACTGTATTAAGCGTTTGAAATGTACAATTCAACAACAGATAGAGACAATCCCTGTCCAACAATGGGCTCACAGTCTAAACGAGGGAGACAGACAACCAAACAAGTAATCTGGCATCAATATCATCAAGATAAATAGAATCATAGATATATATTAACAAAAGAGAGTAATAAATGATATATATAAATATGCACAAGTGCTGTAGGGAGGGGAAGGGAGAAGAGTGGAGGGAGGGAGAAGGGAGAATGGGGAGGGGAGGAGGAACAGAGGGAATGGGAGGGCTCAGTCTGGGAAGGTCTCCTGGAGGAGGTGAGCTCTCAGTAGGGCTTTGAAGAGGGGAAGAGAGTTAGTTTGGTAGATGTGAGGAGGGAGGGCATTCTAGGTCAGCGGTAAGACGTGGGCCAGGGGTCAACAGCGGGAGAGGCATGAACAAGGGACCGTAAGGAGGTGAGCGGCAGAGGAGCGGAGTGTATGGGGTGGGCTGTAGAAAGAAAGAAGGGAGGTGAGGTAGGATGCTGCAAGGTGATGGAGAGCTCTGAAGACAAGTGTGAGGAGTTTTTGTTTCATGCGAAGGTTGATAGACAACCACTGAAGGTTTTTGAGGAGGGGTGTGACATGCCCAGAGCATTTCTATAGAAAGATAATAGACAATTACTCTCTCTGTCTTCAAACCTTATTGAAGGCACATCTCCTTCAAGAGACCTTCACAGAATAAACCCTCTTTACCTTTTCTTCAACTCCCTGACTTGCTCTCTTTATTCATTCCCCCCTTCTTAACCACACAGCATGAATGCATATCAATAATTTATTTATTTACATTAATGTCTGTCTCCCCCTCTAGACTGTAAACTTGTTTTAGGCAGGGAAGGCGTCAGTTTTTTCTTATATTGTATTCTCCCAAATGCTTAATACAGTGCTCTGAACAAAATAAGTGTTCAATAAATATAGTTGACTGACCAAAGGACTGACTGCTATGTGGTGAGCTCTAACTGGGAAACTGAAAGGAAGGAGGGCAAGAAAACACTTAAAGCAATTCAGTTTAGTATGTCTCCCCACTAGATTGTAAGATTCTTGTGGGAGGAAAGTGGGTCTGTTGGGTTCTTCCAAACACTTA
The DNA here is from genome assembly GCF_004115215.2 of Ornithorhynchus anatinus. Taxonomy (NCBI): domain Eukaryota; kingdom Metazoa; phylum Chordata; class Mammalia; order Monotremata; family Ornithorhynchidae; genus Ornithorhynchus; species Ornithorhynchus anatinus. The sequence continues at coordinate 25,690,541 of NC_041736.1, forward strand.
GTACAGCGTTCTGTGCACCAAGTTAGGGCTCAATAAATACTACTGAATGACTGCATTCTGATCGGAAAAAAACATCAGTTGCTGAAGGTAGACCACCATGATATTCTGCTCTAAAGAAAAATTGGTCTTTTTAGAGCAAAAGCCTCACAAGGAATGAAAAACAACGAAGCAAGAGAGAAAACAATGTCACCTCTGCAGACTTCGATCTTGACAACACAACAATCTGTGCTCATGCCTTTGGGATCCACATTGACCTTTTCAGGTACAGATGAATTTCAGTCAGCCAGTCAGTCTTATTTATTGAGCGCTTACTGTGTGCAGAGCACTGTTCTAAGCACTTGGGAGAGTACAATATAACAATGAACAGACACATTCACTGCTCACAATGACTGAAAAATCACTGATTTTTATTATTTTTATTTTTTTTTACCATCGGTGGCATCTTCTTCCAGAACATAGGATAATTTTGTTTATCGCCCAACAGATTCCTAATATAACAGAGAATTTGAAATGGTGTTCCATTATGCCTTTAAAACCCTGGTCCTTTTCTGATGCTGCATGAAAAGTAGCACGGCCTAAAGGAAAGTGTTCGGGCTGGGAGTCAAAGGACCTGAATTCCAATCCCAGCCTTGCCACATGTCTGCTGTGTGACCTTGGGCAAGTCACTTCACTTCTCTGTGCTTCAGTTTCCTCATCGGTAAAATGGGGATTAAATCCTACTCCCAGCTTCTTAGACTGTGAGTCCCATGTGGATAAGGACCCTGTCAACTCGATTCTCTTACATCTACACCAATACTTAGCACAGTGCTTGACCTATAGTAAGCACTTAACAAATAGCACCATTATTATTCTGCAGAGCCCAATTCAGCTACCAGACAGTGGCTGTTTTGGTGTTCACCATTTTCCTCTCAAATATTACCCAAAGAGACTGTTGTTAAGATCTTTGATTCAGGGCTGCTTAACTGACTGCATTCCCTTTATTCCTAGTTCTATATGTAAACCTACTGATTACTTTCCACCCTCTACATCTTCTCCCAAATAGATTTTTTTTGACACCTGACACCCATTAGAAAAACCCATTAGAACTTTCTAGGACAACAGAATGGAATAATGAAGGAAGTGGTGGGTAGGGTAAACATCAAACTGCCTCACATGGTTTGTCTGCAACCCTGACTATAAATAAAAGAATCAATTATAAAGAAAGCTTCTAGGGATTGCTTCCAGGCCTATTAGTCTAGGATGAGGGGGGCTTTCGAGGTTTATCTGAATTAGTAAGAGTTTCTTTTGCTCCTCCGAAGCATGAAGTAGCAGCAAAAAACAGGATTGCAATAGCATACCCAGTTCTGTTCTGTCAAATGTTTTCATTAAACAACATGGACGTAACCCAGTGAAGAATTAGGGAACCTACTCCTCACAACCCAAGTCTATTCTGATCTAATATGATCTACAGATTGGTGCAAGTAGATTCAGAAGGGAAAGGAACAGCTGTGCAGATGGATCCAGTCATGGAAGGATGCCAATGGACTTCTAAGTCTCTGCCTCAGCCTTGCTGTACATATCTAGTATTTCTTTGAGTTTGGGGAACACTACCAAATTTAATATGAGTGGCAAGACACAGAGCTTTTGGTGGATACAACAGTGATGGACAAATTTGTATTGAAGTACATCAATCTTGGAATTATAATAATAATAATAATGTTGGTATTTGTTAAGCGCTTACTATGTGCAGAGCACTGTTCTAAGCGCTGGGGTAAACACAGGGGAATCAGGTTGTCCCACGTGGGGCTCACAGTCTTCATCCCCATTTTACAGATGAGGGAACTGAGGCACAGAGAAGTTAAGTGACTTGCCCACAGTCACACAGCTGACAAGTGGCAGAGCTGGGATTCGAACTCATGAGCCCTGACTCCAAAGCCTATGCTCTTGCCACTGCGCCACGCTGCTTGGAATCGCCTAACCACCAATCAACCAGTGGTATTTATCGAGTGCTTACCATGTGCAGAAAACTGTACTGAACATGGAAGAGTACGGTCTAACAGACTTGGTAGAAATGTTCCATGCCCAAAAGGACCTTACAGTCTACCCCATAACCCGTTGATGATGATGATAATGATAAGTTATGGTATTTGTTAAGTGCTTACTATGTGCCAAGCCCTGTTCTAAGCACTGGGGCAGATACAAGGTAATCAGGTTGTCTCATGTGGGGTTCACCATCTTAATCCCCATTTTACAGATGAGGTAACTGAGGCACAGAGAAGTGGAGTGACTTGTCTAAGGCCATGCAGCAAACAAGTTGTGTAGCCAGGATTAGAACCACATCCTGATAAATAATGATAATAGGAAAGCTAATAGCAATTATCTATAACATGATAATAATAATAATAATAATAACAATTATGGTATTTGTTAAGCACTTTCTATATGCCAAGCAGTCATAATTAGAATCCAGGTCCTCTGACTACCAGGCCCATGCTGTTCCCACTATACCATGTTGCTTTCCAATACTGATTCAAATTTTCATTGAATCAGCGATACTAAAACATGCTTACCCCATAACATAAGATTCTTCAAGAACATAACTTCCAGGTTTTAGGGAGACTCCAAGCAATCAATTGGTCTGTTTTCTTTTTAAGCACTAAAGAATGTACTAAGCACTTGGGAGAATACTATACTACAGAGTAGGTTGACCAGAATCATTCATTCAGTCATATTTATAGAGCACTTACTGTGTGCAGAGCACTGTGCTAAGCAACTGGGAGAGTACAATATAACAATAAGCAGACATATTCCCTACAACAAGGTTAAAATTTCATTTTTTCCTCACATCAAGGGGCTGAATGGGTAGACAGCAACTTGAGGCTTGTGCAATTATTTTAAAGTAGCCATGGTCCAATTGGTCCAAACTGCAAAAGGAGCATTATAATAATAAGTAATAATAATAATTATAGCATTTGTTTAGCACTTACTATGTGCCAGGCACTGTACTACGCTCTAGGGTGGATACAAGCAAATGGGGTTCGACGCAGCTCCTGTCCCTCATGAGGCTCATGGTCTCAATCCCCATTTTACAGATCAGGTAACTGAGGCACAGAGAAGTGAAGTGATTCACCCAATGTCAAGCAGCAGACAAGTGGCGGAGCCAGGATTAGTTCCCATGACCTTTTGAGGCCTGGGCCCAAGCTCTATCCGCTATGCTATGTAGCTTCTCTATGGTGCATCTTCTGATTCGTGTTCAGATCTAACAGCATTCGGGAAGATGAGCTGCCATGGTCAGAGAGCTTTATGAGATTCGATGTCCCATTTTTACAAAACTAAATCTATCACTCAGGACATCCTTGCTGACCTTTTCATGCTGTTTTCTCCTCTTCCTTTAACCATTTACTTTTGAAGAACATTAATTAATTCATTCATTCAATCCTCTTTAGTGAGACGTTGGGCTGGATTGCAGTAGGAGAGTAGCGAGGTAAGGTAGGAGGGGGCAGGTTGATTGAATGCTTTAAAGTCAATGGTGAGGAATTTTTGTTGGTTGCAGAGGTGGATGGGCAACCAATCGAGTTTTTTGAGAAGTGGAGAACATGTCCCAGTGTTTCAACAGAAAAATGATCCAGGAAGCCAGAGTGACTATGGACTGGAGTGGAGAAAAGACAGGAAGCTGAGAGGTCAGCAAGGAGGTGCGTGAAAATGAAAGATCAGAGGCAAGGATGACATCACGGTTGCAGGCTTGTGAGACGAAAGGATGGTAGTGTCCACAGTGGATGGGAAAGTCAGGAGGGGACAGGGTTTGAGAGGGAAGATAAGGAGTTCAGCCTTGGACATGTTGAGCTTTAGGTGGTGGGGAGGAACATCCAGGTGGAGATGTCCTGAAAGCAAGAGGAGATGTGAGCCTGGAGGGAAGGGAAGAGAGCAAGGGTGGAGATATAGATTGGGGTATCATCCGCATAGAGGTGATAATTGAAGCTGTGGGAGCAAATGAGTTCACCAAGGGAGTGAGTATAGATGGAGAACAGAAAGGGACCAAGAACTGACCCTTGAGGAACCCCTACAGTTAGGGATGGGGGAGGAAGGAGGAAGCACGTGAAGGAGACCGAGAATGAACGGTCAGAGAGATAAGATGAGAACCAGGAGAAGACAGAGTCCGTGAAACCAACCGTTGGCTAACATGTTGAGGAGAAGGGGATGGTCCATAGCATTAAAGGCAGCTGAGAGTTCGAGGAGGATTAGGACGGAGTAAAGAGCTGTTGGATTTGGTAAGAAGGAGGTCAGGTGACCTTTGAGAGGGTGGGTTTCAGTAGAGTGTCGGGGAACGGAAGCCAGATTGGAGGGGTCCAGGAGAGAGTTGGAGGAGAGGAATTAGAGGCAGCGAATGTATATGACTCCCTCCAGGAGTCTGGAAAGAAAGGGTAGGAGGGAGATATGGTGATAACTGGAGGGGGCTGTGGGGTCAAGGGAAGCTTTTTTTAAGGTGGGGGAGATGTGGGCATGTTTGAAGGCAGAGGGGAAGAAGTCACTGGAGACTGAGCTGTTGAAGATGGACATTAAGGAGGGGAGGAGGGAAGAGGAGAGAGTTTTTATAAAGGTGGGAGGGAATAGGGTCTGAAGCGCAAGTGAAGGGGGTGGGGTGGTACTTAAGAGGATGGAGCAGGTGAATCATGACTAGTATCTGGAGTGTATGCAGTCTGCCCCTTCTATCAGAGAGGAATCCACCTTGAACTTGGCCCTAAAATTGCTCTTCACAAAATCATGATTGACCATTTCCTTGTGTCTTAAGACTATTCCCAGGTGGGCTGGGTATGATTGTTTTTGGTTTACTCTGTTTCCCTGCCTGGGATCAAAGTTCTCCTGAAACAATCTAGAATCACACATGCTCCTCCTGAATCCTCTGAATCCCCATCTGTCCCTTCCTCGCCAAGTCTTACTGTGTCAATCCCCAGCCTTCCATCAGATTTCACAAGCCCGTAATTATAGTGGGATTTGCTAAACCTTTACTATGTGCCTACATCTGTACTAAGTGCTGGATAGATACTGTTTGAGCAGAACAGATAAAGTACGATCAAATGAATAAAGTAACTGTGACACATAGGCTTACAGTCAGAAGGAAGGAGAGCAGGTATAAAGTCCCCATTTTACAGATAAGGGAACTGAGGCACAGAGAATAATAATCATGGTATTTGTTAAGCACTTGCTATGTGCCAAGCACTGTTCTAAACAGTGAAGCAGATTCAAGGTGATCCGGTAGGACACAATCCCTTTTACGCATGGGGTTCACAGCCTTAATCACCATTTTCAAGCAAATGAGGCACTAAGAAGTGAAGTGACTTGCCCAGGGTCACACAGCATGTGGGTGGTGGAGCCGGGCTTAGAACACATATCCTCTGACTCCCAGGCCCATGCTCTTTCCACTAGTCTGTGTTGACCAAAGAAATGATGCGGCTCACTCAAGGTCATAAAAGCAGAAAAGTGACAGTCAGGATTAGGACCCATGTCTCCCGGCTCCCAAGGCCGTAGCTCCTTCCACTAGGTCATACTGCTTTTCCCAGATCTGATCAGGCTGTTGAGAAGGGCATGGACATTTAATGGTAAAGGGAGAAGATGAATAAGTTGAATAACATGCAAAATTGCAAGCATGGCCAACCTTACCTCCACCCCCCACTGAAAGGTAAATGCATCTTATGCGTCCGGATCGTGAGGAATTGGAATAATTTTGTTCATGTATTTGCAGAATCAGCACCTCTAAATATTTAATTTAACAATGTTTGCCTTCCTGAATTTCAGCTCTGCTTCCTGTTAAACTATTTTTCCTTCCGCAGTTGAAAGAGCTTTCATTAATCTCACCCCTCTAGGGCTTTGTCCCAGAGGTAGATATCTTCCATCCTTGTTTTTTTTTGCTGGATAGAAGTAAACTCGAGGAAAAACATGGCACTTTTCACTGTGCAGCTTTCCGCACCCTTCCCTACACTAATGTTAGGGTTTTTGATATAAACTGCTTTGGCTTGGACTCCTCTGTTCCCAGCACATTAAGAAATCAACAGCAGCACTGACAGCAACAGAAAACAGTCCATTTTCCGCATCGGAATCCTTTTTCATTAACTAATACATTTTGGAGGCATACTCCTCAGTGATAATTTATAGCTCAGTAACTCTTTGCAGTTGTACGCTACAATTTAAGCTCGATCGATTACTGATCTCTCTCTCATATATATATATATACACACTTGCGTCTCATTCAAATCGTACAGTATATAGCTTGGAAAGGCTCATTTAAGTCTTTTTTTCCAGAGCCCTGAGGTACAGCTGCCTCTCATAAAACACAGTGGGAAAATGAAATTGAACCGTTATATCAGCACACGTTAATTTTTCAACCGAAACAGCAGTGCAAACAATAGATACGGCTGTTTCTCCACTGCCATTAACTGATACAATCAGGTGGGAACAATGGGATGTGTAGCCTTATAACTCTGCTCTGATCTGGCCAGCTCAGTCGGAACTCTGGACTGTCCAGAAGAGATGGAGAGACATTCAAAGATTAGTTGGCCAGTTCTGGTGAGGGAGATTCTATCAATAAATGGTATTTATTGAGTAGTTACTGTGTGCGGAGAACTATAGAGCGTACTATACAACAGGGTTGGTAGATTCTCTGCCCACGGTGAGCTTAAGCTAACCTAAATAGGAATACTCTTTCTTCCCACTTTCTCTACTGCTCTCCTATCAATCCATCGATGGAATTCATTGAGCACCTTCTCGAGGACTGAGGACTGTACTAAGAACTTGTAAGAGTCCAACAGAGTTGGTAGACATGATCCCTGTCCTCAAGGATCTTCCAGTCTAGAAGACAGACATTAAAATAAATTAATGGAAAGGAATAGAGGGAGCAACTAAGGATATATTCTTAGTGTCATAAGGAAGAGGGTGGGGGTGAGTATTCAGAGTGCTTGGGGTATACGGACTCAAGTGTAGAGTTAATGTAGGAGGGAGGGAAAAGGGATGGAGAGATAAAAATGAGTTAGGGAAGGCTTCCTGAAGGAGATGTAGTCCCATCAATTGATGTCTGTGGCCTCCTCTAGACTGTAAGCTGGTTGTGGGTAGGGAATGTGACTGTTATATTGTTACAACGTACTCTCCCAAGCCCTTAGTACAGTGTTCTGCACACAGCAAGTACTTATTAAAAATGATTGGCTGACTGATTGATGGTAGGTTAGAAAGATGAGGACCTCACTCTTCACCATGTCCTCTCAGGTCTCCTCCTCCGCCACTGCCAGGCCTAGTACCTCCTCCCTCTACCTCTTCTGACTTCCTAAGAGCAGCCAGGCCCTAGAGAAACGAGAACCACACCCGAGTGGCCCTCGCAAACTCAGACAGAAGACTCGACGTTCCATGTGCTTAGAGCGAGTGGATGGCCTAATGGAATGACCATGTACCCAGATCCCCCAAGCTGCGATGGTTTTTGCCTGTACGACCCCTGCCCCTGCTCTTCTTCCTGAACCTTTGCAATACCTTTTCGAGGACATGAAACTTAGCACAGGAGAAGAGGCAAAGGGGGAATGCATCTCCATGCAGTCAGTAAATTGTATTTATTGAATGTTTACTGTGTTTAACACTATACTATATGCATGGGAGAATACAATAGACCAATAAAACAGACACATTCCCTGCCCACAGTGAATTTATAGTCTAGAGGGCGGGACAGACATGAATATAAATAAATTACAGATATATACATAAGTGTTGTGGGGCTGGGATGTACATCCCCTTGATTCTATTTATTGCTGTTGTTTTTGTCTGTCTCCTCCGATGAGACTGTAAGCCCGTCAATGGGCAGGGACTGTATCTATCTGTTGCTGATTTGTCCATTCCAAGCACTTAGTACAGTGCTCTGCACATAGTACGGTGCTCAATAAATACTATTAATGAATGAATGAACAAAGGAGCAAGTGAGAGAGCCTCCAATCCTTCCCTCCAAGCCGGCCTCGACTCCAAGGGATCAAGCGAGGTCAGTGATTTATGACAGGGACCCCAGCAGATGTTAACTGGACGGCCCAAGATTCAACGGTTCCCTGTGGGCTGGGAACGTGTCTACCAACTTGTGCTATATCTTACTTCCCCAAGTGCTTAGTACAGAGCTCTGCACACAGTAAAAACTCAATAAAGAAGTGACATGGCCTAGTGGAAAGAAAATGGGCCTAGGAGTTGGGAGGACCTGGATTCTAAATCCCAGCTCCACCACTTCTTCTGCTGTGTGACCTTGGGCAAGTTACTTCTCTGTACCTCAATTCCCTCAACTTTAAATGGGGATGAAGTCTGGTGAGCCCTATGTGGGACAAAGATGGTGTCCAGTCCGATTATCTTGCAATCTGCCCCAGCTTTTAGTTCAGTGCCTGGCACATAGTAAGGGCTTAACAAATACCACAATTATTATTATTATTGTTGTTACTAATAATATCACTGGTTAAATGGCTGGTCAACCTAACCCCCTTTGAGTGTCCTGCGGTGGTGTGGAAACACAACCAATGTATCCTGAAACAAGACAGCCTTATTCTCCAACCTCTCTCACACTTTGTTGTCTCTCCCCGAGAGTGTAAGGAGGCTAGGGTGAGGAGAAAAGACAAGGGCATGGAAGAGATTAATGCAACGATCCCTGACAACTAGCCCTGCACCAAGGCCAATAATCAGGGCTGATCTTAGCTCCCATCTCCCCCTGAGTTTTGGAATCTATCCCCTCCACTTAACCTACTGTCGCTTCTTTGTTCTTGCCACCCTGAGACAATGGGAAAGCTTTTCTAAGGCAAGCCTTCTCACCCCGATTCCAATCGGGGTTTCTGATGTTGAGAACGACTAGCGTTTGAAAACGTGTTGAGCTGTCAGGGAGAGTGACACTGTGTTCTGGCCTGCATGAGGACTGGGAAAGAAAGGGATCTGTGAAAATGACAAAAGAGTGGCTCTCACAGGAACAATTCTGTCTCCATTTACACTCACTCCACCCTTGGTGAACTCATTCGCTCTCACGGCTTTGACTACCATCTCTACCGCAGAATGACACGCAGATCTACATCTCCGCCCCTGTCCTCTCCCCCTCCCCTTCAGGCTCGCATCTCCTCCTGCCTCCGGGATGTCTCCACCTGGATGTCGGCCCGCCACCTAAAACTCAACATGAGCAAGACTGAGCTCCTCATCTTCCCTCCCAAACCCGGTCCTCTCCCAGACTTCCCTATCACCGTGGATGGCACGACCATCCTTCCCGTCTCACAGGCCCACAATCTCGGTGTCCATCCTTGACTCGTCTCTCTCGTTCACCCCACACAACCTATATCCGTTACCAAGACCTGCCGGTTTCACCTTTACAATATCGCCAAGATCCGCCCTTTCCTCTCCACCCATACGGCTACCTAACTGCTACAGGCTCTCGTTATATCCCGGCTAGACTACTGTGTCAGCCTTCTCTCTGATCTCCCTTCCTCCTCTCTCGCCCCGCTCCGGTCTATTCTTCACTCCGCTGTCCGGCTCATCTTCCTGCAGAAACGATCTGGGCATGTCACTTCCCTTCTTAAACAACTCCAGTGGTTGCCTATCAACCTCCGCTCCAAACAGAAACTCCTCACTCCTAGGCTTCAAGGCTCCTACATCAACCTTGCCCCTTCTTACCTCTCCTTTCTTCTCTCTTTCTACCGCCCACCCTGCATGCTCTGCTCCTCTGCCGCCCACCTCCTCAGCGTCCCTCGTCTCGCCTATCCCGCCTTCGACCCCTGGGCCACGTCCTCCCGCGGTCCGGAACGCCCTCCCTCCTCACCTCACGCCAAACTGATTCTCTTCCCCTCTTCAAAACCCTACTTAAAACTCCACCTCCTCCAAGAGGCCTTCCCAGACTGAGCTCCTCTTCTCCCTCTACTCCCTCTACCACCCCCTTCACCTCTCTGCAGCTTAAACCCTCTTTTCCCCCATTTCCCTCTGCTCCTCCCCTCTCCCTTCCCATCCCCTCAGCACTGTACTCTTCTGCTCAAACTGTATATATTTTCATTACCTTATTTATTTTGTTAATGAAATGTACATCGCCTTGATTCTATTTAGTTGTCATTGTTTTTACAAGATGTTCCTCCCCTTGACTCAATTTATTGCCATTGCTCTGTCTGTCTCCCCCGAATAGACTGTAAGCCCGTCAAAGGGCAGGGACTGTCTCTATCTGTTGCCGACTGTTCATTCCAAAGCCGCTTAGTACAGTGCTCTGCACATAGTAAGCGCTCAATAAATACTATTGAATGAACAGGGAAGAAATAAGTCATTCAAATTGCATTTATTGAGCACTCACTGTGTGCAGAGCCACTGTACCAAGCATTTGGGAAAGTACAACTACAACAGTAAACAGCCACATTCCCTGCCCGCAACACATCGGGGTGGGGAAGAGATAAGATGAAGAGTTGAGATGGAATGGAGAGCCCTTTGCCATCCTAAAGTAAACCAGCACCAAGCAGCTGGTTTTGTACAGGCTTTTTTACCCTTCTGCCTCGCCATCCAAAGAGGAAATATGCAGGTTAGGCTAGGACTGGGGTTAGGCCTCAGAGGGCGAAGGTGGCGACTGGAGAAGAAATGGAAGGAGGAATATAACACGGCAAAACCCCTGCCCCCATCGTTACTGCAGCACTTTTCGTGGACGGACCTCAGCTTGCCAGGGGAATAAGAAGATCCTGGAGGAGATGGGCCCCAGTGGAAAGGAGTAACCAGTGAATGGAAGAGGGATGGGAAGCAGGAAAGGCCAGTGTTGGGAGTAAGGACAGGAAAGCCATAAAGAGAAGTGGTCCCCTAGATTGTAAACTCCCCAGCATGGCCTACAGGAAAGTTGGTCCAGCCCTGCAAAGTCTGAGGACCTGGCTTCTAAACCCAGTCTTCCATTTCCTTGCTGTGTGACCTCAGACAAGTCACTTCACTTCTTCAGTGGTGAAGGAGCATGGCATAGTAGAATAGAGCACAGGCCTGGGAATCAGAAGGTCATGGGTTCTAATCCAGACCCTGCCACTTTGTGTGACCTGTGTCACCTTTCTGGGCCTCAGTTACCTCATCTGTAAAATGGGGATTGAGACCGTGAGCCCCACGTGGGACAGGGACTGTGTCCAATCCACCCGAGCACATAGTACAGTGGCTGATGCAGAGTAAGTGCTTAACAAATACCATAATTATTATCATTATTATTCTGTAACATTTTCCTCATCTGTAAAATGGAGATTAAATGCCTATCCTCCTTCCAATTTAGCCTGTGAGCCCCATGTAGGAGAAGGATCATGTCAGCCCTGATTATCTTGAATCTAACTCAGTACTTAGCACAATGCCTGACCCAGAGTAAGCGCTCAACAAAGACCACAATTTGTATTGTCAGTTATATTCACTGAGCCTTTACTATGCATAGAGCACTGTTCTAAGCACTTGGGAGAGCACAATACAACAGAATTAGCAAATACATTCCCTGCCCACAGTGTATATGAGGCTCTATCGGACTCTCCCAAGCACTCAGCACAGTGTTCTGAAGCCAGTAAGCACTCAATAAAAACCAATGATTGACTGGGAGTGGGGCTGTGCAATATTTACCTTGTTAATAGAAAGATGCCATGTCAGAAACCTGAAACGAGGTGCAAATTCAGAGCTGATGGTGCAATCAGGCTTAATTCAAAAGTAAATAAAGGGCTTCATGGATTCATGCTGAATAGTCAAAGATGGTGCAATCAAAATAGAATATTGAAGGGCAGAGCTCCCTGAACAGCTTAGTGGTTCCTTAATATTATATTTAAAGGAGAAATGAATGATTTGGATTCATTTAATGAATTGAGAGTAAATGTTTAATCTCCCGTCTGTATAGTTTCCATTTAGTTCTAAGCTATAAAAGTTCATTTTTCTAAAAAAATCATTCTGCACAGATCTTTCCACTCCTCAAAAAACTTCCAGGGCTTGCCCATCCATCTCCACATCAAGTAGAAACACTGCACCGGTGAATTTAAAGCTTTCCATTAGTTCTCTTCCTCCTGGCTACCCTGGTTTCTCTGGCACTGAAACTTACCTTGTAGACTTCATCCCTCTAAATCCAGTCTCCACACCATGCCTCGATTTTGTTTCTCTTGCCATCAACTCTTTGCTCACATTCTCCCTCCTGCTTGGAACTCCCTCACCATTCATATCCAGCAGACCATTACTCTCCTCATCTTCAAAGCCCTACTAAAATCGCATTTCTTCCAGGAAATCTTCCCTGACTAACCTCTCCTCTTCCCACCTTATTGTCATTCCCTACTGCCTCCCTAATGCACTTGAATCCTTAAGTGACAGCAGAGTGATCTTAAGAAAAACAATATTTCCTAGTGGAAAGAGCCCAGGCCTGGGAATCAGAGGATCTGGGTTCTAATTTGCCACAGACTATGCTTCCCTTCTTCAAAAGTCAGAAATCACATCCTCAGTCTGCTTTAAGCGAGTCAATCAACCAGTCTGTGCGGGCTGGAGCCATTTGGAAGATGTCCAACAAGGCGATGGAAGATGTACACTTTTCTTTAAAATAATTGTTTCATCAGAGTCTCAGATATGACTAGTGTCATAAGAACTGTGCGACTGTGTAGGCACTATCAGGATAGGATGTTAAGTTGGCTCCATATTGCTATCTGAAATACCTGTGTTCAGAGCAGCTCGGGTTTTGTAAACAGGGATTAACAAACAATGAATCAACCAATCAGTCAATTGATGGTATAATATTGAGCCTTTTACTGAGTTTACAATCTAGTGGGAGGACTTTACAATCTATAATCAGTGAATTTCAAGGCTGAAATTGAACTTTTACTGAATTCTATATTATTTTATGATTTTATCACTGAAAAATAACATTCCCTGAAATAAAAAATACAGACAACTTTCTACCTGAATGTCCGGATATAACTAAAGAAATTATTTCTAAGTTGATGACCTGTTTCACCCAAACAACCCCTGCTTCAGCCAAACAGTCATTTTGTTCAAACTAGCTCCATTTACCCCCTGTGGAATAGTACTTCATCAGCAGCAAGCCCGTCCCAATTGCTCAGGTAACCAAACTTTCTCCCTACCCTCTGACCCTTGAATTTTGCCCCTCTGCCCCACGATAAATTATCCCCATGAGAAACAGCTTGGGTTATAGAAAAGAGCACAGGATTGGAAATCAAGAGACCTGGTTTCTAATACTGGCTCCACAACTTGCTTGCTGTGGCCTTTGGTAAGTCACAACTCATAAAAACAATAATAATAATAATGATGATATTTATTAAGTACTATGTGCCAAGAACTCTTTTAAGTGCTGAAAAATAATGGCATTTGTTAAGCACTTACTATGTGCCAAGCACTGTTCTAAGCACTGGGGGGGATACAAGGTAATCAGGTTGTCCGACATGGGGCTCAAAGTCTTGATCCCCATTTTACAGATGAGGTAACTGGGGCACAGAGAAGTTGTGACTTGTCCAAAGTCACACAGCTGACAAGTGGGGCAGTTGGAATTAGAACCCATGACCTCTGACTCCCAAGCCTGTGCTCTTGCCACTGAGCGACGCTGCTTCTCATCTCTAAAATAGTGAGCAAATACCTGTTCTCCCTTCCCTTAGAGTGTGAGCCCATAGGACTTTGTACAGCTTGATTTTATTGTGTCTACCCCATAGTTCCCCTCTAAGGATCACACTGGCAAAGTTTCCAGGACTCTACTAGTCTTGGCTACGGGAGGGAGAGTCAAACAAAGTCATTGCCATTCCATTCCTAGCTAGGGTAGGGTCCTAGTGAGTGAAGACAATCTGCTACAAGTGAAAACTCACCTGTATTGGGCACAAGTATCATGGGAGAGAATCGACGGGGCAGACTCAGGTTTACTGAGCTGAAGAAGGCAATGGTAAACCACTTCTGTATTTTTACCAAGAAAACCATATGGATCCATTACCAGAAGGATTGCAGATGGAGCTGGGGCACTCTGGGAGATGTGGTGTCCTTGGAGACACTGTGGACAGAGGTCAACTCCACAGCATAAGACAAGACCCCATAGTTAGGGGAGTGCTCTAAATATAGAAAACACTGACCGAATAGCATTTTTATTATTATTATTTCCCCCTCACTTCCCTTTAGACTGTTTCCATGTTTCCTCACAGTTTACATGTACTCCCTGCCTCCACCCTTACATGCACTAGTATGAAACCCAAAGATCTTGTCATGAACAGATGCCACTTTCTGAATTGTGATTTTTTTTTCCAGCACAATATATGCTTGTTTCACAATCGGCCTGCTCCCTTCCTTGACAGCAATCCACTCCAACCACTGCTGCTCAGAGAATGAGGCACAGCAGGAGTCTGCTGTCCTTTTCCACCCCTGCTGCATCTGGGGAAAGCTGGCCCAGGCATGAACACACCCACACGCACGAAATTATACAATGGTCTCCAGGTGGGAGAGGAGATGGGGTCCACAGGGCAGGAGGAATCCCGAGATGGGGGAGTGGATTCGGAAGTGTGGGCAGTGGAAGAGTGTCCGGGAACCATGAGGAAATGGGAAAAAAAAATCTCTCCAAAGGAGATGGGTGTCAGTGACTGGATCTGCTCATTTTATTGCATAATATGTCTACATTCATTCATTCATTCATTCATTTAATCATTTTTACCAAGTGCTTACCGTATGCAGATCACTGTACTAAGAGCTTGGAAAAATACAAAAACATTAAGCTGCGGTCAACCCATTTGGCTTAAAAATGGCTGTACCATGACCATACCCTTTAGGTCCCTAAGGGAATGACTATCCCAACATGGGCTCCACTTGGGTTTTAGGAAACAAATTCCAATCCTTTGGGGCCAAGTACCCATCATTGCGTTCCAAAGCCAGTGAGAAAAGATTATTTCTGATACTCTGTCATCCTAAGCAGTGATAGCAGCATGCTGAGGGAGGAGGAGGACATGCAGAAGGGTGAAAGCCTGGACATCAAAGCAGAGTTGGAAGGAATTTGTCCACCAGGTTGCTATTGCTTGCCACATTTGAGAGCACAGGATAGAAATGAAAGAACCAGTCTTCAATATCCTTTTACCTTCCACCTCCTTCTCCTCACCATCCTTCCTTTATTTCCTTTTTTTCCTCTCCTGTTCCCTTTATAACTAGACTTAATTCCCAGGGTGATAGCCCCTCTCTGGGTGGTAATTGCAAAAATGACACCAATAGGCAGGACAATAATGTTAGTAAATATGGCCTTTTCCATTTCTCATTTGCAATGTCATATTTCCAAGACATTTTTAATGATATTGATAATTTCATTACTAGAAATTTACAATTGATTGTATAATTTGTACTACATTGCATATGAATATAAAAGTAATACAGAGACTGCAAGTGCTTTGACTCAGTAAAATAACTGAGGTTTCTGTTAAGCACTTACTATGTGCCAAGCACTGTACTAAGAGCTGGGGTAGAACTTAGATAATCAGGTCCCCCATGTATCTCACAGTCTAAGAAGGAGGGAGAAGAGGAATTGAATCCCCATTTTACAGATGAGGGAACTGAGGCACAAGAGAAGTTAAGTGCCTTGCCCAAGGTCACACAGCATGCATGAGGCAGAACCAGTCCCTCCACTGTATTTTTTAAGAGCAGAATGGCTTTTTGGAAAGAACATATGGCTGACAGTCAGAGGACCTTGGTTCTGGTCCCAGCTTGGCCACTTTCCTCCAGTGTGACTTTGGGCAAGTCACTTCACTTTTCTGTGCCTCAGTTTCCTCATCTGAAAATGGAGATTTAATACTGGTTCTTCCTCCTACTTAGAGGGTGAGCCCCATGTGGGACAAGCACTGTGTCTAAACTGATTATTTTGTATTTACCCCAGCGCTTAGTACAGTAAGCACTTAACTACAAGGATTAGTATATAGGCATTATGGAATTAAAGGAAGGATGAAAAACCTGATCAGGAGATGAGCTACACTGCAATTCCACGTTGAGCCAAAGAGGGAACACCAGTAAAGTGATTAAAAACAAAGTACGCGTTTTTTCTCTGATAGACTGTAAGCTCATTGTGGGCAGAGTATGTGTCTGCTAATTCTTCTCTATTGTACTCTCTCAAATGCTTTGTACAGTGTTTGGCACATAATAATAATAATATTAATGGTATTTGTTAAGTGCTTACTATGTGCCAAGCACTGTTCTAAGTGCTGGAGTAATAATAATAGTAACAATAATAATAATGATGGCATTTAAGTACTTACTATGTGAAAGCACTGTTCTAAGCGTTTGAGAGGATATAAGGTGATCAGGTTGCCCCACGTGGGGCTCACAGTCTTAATCCCCATTTTGCAGCTGAGGTAACTGAGGCACAGAGAAGTTAAGTGACTTGCCCAATGTCACACAGCTGAACAAGTGGCTGAGCCAGGATTTCAACACATGACCTCTGACTCCCAAGCCTGGTCTCTTTCCACTGACCCACGCTGCTTCCGATACAAGGTAGATACATGGTAATCAGGTTGACCCATGGGGGGCTCACAGTCTTAATCCCCATTATACAGATGAGGTAACTGAGGTACAGAGAAGTTAAGTGGCTTGCCCACAACCTCTGACTCCCAGTTGCACGCTCTTTCCACTAAGCCCCACTGCTTTGATGTCTATATAGTTAATGCTCAATAAATAGCTTTTATTGATGATTGCTGATAAAGTCTGCTCCATGTCCATTTTTTAGAAAAATAGTTTCCCCAGCACATGCAATGTCTGTTCAGGATCGACTGAGGTTAACCAGGAATAGAATCTGCCTCTCTGGAGTCTCTGCACTTCCATATTTTAGCCAGAAAATGGGGGTGAAGTAATAGGGGTATTTACTGGGGCCATAAGGAGTTGATTTGGGCAGGCCAGCAGAGGAGTTAGAGGAAGGATGGTTCAGGAAACGTGAGGCTAGGACCGTGGTATAATAAACAGAGAAAAAGAATTTGGTCAGATGGAACAGATTGGGGGAGACACAGACCCCTCAAAGGTTTCAGCCTCATCCTCAGCACCCTAACACTTTTTATTCAGTAACTAAATCCTCTAAAACATTGCAGTTCTCAACTACCAGAGAGGAAACTGTAAGTCAAG
Source organism: Ornithorhynchus anatinus (assembly GCF_004115215.2). Lineage (NCBI taxonomy): Eukaryota > Metazoa > Chordata > Mammalia > Monotremata > Ornithorhynchidae > Ornithorhynchus > Ornithorhynchus anatinus. The sequence continues at coordinate 25,707,596 of NC_041736.1, forward strand.
TGGAACCCTTCCACAGAGTCCAATTAATTTCTTTCAGATAATCAATGACTCTCCTCAAAACTCAATATTGTTGGACACACCGGAAGCTCTTGATTTGCATAGGGTCCCTGCCTGTTCCTTTCAACCTTAAAAAGGATCTAAGGAAGATTGAATGATTTTATCAGCCACTCCCATTTAATAGAATGGGACTGTGTGTTTATAACTATCCATCATCTGCGTTACGATATACTTCAGATGCACAGCCTAAACGAGACAGCTTTAATTACAGAAAAGCCCACCTATACTTAACTGTTAGTTATTAAATGGAGGAGCATCGATGTAGCCGAATAGTGGGGAAAAACAGAGGAACAGCAGTTATTCCTAGAAACAGAATACCCTTGGTTACCCTTGAAGCCTACAATTTTGATGAGAATGAGAGAGAGGAAGAAATCATTCAGCAGCCAGAGCAGAAGTGAGAGTTCGTAAGTGAATGTGGAAAAATCTCATAGGACTAGAGAACAAACTAAAAAACTCCTTCAAAACATCAAAACATTCTAAACAAGGAAAATTCAAACCCCTGAAATGGTGTTCTCTGTGAAGAAGGCAGACTACCCAAACCCCACATGAATTGCCATTAGATAGGAAAAAGCCCAGAAAGGGCAATTCCAAACACACTAACTGATTCTGTAACAAGCTGACATAAACCATCGCCTTCATCAGAGTCCAATTCTTCTCCTTCCTAGTACTGGCAAGCTGGCTTTCAAGTAGCAATTAGCAGCAAACAGACGGAGAAAATAGACGGAAGAAAGAAAACATTTGAAGATCCTTCTCAGGGTTGGTCAAATAATGATGATGGATTCTCCTGAATGGTAATCTCAGTCCTCAAAATCAAAATCTAAGTAAGGGGAAGAAGAGGTACTGAATCCTCCATTTTACCGATGACCTGATTATCTTGTCTCTTGTCCTCAGTACAGTGCCTGGCATATAAGTGTTCGACAAATATGACAGATATTATCATTATTGCTATTATAACTATTATTAGGCAAGCAGGGGTGCATGTCTTCATCCATTTTAGCCAGCTCCATGCAGAACTGAGACTAGAAACTCCATCTTCTGATATTATGTTAAGAAGTTGATCCACAGCCCACTTCCTATTTAGAATTCTAAAATCTCAGTGAAACTTGAGACGCAGAATGAGATTTCCATCTACTTGACCTGGACAGGCTCAGAAATCCAGGTCCCAAACTAAAATCCAGACAGTCTAGAGACTGATACGGGGCCTATTTGAAAGACTCTGGCAGAGATCACATCTACAAGCTCCATTGTGTTGTACTCCCCCAAAGGCTTAGTTCAGTAGTCTGCATACTAAGTGCTCAATAAATACCACTGAGTGATTGACACATCATATTCACCACTACCTGTTGTGTCATTTCTGCTTTCTCCCCGGTCCAAGTCAGGGCTTAGTTGTCATTTTTGATGCTGCCTCCATAATGAAGCAGGAATATGAGTGGAAGGGTCAAGAGAACACAGTCATACTGTACAAATCACCAGCACTCTAATCACTTCCTTCCTGAGGATCTCATCCACCTCTCCCATGTGGAGATGGCACCGTGACGGAAGCTGATGTTTCTATTAGCTTCCCTTGAGTAAAAAATACTTTACAGATGTTCACCCCCTTGCCATGGGTTATCCAAGCTATGATAAATTTAACAAGGACTTTCTTTTGTAGTATTCAGTGCAAACTGACTTTGCTAAAAGACAGGGGTTGGAGAAACTTTAAGGGTGACCAAAGCTGTCTGTAGCCTGACAAATATTTTTTGGTTTTAAAATGACTGGAAAACTTTCGATTTATTATCCTAAAGGGGACATTTATAAGCTGCATGCATAATATCAATACTAGAAAATTGATTGCTCTAATGAGAGGAGAATGAATAATAAAATGTTTAAAAATAAAAATGTTGAAAAATGAAATAAAAACTAATACATAAGAGCCCAGTTCACTTTGTACTTGAGCCATTCGCAAGGGCATTTATAAACCATGTGCCAAATAACAACACGACACAGAGAATCCCTGTGATGAAAGGAGCGTGAAGAACAAAAAATAAATAGAAATTAAAAAATGATTAACCATTTCCACTAAAAATATGGACTCTTGTTCATTAACCTCTCAGGAGATCTAGTACACATCTGCCTTCAAAACAACTGAAGTTTTCTGAGAAAGTTATAGATGTAGTTTGTTATCCATATTTATTCAAGGTTCATTCTGTTGATAAAAAAATGCAATAGGTTAAAAGATTCATTCATTTATTTAATCCTATTTTTTGAGCACTTAATGTGTGCAGATCACTGTAATAATATTGATGGCATCCTGACCCATTTGGGGCACACAGTGTTAATCTCCATTTTACAGATGAGGTCACTGAGGCACAGAGACATGAAGTGATCCGCCTAAGGTCACATAGCAGACACGTGGAGGAGTCAGAATTGAAACCCATGACTTTCTGACTCCCAGGACTGTGCTCTATCCTCTAGGCATGTTTCTGCTTCTCAACCAAGCACTTGGGAGAATACAATACAGTAATAGACATATTCCATGCCTACAATGAGCTTATTCACTTGCAATTTACTAAATTGCACCTGAAATACACTATTTAAAGTGGACCATCCTCCTTTTAATAAGGGGGTGCATGGCGACTGTGACTGCTTACTTTAATAAGCAGCTTGAGAGGCAGCATGATGTAGGGGATAGAGCATGGGCCTGGGACTCAGAAGGTCTTGGGTTCTAATCCCTGCTCTGCCACTCATCTGCTGTATGACCTTAGGCAAATCACTCAACTTCCCTGTGCCTCAGTTACCTCAACTGTAAAATGGGGATTGAGACTGTGAGCCCCATGTGGGGCAGGGACTGTGTCCAACTTGATTTGCTTGCATTCACCCTAGTGTTTATAATAGAGCCTGACACCTAATAAGCGCTCAACAAATACAGTAATCATTACCATCTATGACATATTTTAATAATGATGGTATTTTACTGTGTAGACCCCCTTTTAATAATAATGATAATAATAATAATAATAATGATGTTGATATTTGTTAAGAGCTTACTATGTGTAGAGCACTTTTCTAAGTGCTGGGGGGATACAGGGTAATCATGTCCCACATGAGGCTCACAGTCTTCATCCCCATTTTACAGATGAGGGAAGTGAGGCACAGAGAAGTTAAGTGACTTGCCCACAGTCACACAGCTGACAGGTGGCAGAGCCAGGATTGGAACCCATGACCTCTGATTCCTGAGCCCGGGCTTTTTCCACTGAGCCACACTGCTTCTCTAGTATATTAGTTCCTGGTGGGCAGGCATCCTGTCTACTTACTCTTTTAAATTGTATTCTCCCCAGTGCTCACTCAGTGTTTTGCACATCGTAAATGCTCAATACGTACCACTAATGGATTGATTTGACTGAGTGACCTCACTAAAGTGAAAAGACAACCTTGTGACACTAAGACAGGTCAGCCTTTCTCTAAAACACATTTAAGATTTTGACAACTAACTTTTCATTTGAAAGGGAATCATTTCATTTGAAATGCAAGTATCCCTTGATTATCTTCAGAGATTACATCATAAGCAGATGACTGCACTCCGCAGTTGCATATAGATAGAAGGAGACACAGAAATGAGTATGAATTACTTTGCAGATTCAGCACAGAGCTATGGTATTGAAACAAACCAAAGTTACGAACTAGTCTACATCCAAAAAGCACAAAATGAGATATTTTCCTCAGCAGTACAGAACTTCAAGCTGTCACTGAAAGTGGTTATCTAAGCAGTAACTAACCAACAGTGCATGGATAGAAAAAGAAGTAATCAAACAATCAATCAATAATATTTATGGAGTGCTTACCACTGCTCTTAATAATAATAATTCTGGTATTTGCTAAGCCCTTACTATGTGCAAATTACTGTTCTAAGCACTGAGGTAGAAGAGCACTGTTCTATGGGAATTGGGGGAAATGCAATAGGGTTGGTAGACACATTCCCTGTCCACCACAAACTTTACAATCTTGAAGCAGAAAATAGAATCAAATATATGTATCCCTTTTGCCAGACTACAAAAACTGGAGATTTTGGAAACTGTTTGGTGTTCAGCCTTGGAGATGCCTGTGAGACATGGACCTCTTATACAGAGAACCCATTCTTCTTGAGTGTTACCCACAATCCATACTCAACTTCAAATGATGATGGTAGCATTAATTAGGCACTTACTATGTGCCAAGCACTGTTCTAAGCACTGGGGGGATACAAGGCAATCAGGTTGTCCCACGTTGGGCTGACAGTCTTAATCCCCATTTTACAGATGAGGTAACTGAGATGCAGAGAAGTTAAGTGACTTGCCCAAAGTCATACAGCTGACAAGTGGCAGAGTTGGGATTAGAACCCACAACCTCTGACAACCAAGCCTGTGCTCTTTCCACTGAGCCATGCTGCTTCTCTAATGGCTGAGCAAGATTAACAACAAAGAGGTCCTGAAATCCATTCAGCTCACCACTTTAGAAACAGTACTCACTTCAAGGAGACTCTGCTGGTCAGAATGTGTGTGAACAGGATGGAAGTCAGCAGCTTTGCCCAAGAAGCTCTTTTGAGATGAGCTGAGATGGGGCACGTGTAAGCCAGCAAAGCAGAATAAGCCATTTAATGACAAATTGATTCTTGCTGAGACATAGCAGGGACAGCTGCAGCAGATAGACCAGCCTAGAGGGTCGCAATCTGGAAGGGATCCAGAGGACCTGGGTTCTAACCTTAGCTCTGCCACTTGACAGCTGTGTCACCTTGGGGAAGTCACTTAACTTTTCTCTGCCTCAGTTTCTTTGTCTGTAAAATGGGGATTCAATACCTATTCTCTCTCCCAGTTAGACTGGAGCCCCTTGTAGTACCGGGACTGTGTCTGACCTGATGACCTTGTATCTACCCCAATTCTCTGTACAGCACTTGGCAAATAGTAAAAAATACTAAGTACCATAAGTATTACAAGAATCAGGGCTCAAAAACAGAAGCATACTCTGAATTATCCTAATTACCATCATCATCAATGGTATTTATTGAGCCCCTACTGTGGGGAGTCCACTATACTGAGCACTTGGGAGGGTTTACTACAGCAGAGTTAGTAAATGCGTTCCCTTCCCTGTCCTGTATAACATAATAATAATGGTTTTTGTTAAGTGTTTACTATGTGCCAAGCACTGTTCTAAGCACTTGGGGGATACATAAATACCATTATTATATCTATTTATCTTACCATCCATCCATCTAATCTATCTTATCTTCTTCAGAGATCTCACAAATCTATCATATTTACTTAGGAATATAACAAGACCTTGATGGAGTTTAATAGAATTAGTAAAATAGTAGACACAATCCCTGCCCTCCAGAAGCTTACAATCTAGTGGGGGAGACAGACCCTAAAAGGAATTACACGTCGAGGGAAACGACAAAGTTTAAACTGTTTGAACCTAAGTGCTATTGGCTGGAGAAGGTGAGTCAAATCTTTGGGAGTGAATAATAATGATTTGTTACATGTTTACTATGTGCCAAGCACTGTTCTAGAGCACTTGGGGGGGATACAAGGTAATCAGGTCATCCCACATGTGGCTCACGGTCATATTCCCCAATTTCCAGATGAGGTAACTGAGGCTCAGAGAAGTTAAGTGACTTTCCCAAAGTCACACAGCTGATAGGAGGCGGAGCCGGGATTAGAACCCACATCCTCTGACTCCCAAGACCGTACTTTTTCCACTGAGCCATGCTGCCTCCCTTAAGGACTCCAGTACATGAGTGATGCAGTAGGGTGGAAATAAGGTGGAGAGATGAGAGATTAAAATGTATGTTGTATATAAGTGTATGTGTTTATGTGCATGTTTGTGTGTGTGTATCAATTATTTTGGTTAGAGATGATGTTACTGACAGTGAGATCCCATCCAAATCATATGGTGACAATGATCAGGCCCTACTAAATTGCTTGAAAGCAAAGAATTATGTTCAAAAGCCTATATTTTCACTAGAAATTTTTAATTTGTCTTTTTATTTTTAGTGTTTTCTTATACATGCTCTGTTCATTTTCTCGGGCTTTTATTTGGCATGGGATTTATAAACACTCCTCAGGATGGCTCAGGTGTTCACTCATTTCCACAAAGATTGTGATTACTTTGTCTCCCCCTCTAGACTGTAAGCTTGTTGATGATGTGGATGTGTAAAATGGGGATTTAGACTGTGAGGCCCCATGGTATTTATGTATCCCCCCAGCGCTTAGAACAGTGCTTTGCACATAGTAAGCACTTAACAAATATCATTATTGTTATTATTATTCAGCACTTACTATGTGCCCCACACTTCACTATGTGCTAGGATAGGTACAAGATACACAAGGTACAAGGTACAATATCAAAAACAGTTCCTGTCCCACATGGCGATCACAGTCTAAGTAGGAAGGAGAACAGCTATTAAACTTCCATTTGGCAAATGAGGTGACCGAGACACAGAGAAGTTAAGTGACTTGCCCCAGGTCACACAGTAGGCAGATGAAAGAGATGGATTTTGAACTCAGGTCCTCTGGCTCCCAGGCCTGTGCTCTTCCTACGAGGCAACCCCTGTGCTCTTCCTACGAGGCGACCCTGTGGATATCTTGAACTTTAAGGCACATCCAACTTGAAGAGGGATTTTTCACCACCTTTACCTATGACCATATGCAAGTGGTAAGACAATATTGCCAGCCACAAGGTCCTGAAACCCAGCAAGTTGATTTCATCCAGGCAATACTGCCTTGGGTTACATCTGAGGAGAGAGAATAAAACCAATGCCTTTGACAACCTGAGCTCAAAACGTGCAAGCTGAAAGAACACAACAGATCCTCTGCGAACAAGCTGGGAAAAAACTCTTTTATGGAATGGCTGAACAGCAACACTCTGACATTAATCATTACCATTATTACTTTTTTATTATTATTATATATGTTAAGTGGCTATTGTGTGTCAAACACTGTTCTAAGTGCTGGGGTAGAAACGAGTTGAATCAGGTCGGACCCAATCCCCGTCCCATATGGAGCTCACAGCTTAAATCTAACTTTACGAATGGCGCTAATATAGATTGGCCATTATGATGCACTCGCTGATGTTCCGACTGTCTGGTGATGCACATAGAAACTTGCAGGCCACTGGGAACGCTGACCCTTTGTTCCCAAGTATTCAGCACAGAGTTTGTGTCTCTGGAGAGATAATATCTTCAAGACCAAACTAAGGTTTCTTGCTTTGGAGGAAATGAGGCTATTATTCTCCAACATGACATCAGTGACAGCAAGACTGTGACATTGCATTTTTAGTCACAGTAAAGCTCGTGTTCTTTGAGGCAATGTGTTGAATAATAGGTTGGGATATCTTGAAAGTTTCCTTGCTTTTCTTTGAACATATTTCTGAGTGAGAGAAAAGAAAAAAAAGATTTTTTCTCCCCATTTTGCCAGTCTTTTTCTAAGCATTTAATAAAAGCCATTGATTGATTGATTGATTGTTGGCTTGGAAAAGGTGTTCACAGTGTTTGGACTCATCTGAATGTCTTCTGATGGCACTCTCAAATTGGTGATTTGAGTATCTCAGACTCCTAGGATTGTATTCTGATATAGATTTTCAATTATTTATTTAAATTAAAGTTGGTCTTCCCCTCTAGACTATGAGCTCGTCGGGGACAGGGAGCGTATCTGCTAACTCTGTTGCATTGTATGCTCCCAAGCGCTTAGTACCGTGCTCTGCAAACTGTATGTGCTCAATAAATACCATTGAATGATTGATTAATTCATTGCCATGAGTTCCCAATTCCCATGTTCCCTTACTGCTATAATAATAGACATACCATGGGATATTTTTCAAGGTTACAGGAAGCAATTTGACTTAGTTGCCTTTCTCAGTTAACACTTTATAGCTAAAGGACCAACCCTCTTAGTTCTCTCACATGGCAACTTTATGTCTTATTAGTCAATATAAAGCAGCTTGGCCCAGCGGAAAGAGCACAGGCCTGGGAGTTAGAAGACCTGAATTCTAATCCCATCTCTGTCATTTGCCTGCTGTGTGACCTTTGGCAACTCACTCACCTTTTCTACACCTCCGTTACCTCAGTGGTAAGATGGGGTTTCAATATCCGTTCTCCCTCTAACTTAGACTGTGAGCTCCATGTGGGACAGGGAGAGTGTCCAACCTAAATAATTTGTCTCTATGTCAGCTCTTGGAAAACTTGACAGCAAATTGCTTGGTAAATATGATGACTATTATTGTAACATCATCAGTGTTAATGAATGCCAACTCTGTATAGAACAGTGAAGAAAGTGCTTAGGAATTGACAACAGAAGTACTATGGGGTCTATAAAAATGAAAATGCAGCATGGCCTAGTGGAAACCCATGGGCCTAGAAATCAGAAATCTATTCCCAGGTCCATCATTTGTCTGCTGTGTAAACTTGGGCAAGCCCCTTCACTTAATAATACTAATGATAATAATAATCATGGTATTTGTTAAGTGCTTACTATGTGCCAGACACTGTACTAAAGCACTGGGGGGATAGAGGGTAATCGAGTTGGCCACAGTCCCTGTCCCACATGGGACTCATAGCCTCAATCTCCATTTTACAGATGAGATGACTGAGGCACAGAGAAGTGAAGTCATTTGCCCAAGGCCACACAGCAGACAAGTGCTGGAGCCGGGATTAAAACCCATGAACCTCTGACTCCCAGGCCCATGCATTATCTGCTACACCATGCCACTTCCCAGCACTTCTCTGTGCCTCAGTTGCCCCACCTGTAAAATAGGGATTAAGACTGTGAGCCCTATGTGGGACAGAGACTGTAAGCAACCTGATTCTCTTGAATCTACACCAGCTCTTGGTACGGTTTCTGCCACATAGTGAGCACTTAAATACAGTCTAAAAAAAATCCCCATTCTGAAAATGAGGAAACTGAGGCACAAAGAAATTAAATGACTCACCCCAGGTCACATACTCACTTTTTTTCCACTACAACCCAATATGCATACTTTACTCCTCTGAAACCAACCTATTTACTCAGCATGGATCTCATCCCTCTCTCCACTGACCTCAATATCTTTCCCCTTCACAACTGGCAGACCACGACTTCCCCATCTTTATAATCCTACTGAAATCACAACTCCTCCAGAAAGCCTTCCCTGATAATCTCTCATCTCCCCATTCTATTTCTCCAACTACTGAGTTGGGTTCTCATCCTCTGAGCACCGAGGTACTCACTCCAGCCTTTCCCCCCAAAACACAGAATGTATCTATAAACTCATTTGCTTCCCCCAACTGTTATGTATTTTACACTCTATATCCCCCACTAGACTGTAAGCTCCTCAAGGGCAAAGATTGCGTCCATTTCATGACTGCGCTTTCCCAAACATTTAGTACTCCGCACCCAGTATAACTCCTCAACTGCAATTAATTGCTAGCTTGCTTACTTGATTGATTGATGGACTGCTTAGAGCTTTTAGCCTATTTTGTAATGATCCATATAGGGAAAAAAAACAGCAATCAAGCAGGGACATGATAAAAGGGATCATAAAGGAAAGCGGGGTTCAAGTTTCCAACTCTGCCGGTCGTTGTACAACCACTTTAAGAAACCGTGCTTAGCAGAAAAGGACACGGAGTGAGTGCCTGGAACAATCTATGTCCATGCACTATGAAATTGCATTTTTTTTTCCTGAAGAAAATTGCATGAAATCTCTCTTTCCCATGTCTACTTATCATTGTTATCAAGAAATTCCCCTTTCATATGAGGGGTAATGCGAATGCTTCAAACGCAAAAGGATCATTTTGGAGAAAGTCCTGAGTGAGTGCAAATGTGTTTATAATGACAGCTGAATGCTAACCTTAACTCTAGCCTTTCCTTCCACAAAAACTATAAAATGTATAACGTTTTTTCATGTAGAAAAATTGTTCTTATTTTTTCCAAGTGAGTGCTTTAGGCAAGAATAAAGATAAGGAGCAAAATTTTAGTCTGTAAAAATACATAGCCTGAGATATTAATGGTTTCAAGCTACAGGTTGTAGTTGAGCTTCTCTGTTAAGACCCTACCAGCTTCATTAGAACAACCTGGAACGAGCTTGGTGGACATTTGACTGGCAAGGTCAATAACCTCCGCAGGTCCAAGACCCATCAATCCAACAAACAATGGGATTCACTGAGCACTTCCTGTGTGCAGAGTGCTATGGTCAATGCTTAGGAGAGTTGTTTTTGCTGTCTCATGCCTTCGAGTCATAGCGACTCCATGGACACATCTCTCCTTGAACGCCCCAACTCCATCTGCAATCGTTGTGGTGGTGTATCCACAGAGTTCTCTTGGTAAGAACGCGTAAATGATTTAACAATTTTGTCTTCCTCTCAGTAAACTTGAGTTTCTTCCCTTGACTCTCTTCCATCCCTCAGCTGCCCAGCACAGGTGAGTTTTGATTTGTAGCAGATGGCCTTCCACTCATTAGCCGCTGCCCAAGCTAGGAATGGAATGGGTCTGCCTCTGTTTGACTCTCCCTCTCGTAGCCGAGACTGGTAGAGTACCGGAAACTCTCCAGGTGCGATCCTGAGAGGGAGCCTCGGAGATTACACTTCAGTAATAAAAATAATAATTCTGGTATTTGTTGAGTGCTTGCTGTTTGCCAGGCACTGTACCAATTTCTGGGGTGGATACAAGAAAACCAGGTTGGACACAGAACCTGTCCTGTGTGGGGCTCACAGTCTCAATCCCCATTTTACAGATGAGGAAACTGAGGCCCAGAGAAGTGAAGTGACTTGCCTAAGGCCACACAACAGACAAGTGATGGAGCTGGGATTAGAACCCACAACCTTCTGAGTCCCAGGACCATGATCTATCCACTATGCCTTACTGCTACAATAGGGTTGGTAGGCACAATCTGCCCCTCAAGGAGCTTATAGTCAAGTGTCTAACATCTTCCAACATCAGGACCAACATTTATTTTGCTGAGGGGAAAAGATGAAGAGGATAAGGACCAGAAGAGTCTTATGGTCATCCTTAATGAACTCCGTGCTTTAGATTAGCCCAAGAGGACCTTTGAATACTATGAATCGATGCCTTATTGAGGCAGGAGAGTGTGTATACACTGATAAAGCTCAGAACTATGCCATATAGAGTTACCCATAGTGGAAAAATCTAAGCTGAAGCATCAAAATTGATTCACCTTTGCTGGGTAGCAGCGGCATGGGAAAGAGTCAAAGACAGATGGTCAAGTGATCAAAACATTCATCAAAAACAGTGGAAGACTCAAGTTATTCCTGCAGGGAAAAAGGCAATGATAAACCACTTCCATATCTTTACCAAGGAATCTCTATGGATACTCACACCAGAATGACTTTATGACAGAAGATGGGACTTTCTGAAGAGGGTGTCTCCATGGAGTCCATGGAAATGCCTCAAAACCTTCTGAAGAAGAAGAGGACCCACTCTGAATTCAAGAAGGGAAGCCAAGTTGGTCTGAGTCTCCTCCCTGATTTTTCTCTGCTTTGTCTCCCTCCATTTTCTCTCTCCATTTTCTCCCTCCATCAGAGAGGATGAAGCTAAGCAAGAACAGTCAATCAATCAGTGCTATTTATTGAGAACCGGAATATTTTTTTTCGCTTTCTGAACCCTCTAATTTGTCCTTGATAAGACTCACAGTACCCCTGGCTACTGACTCACAATTCCCCTCGTTATGTGGTCAGAAGGGTAAGAAGCAGCACAGCCTAGCAGAAAGAGCATGGGGCCTAGGAGTCAGAGGTCCTGGGTTCTAAGCATGGCTCTGTCACTTTCCTCTTGTGTGGCCTTGGGCAAGTCATCTTCTCTGTTCCTCAGTTTCCTCACTTATAAAGATGTTGTCCCTCTTGTTCTGTTCTCCCTCCTACTTAAATGCTGAGCTGCATGTGGAGGGACATGCATGGGAACTGTGCCTGACCTGATTTTCTATATCTATCCCAGTGTTTAGTACAGAACATGATGCTTAGCAAGTGTTTAATCAATCCATAATTGTTATTAGCTAGGTGGTTAAGAAGATTTGTTTTGGGGGACCCACTTTAAGCTGCAGGAAGGGGGATCCAGGTTGATCTAATTCCTGACGTGAAGAACCTTCATGGGAAGGCTGATTAAATGTTTCTTTAACTTTGATCCTTGAACTCGGCAGTTACCCTGCTCTCAGCTTCACGTCGAGTGGCATTGTGCCTGCTTTGGTAGAGAGTCCTCGACGGTTCTGCTGTAATGAGATACTTCTTAGTGACAGTTAACCACTTTTCTCCATTTTTTATGGTATTTTTTAAGTGCTTACTATGTGCCAGGCACTGTAATAAATGCTGGGATAGATACAATCTATTCAGGTTGGACACAGTCCATGTCCCACATGGGGCTCAGAGTACTAATCTCCATTTGGCAGATGACTTAAATGAGGCCCAGAGAAGATAAGTGGCTTGCCCAAGGTCACCCAGCAGACAAGTGGAGGAGCTGAGATTATAACCCTGGTCCTTTTGACTACCAAGCCCATGCTCCATCCACAGGGGCACGTGCTTCCCATAGCTACAGATACTTGACCAGACACTAGCAGGACAAAAAACTGGGCGGGGGGGGGGGGTCAAGGCTTTCTCATTGTTCCTGATTCTGTCCCTCAACCCATAGGGAATGTCCGATTGTCTTCACCCAAAAGATCGCGGCCTCGTTGCTATCCTAAAGTATTCCAACCATTGAATGCCCTGTCGTTACTTCAACCGAGGAGAGAGTCGGTGAGATTTTCTTTTTCTGGACAAGGGTATTTGGACAGGATTATAATTGCATCCTGGTAACATCAAAATGACAATGCGTAATGAAAGACAAAACATAAATGCTGGCAATAAGAGAGATCTGTATCCTCCTCTACAGTGGAAACATTCTGTGGGCAGGGAACATGTCTACCAACACTGGTAGCATGGCTCAGAGGAAAGAGCCCGGGCTTGGGAGTCAGAGGTCATGGGTTCGAATCCCGGCTCTGCCACTTGTCAGCTGTGTGACTTTGGGCAAGTCACTTAACTTCTCTGTGCCTCAGTTCCCTCATCTGTAAAATGGGGATTAAGACTGTGAGCCCCACGTGGCACAACCTGATCACATTGTATCCCCCACCAGTGCTTAGAACAGTGCTTTGTATGCAGTAAGTGCTCAATATATATGATTGATTTGCATGAAGAAGAGCAGAAACCCAGTGTCCCTGTTACAGGTGGAAGTGTGGAAAAAAACAGTAGATGCTCAGTGAATGTCAGTAATCTCAGAACAAGTGACCCCCTATTCATGAAAACCTGTTATCTGTTCAGTGACCCCCAAACTCAATCTCCGGACCTGAGATTATTAAAGAATGCAGGGTCAGACTAGACTCATATTGGGAGATTTACAACTTCAAGACCAATTTTTGTGTTTCAAAACCATAGCGTAACCAGGTGTTGAATGAAGGGATTTCACTCCACCAATGAGACCATCATTTATTCCAATCCTCCAAACCCAGGAAAGGGAGGACTGATAGAAATTTCCAGAAATACCAGTAGCTTGGATTATCAATGCAAGTGAGACACTGCCCTTCAGCTTTATAGTAATAATCATAATAATTATGGTATTTGTTAAGTCTTAATGTGTGCCAAGTACCGTTCTAAGCACCGGGGTAGACACAAGGGAATCATGTTATCCCACGTGGGGTTCACAGTCTTTATCCCCATTTTACAGATGAGGTAAGTGAGGCACAGAGAAGTGAAGTGGCTTGTCCAGGGTCACACAGCAAACACGTGGCAGAGCTAGGATTAGAACCCATGTCCTCTGACTCCCAAGCTCTCCATGCTCTAGTGGCACTAGTCCATGTCAGACTGTGTTCCACTTTATTTAATTTCCTTCAGTAACCTTGTATTCACCGAAGCACTTCTAAAGCATTAAAGATGATAAAAAAGTTTTTTTATTATTTGGTAGTCGTTCAATTTGTCACTGTTTGACTTTTGCTTTATAAAAAGTGTGTTTAACCTTTCTTGCGAGGATGAAAATACATAGAGGTATGTGAGAGCTATAATAACTAAGGCTTGAGTGGACCCCACATGCCCCCGGGAAAGCTACACAACAACCAATGCTTAATAGTTTAAATCTGTGCTCTCGCAAAGGTCAGAAAAGAAAAAATAAATGCTTCGAGGTACCTGGTGTTTGTGAAATGTCTCTTTCAAACAGATCCATTTGCTGTAAGGTGGGGCTCTTTCTTCTCAAGAAGTGTGGAAAACCTCACGGGTTATTTCTGCCATTACCTTTACTCCAGTTAATCTCCCTTTGCATCAGCATGGCATATGGCTAGAGCACGGCCCGGGAGTCAGAAGGCCCTGTTTACTAATCCCAGCTCCACCTCATTCCTGCCGCGTGACCTTGGGCAAGTGACTTAATTTCTCTGGACCTCAGTCACTTCATCTGTAAAATGGGGATTAATAGGGTGAGCCCAATGCGGGGACAGGGACTGTGTTTAACCTGAATTACTTTTATCTACCCCGTTGCTTAGAAGAGTGCTCGACACATAGTAAGTGCTTAACCAATACCGTAATTATTATCGACTGTACACACTAAGGACTTTGATATTCATCCCAGCCTTGGATATTTTAGGTATCTATCAATGGTATTTATCAAGCAATTACTATGTGCAGAGCACAGTACTAATATAAGAATATAACGGACACATTTCCTGCCCACAACAAGCTTACAGTCTAAAGAAAGCTGCATGAGCCAGTGGATAGAGCAGGGGTCTTAATAATAATGATGGCATTTGTTAAGTGCTTACTATGTGCTAAGCACTGTTCTAAGCGATGAATAAGCATCAGAAGACCTCAGTTATAATCCCAAATCTACTTTCTGCCTGTTGGGTCACCTCGGGCAAGTGACTTCACTTCTCTCTACCTCAACTTCTTCATCTACAAAATGAAAAGTCAATACTGTTCTTCTCTCTCCCTAAGACTGTGAACTCCATCTGGGGCAAGGAGTAGATCAAGCCTAATTATCTGGAATCTGGCCCAGAGCTTGATATAGTGCTTAGCACATAGTAAGCCCTAAACAAATACCATTATTATGTTTTATCATTATAGGAAGTTAGACCTCATAATTACTCCATAGACTTTCAGTTCGTTTACAGTGTCGCCTAGTGGAGAGAGTACGAGCCTGGGGGTCCGAGGACCTTGGGCATGTCACTTAACTTCTCTTCCTTAGCTGTAAAGTGGGGATTCAATTATCTGTTCTCCCTCCTATTTAGAGTGCAAGTCCCAGGAGGAACTGACTGTCTCTGCCTTAATTAACCTGTAGCTAACCCAGACACAAAGTAAGCATTGAAGATATGCCATAAAAAAAGAAAAGATTCTGCCAGATTAGGGCCACATTCCTTCCCTCACTCGACTGCAGGATATTCTGACCTTCTTCACATCAAAGAGAGAGAACAACTCCTTCTAGTCAGGGATCCTTGCAGTCAGGGATCAAGTCTACCAACTCCGCTGTATCGTGCTCTCCCATGTGCTTAATACAGAGCTCTGCACACAATAAGTGCTCAATAAATTAGACTGTGAGCCCATCATTGGGCAGGGATTGTCTCTATCTGTTGTTGAGTTGTACATTCCAAGTGCTCAGCACAGTGCTCTGCACATAGTAAGTGCTCAATAAATACTATTGAATAAATATCTTGGATTGACTGATGATAACAAGATCCCAGAATGCAGTTAGCCATACCAGGATGGAAGAATGCCGTGACAGAGATGCGATTCGCATGACAATTGTGTTGTTGGCTTCCAAGCTTGTCTGGTCATAGTATTCATTCTGTCAATCTGGAGGCAAAGGTTGTTGAATTACTTTCCTACATGTCACCACCCTCCCCCGGTCATGATACAGTTCCTAGTGCCTGCCTCTCCGCCACTTCATGCTCCCTGGAAAACTGACAGTCTTGCTTCTTCCAGTAACAAGATAAATCTGTTAATCCTCAGTTTGTGCTGAAATTTTCAGGTCTATCAATCAGAGCTATCTATGCAGCACATCTTATGTGCAAAACACTCTGACAATCACACCTCCCCGCTTCAAAGCCCTAACTGAAAGCTCACCTCCTCCAAGAGGCCTTTCCAGACTGAGTCCCCCTTTTCCTCAGTTTCCTCTCCCCTCCGCGTCACCCCGACTCTCTCCCTTTGCTCTACCCTCCCACCCCCCAGCACTTGTGTATATATATGTACATATCTATAATTTTATTTATATTGATGCCTGTTTACTTGTTTTGATGTGTATATACCTATAATTTTATTTATACTGATGCCTGTTTACTTGTTTTGAAGTCTGCTTCTCCCTTGCTGGACTGTAAGCCTGGTGTGGGCAGGGAATGTCTCTCTTTATTGCTGAATTGTACTTTCCAAGCACTTAGTATTATGCTCTGCACATAGTAAGCACTCAATAAATATGATTGAATGAATAAATGAAAGAATCTGGGAATTAATTAATAGGATTTCTATTTTAAGCCGACTCCGGCTTCTACAGAGTCTATCTCTTTAAGCACTTGATATTCACCCCATACATCTGTACACATCTGCAATTTATTTTAATGTCTGTTTCCCCCTCTAGATGAACCTCTGGTGGGCCGGGAATGATTCTACCAACTCTGCTGAACTGCGTTTTCCCAAGTGCTTAGTACAATATCAGTGACTGATTGATATGAAACTCAGTGATTGCTTTATCAACTGTTTTGTTATCATGAGGAAACTGAGACACATAATTTAACTTGCTCCTTGTCTTTCTCTTACTACAATCCAGCTAGGAACCTTACTCCTTCCCCATTCCCCACCCACTGTGCTTCCCCAAGTATTTAGTGCAGGGTTCTGTACTCATGAAGTAAATTTTAAATACCATTGATTCATTCAATAGTATTTATTGAGCACTTACTATGTGCAGAGCACTGTACTAAGTGATTCATCGATTGATCTGAGTGGCCCTAAAAGTGTCAGCTTGCAGCTGGAGAGAATTGGAGGAAAAATGATGGAGGAAGGGTGTGAAAGTGTTAGATGAGTGTTTTCCCTCCAGATAGGTATACACCCCTCTCTCCCCGTGGAGTCTGCATCAGTCTTCCCTTAGCCTCCCACCCCCAACCAGTAAGTGGCGTGGCTTAGTGGAAAGAGCACGAGCTTGGGACTCAGAGGTCGTGGGTTCTAATCCCTGCTCCGCCACTTGTCTGCTGTGTGACCTTGGACAAGTCACTAACTTCTCTGTGCCCCAATTCCCTTATCTGTAAAATGGGGATTAAGACTGTGAGCCCCATGTGGGACAATCTCATTATCTCGTTATCTACCCCAGTGCTTAGAACAGTGCTTGGCAAATAATAAGCACTTGACAAAAACCATCATTATTATCATTATTGTGACTGCTGCTATTAATAGTAATATTATTATAAATAGTTATAATAGCAACACAAGTAGGATGGCATTTGACTGACTGATATGGAAATCAGTGACTGCTTTATCAAATGCTTTGTTAGCATGAGGAAACTGAGGCACAAAGAAGTTGCTCCTTGCCTTTCTCACACTACATTCCAGTGAGGAATTCTACTCCTTCCCCAACCCCCATCCATTCATCCATTCATCCATCCATTCACGGATTATTCGTCAAGCCCTGTCCCACGAACTGGGGTAGATTCAGGTGAGACATGGCCCCGAGCACCATGTGGGGCTCAATGTCTAAGTTGGAGGGTTAACGAGGATTGAATCCCAATTTGACAGTTGAGGAAACTAAAGCATAGAGAAGTTAACTAACCTGCCCTAGGCCACTCAGCAAGTAAGTTGTGGTGCCTGGAGTAGAACTCAGGCCCTCTGATTCCTAGGCTCGTGCTCTTTCCACTAGGCAACACTGCTTTTCCTCCTACTCTACCATGATTACAACTTTTGTATACTTTTGCAACGAGATGTTCTTCCCCTTGACTCTGTTTATTGCCATTGTTCTTGTCTGTCCGTCTCCCCCGATTAGACTGTAAGCCCATCAAACGGCAGGGACTGTCTCTATCTGTTGCCGACTTGTTCATCCCAAGCGCTTAGTACAGTGCTCTGCACATAGTAAGCGCTCAATAAATACTATTGAATGAATGAATGAACAAGTGCTCAATAAGTATGACTGATTGGTCGACTGATTGTGTATTCATTCAATCATATTTACTGAGTGCTGACTGTGGGTGGAGCGCTGTACTAAGCACTAGAGAAGCAGCGTGGCTTAGTGGCAAGAACTCAGAATTGGGAGTCAGAGGCTGTGAGTTCTAATCCCAGCTCCGCCACTTGTGAGCTGTCTGTCTTTGGGCAAGTCACTTCACTTCTCTGGGCCTCAGTGACCTCATCTGTCAAATGGGGATTAAGACTGTGAGCCCCACGTGGGACAACCTGCTGATCTTGTACATACCCCAGCACTTAGAACAGTGCTTGACATATAGTATGCACTTAACAAATGCCATAATTATTATTATTACAATATGACAATTAACAGACACATTCCCTGCCCACAACGAGCTTAGGGTCTAGACTCATTTCCTACCCACTGCCTCACCCACGCCCTTCATTCCACTGCCCTAATCCCTTAGTTGCTTTCCCCACCCCAACCCATAAGCACTTATGTACACATCCTTACACCAAGTGGCTTTACTTACCTCTAATTTATTTTAAGGTCCATCTCCCCAGATAGACTGTAAGCTCCTTGAAGGGAGAGATCCTCTGTACTAAACTGTTCTGTGCTCTCCCAAATCTTTGGCGCCATGCCCTGTACAAAGTAAGTTCTCAGTTAATACCACTGATTAATCAATGGCAATGTATAGTTATAAGCCAAATGTCATTTCACTATAATGATATTTATGTGTTTATGGCATACTTAAGATTCTAATGGTGTTTTTCTCCGTGAAGATACATGCACAGTACCAGTCCCCAGATTTGCCAGTAATAGTAGTTTAGCATACAGCAGTTTATTATACACTTTCAGAACAACAAATCATTTATAGCAAATATTCAAAGAAAAACCCTTTTAAGGAAGAGGAAAAAAAGTATTTTTGTTTAGAGAAATGTCAATCTATGAAGGACAGAAAATTATTTGCACAAAGTCCAAAGTGCTGTAGTTTTGAATTCATATTATCCTTGTTCTACAGCTTGGCCACATCAATGAATCTTCAATACTACTTTCTGAACCAGATATGTTTTAGGGTGTTATTAAGCATTTAATATGTGCCAAGCACTGTTCTAAGTTCTGGGGAAGATGCAAATTTATCCAGTTGGACACAGACCCTGTCCCATATGAGGCTCATGACCTAAACTGGAGGGAGAAGGATTTAATCCCCACTTTACAGATGAGGTACTTAAGGCACAGAGAAGTTAAGTAACTTACCCAAGGTAACACAGCTCTTTCCACTAGGTGATACTGCATCTTAACTCAAATTCCTTTTAACCATCTGGTTTTTGTGTTCCTGCAAATACGACTACTATACTTTGTTGTCATTGTTATGTGTTTTCTGAAACTGCCACACAATCAGTGATTCATAATCAATTAATTCTTTACATCTTGAGAGAGCTTCAGTGCATGGTTTTATCAGCAAGTTTTGGCACAACAAAAAATCAATCAGTATATTTATTAAAGCACTTTCTGTGCACAGTGAACCATACTAAGCACTTGGGAGGGCACAATATAAGAGTTGGTAGATATGTTCCCTGCCCACAATAAGCTTATGGTCCAGAGATTAATATATAAATATATATGCTATATATATTTATATATATATATAAATTACGGATGTCTACATAAACACTGTTTGACTGAGGGTAGGGTGAATGAAGGTTGTAAATCCCCGTGCAAGAGTGATCCAGAAGACAATGGGATAAGAGGAAATAAGGGCTTATTTGAGCTAGGTCTCTTAGAGGAGATGTACCTTTAAAAGGCTTTGATGGTGGGGAGGGTGATTGTCTTTTGAATATGAATCTGGAGAGAATTCCAGACCAGAAGCAAGATGTGGGCAGGTTTTTAGAAGCAAGATAGAGCAGTTTAAGGTGCATGTGAAGGTTGGCATTAGAGAAGCGAAGTGTGTGGGCTGGGTAGGAAATCAGGGAGGTATGCTAGGAGGGGACAAGGTCCCTGGGTGTGCTAAAGTCACTTTTAAAGAGTTTTTGTTTGATGTGGGGGTGGATGGGCAACCACTGGGTGTTCTTGAGGAGTGGGGAAAGATGGACTGAATGGTTTTGTAGAAAAATAATCCAGGAAGCAGGGTGGAGTATGGACTGAAGTTGGGAGAGAGAAAAGTCAGGATCAGGGCTTCAGTGAGGAGGCCAATACAGTAATCAAGGTGTGATAGGATCAGTCCTTAGATTAATGTGGTAGGAGTTCCCGCGGAGAGGAAAAAGCAAATATTATCCATTTTGTAAACGTTGTCCAAGAGGATGTGTGACAGATTGAATTTGTGGGATGGATGAGAGAGATGAGTCAAGAATTAGGCCAAGGCATGAGTCACCCATCAACCGGGGACGGGTTTGTGAATTGGCATGGCGAGAGAAAAAGGCTGGAGGCAAGGACCAAGCCATACGGAATTTATTCCATGTGGCGAATTGAACTTCCCTTTCGGGGAGTGTATAATCATTCAATTATTTGGGATGCGGGAAATTGATCTTCCCTTTTTGGAAGGAATATGATTAATTATTTGGATGCGGCGAAATGAACTTCTCCTTTTGGGAGGAATGTGATTATTTAATTATATTAGGGCTTCCCTATAGGAATAAATATACTTATGTGTTGCTCTCACATGGAGAAGCACATGGAGAATCTCTCGTCCACAAATGCTTCCCATACGGGAGGAATTCACTTATGCGTCACTCGTCCGTAGGAAAGCACATAGCTTCCACCCACGAACACTCAGTGAGACAGTCACTCGTCCCACAGTCCCTCACTCAGTTCAGTCAGAGCATGGTCTGGTAGAGGTGACGTTCATAGCTATTGAAAGTCCTGGTCTGCAGTCCCAAAGGTCAGAGGCTACAGATGTGTATTACCTTTGCTCCAGGCCATTCCAGCTTCCCAGCTCCACCTCTCCCTCCTCCATACCTAATTTATTTGGTACGGGGGTGAGGGGTCCCTTCTATATTCCTGGCCTGGGATGTCTACCTAGCAGTTCTGATTGTAAGGGTGGTGCCTCATCCACGCTTTTGAGTTCCACCTTCCTAGTTCAGGAAGACACGGATAGAGTTTTGACTTTAAGATGGCAGGGCCTGTGTTCTCCTTAGTACAGCGTGTGAGACAGGGAGGATGGAGGATTAATTCCACCAGGTGCTGTCTACGGTGACAGAAAACTCAAGGGTAGTACAGGTGGGTAGATAAAGAGTTCAATTTTGGACATGTTAATGTTGAGGAATTAGTGGGACATTTAAGTAGAGATGAATTGCGAGACTGCAGAAAAAGAGAGAGATCAGGGCTGGAGATGTTGATTTGGGACTCATCTGAATAGAGATGGTAGTTGAAACCATGGCAGTGGCTGAGCTCTCCAAGGGAGTGGGTGTAGATGGAGAATTAGAAGGGGACCTAGATCTGAGCTGTGAGGGAGACCTGAAGTTAGGGTGAGAGAGGCAGAGAAAAAGTCCATGAAAGACTGGAAACGAGCAGCTAGAGAGAGAGGAAAACTAATGTTTCCAAGAAAGGGGGTTGGTCCGCTGTGTTGAGGCAGCTGAGAGGTCGAGCGGGGTTAGTACAGTGGTCTGCACACAGTAAGCACTCAAAAATTACAACTGAATGAATGAATGAAGGTTAGGATGGAGTAGAAGCCATCCTATTAGCCTGGATTCTGACTAATGTAGAAAATCTGTACAGTCTGTGCTTTGTTTATTCTTGATACATATTAATTAACATATATATGTATACGTATATATTAGTAAGAGTTGTACTCATCTTTGAAAAATGGAATTAGTGACGGTAGAATCTGCACTACGCTTTAAAGAGTGGGTGAAGAAACTTGATGTTGGAATCAACATCTCTGGGAGTAAAACATTTTTTTTACCATACCAAACAGAGGTGATGGCAAGCAGGCATTTCACAGGGGTAGTGGGGGCCAGGAAGGAAGGGATGAGAAGTGTTCTGGACCACCCAGCAGCCAGAGAAGATGATGGGAACATCAGCAAAAACGCTCTCCAAATTGCTCATTCTCTGCTTTCAAGAGACAATTGGAATCTTGGGCTTTTCAGGAAGTGTTTTCTCATTTGAAACATTGCACTGGATTTTCCCATGAAGCTTAGATCGGTAGGGGTTGTGCATAATAATAATGAAATAACTGTGATATTTGTTAAGAAATAATAATAATCTAATAGATCTAATAATAATAATAATGGTATTTGTTAAATGCTTACTACGTGCCAGGCACTGTTCTAAGCCCTTGGGTGGATACAAGCAAATCGGGTTGAACACAGTCCCCATTCCAGTTTGGGCTCACAGTCTCAATCCCCATTTGACAGGTGAGGTAACTGAGGCCCAGAGAAGTGAAGTGATTTGCCCAAGTTCACCCAGAAGACAAGAGGTGGAGTCAGGTTTAGAATCCATCACCTTCTGACTCCCAGACTTCTCTAATGATCTCTTGGTAAAGCTTCACCTGCAGTGGAAAAGTGGGAGATTCCCCTAGAGTTAATGTGAACTCCTTATCTCCTTTTCTTTCAGAAGACGGTGATTATGGTGGAACATTTTGACATCTCATGGCATTTTCTGCATGGGTTGAGAAAGGACTAGTGCAGACAACTGAGATCCTCTCCACTTCATTGTTACTCACTTAGCATTGAAGCTATGCTCACCGCAACAGAGATGTGCTGGGAAGGCCTAATGAGAGGAAAGTATGCCAATAGCATATAGCAACAGTTCTTTCACAGAAAAACCAGGAAACCCAAAACAAAGAGGACAGAGGAAGCATTTTAAGATTCAGAAAAACAAAACTGCAGACAATGTTACTTCCCAGTGGAAAACTAGGGGTCCCTTGCTTCAGATAAACTACCATGGCCCTCTCTAATCTGAAAAGGAGTAACTCTGTGTGAGCAGAAACTTTGTTAGATTCATGAGACTAGAGGGCAAAAGTCAAAATAGTGCCCTGTAAACAACACCCGTGACAGAATAACGAAGGAGGTCTTTGTGTGTGTAGTGTGTAGTTTGTTTCCGATGTCACGAACACTCAAACCCATCGATGAATTTCATCATCAGCTGTGTCTAAAGGAATATTTTTACTGTTGTTGAAATTTACCCAAACACATGTATATGAACACATATATAACATTAAGACGTTCTTCTGTCTGTTCACTATGCAGTTGAAAACCTCTTAAGAGCTCATAAATAAATTTTGCCTGATCACTCAATCAGAGGTATTTTTTGAGGACTTTTTATGTGTAGAGCACTGTACTGCTTGGGAGAGTACAATACCACAAGATTAGCAGACCCCTCCCCTGCCCAAAAGGAGCTTCAAGAAGCAAGTTTTTCTCTATATTTGGGTGAGAACCCCCTTACCTCCCAGAGGGAGGAGGAGCCTTCTTGTCATATTGTGATTGCTGTTTTTGGTTGTTCCCCGATATTCCCTTCTACTCTTTAGGGCTCCTGGTTTTGGTGCATTTTTTGGACATCAAGTAACCATCTGGTTCTTGTTCAGTCCAATTCTCCTTCAAAGTAACCCCTGTAGGCTTCACAGATGCTGCCATGTTCTGCCCTAATTCTCTTGAGGAGCTAGTGCAAAGAGCACAGGCTCTGGGAGTCAAAGGACCTGAGTTCTAATCCCAGCTCTTTTACCTTCCCATTCGCTTAGTACAGTCCTTTGCTCCCAATGGTCATTCAACAAATACAATCACTACTACTAGTTTTGACAACATGCTAGATTTAGATTTTAAACTCTTTGTAGGCAAGGATTGTGTCTACCAAATCTATTGTAATGTACTTTCCCAAATGTTTACCGATTGAAAAAAATAGAGTCTAGGATTCTTCAAATATATTTCCTACGAGATGAATAAAAAGAGAAGGCAAAGAGTAATGCAATAATGTTTAGAGCTCGAATCATGGTCTCTTTCTAGAGTGGTAAGAGACTTCATAATTACAGTGTGTGCCCCAATTTTCAATCCTGCTTCAAAGAATAGGATTACTGATGAGTACAAAATTGTCATCCAACCTGGCAGGTCACCTAAGGAGAACCTGAGAGAAGGCAAAGAGGAACTGTGATAAACGAGGAAATGATTATCACTGACATGAATTTAATAGGTGGAATTATCATTGGCAAAATAAGATCAGTTGCAAAGAGCAACAGAGGCACACAGATCCCAAGAAACCTTACAATACCTGCTATCGGTTTTTTGCACGGTGAAGAGGGATATCCTTTCATAAAAAGCAGTGGACCCAGTGACCAGTTTGCAGACAAACAAGAAAGTTTCTCCTATGAATATTTATGCAAACTGGATGATGTTGTGAAATGAGACTGTTGGTCACGTTTCATTATATCATTCACCAATTTTTAGTTGACATTTTGCTAAAATTGAAGGTGAGTGACTGCTGAAGGATGCTCAACCAGAAGAGTCTTAGATGATTGCATTCACCTGAGCAATGCAGAAGCCAGTGATGGAATCACATGGGATGCTGTAACATACATCGCAAACTGGCAGGCCTGACCTTTTAGTGATGCTCTCTGAAATCAAAATTGGTCAAAGCTCTAACTGAACTAGTGCCAAAACAAAAACATTACTATCCCCGTGGTCAAAGAGCAAGAACACTCAGGTTCAAGTTGATGAATCTTCTGAATATAATAACAAATGACCAAGGGTATGGCCGACTGGGTATAAGATGTTATCAAGTGAAGGTGATAAGGACCGCCCCTTATTCATATCTTAATCTGGTCAGAAGGAAAAATGAGACCCGATGAGATCGACAAGTTCTTCTACACAATATTGCCAGCTCCCAAACACGATCCTAAACCTTTTGATATCACAGTACAACTACAAGGACCATATGAGTCCAAGTCCATCCTGTACAAAGGATAGGAAAGCTCAACAACATAGCCAGGACTTTGTCTAGTAGAATGTTATACTGGAGGGGAGGGATATCTTCTGTAGAGGAGGGGCAATTTTGAGGAAGGCTGTATAAAAGCTATAGTCAATCAATTAATCAGTCAATCACATTTATTGTGCACTTACTGTGTGCTAAGCACTTTCCTAAGTGCTTGGGAGACTACAGTGAAACAGAGTTGGTAGACATTTTCCCTGTCCACAATAAGCTTACAGTCTAGAGGAGGAGATAGACCTTAATATAAATAAATAATTGGCATGTACATAAGTGTTGTGGGCCTGTGGGAGGGGTGTAGAAAGTGTGCTAATCTAAGTGCAAGGGAGACACAGAAGGGAGTGGGAGAAGAGGAAATGAGGGCTTAGTTGAGGAAGGTCTCGTAAAGATGTGCTTTTAATAAGACTTTGACGGTGGAGAGAGTGATGGTCTGTTGGATGTGAAGGGGGAAGGAGTTCCAGGGTAGAGGCAGGACGCGGATGAGGGGTGGTGGCAAGGTAGATGAGATAGAGGTATAGCGAGTTGGTTGGCATTAGAGGAACGAGGTGGGCAGTCGGGGGTTGTAATAGGAAATCAGAGAGCTAAGATAATAAGAGGCAAGGTGACTGAGTGCTTTAAAGTTAATAGTAAGGTGTTTTTGTGTGATGAGGAGGTAGATGGGCAACCATTGAAGTTTCTTGAGGAATGGGGAAAAATGGACTGATGGTTTTATAGAAAAATGATCTGGGTAGTAGATTGAAGTATCCACTGTAGTGGAGAGAGGAGGGAGGCAGGGAGGACAGAAAAAAGGTTGATGCAGTAATCAAGGCAGGTTAGGATAATAATCACTTGGAATATTGTGGTGGTAGAATGAGGAGGAAAGCACAGAATTTAGCGATGTCGCGAAGGTTGAACAGACAGCATTTGGTGACAGATTGAATATGTGGTTTGAATAAGAGAGTTGATTGGAGGATAAGCCCAAGTATATGAGCTTGTGAGACAGGGAGGATGGTGGTGCTTTGTACACTGGACGGAAAGTCTGGGGGAGGACACGCTTTGGGTAAGAAGATAAGGAGCTTTGTTTCGGACCTGATGAATATGAGGCAATGGCGAGATGTCCGAGTAGAGATATCCTGAAGGCAGGAGGAAATATGAGGCAACTGAGAAGGACTCTCCCAGTTAAGGGGTGGGAGGCAGAGGAGGAGCCCACAGAAGAGATGAGAATGAGGGGCCAGAGTGACAGGAGAACCAGGAGATGACAGTGTTAGTGAAGGTGAGGTTGAATAATGTTTCCAGTGGAAGGGGACGGTTGACAGTGTAGGAGTCAGCTGAGAGGTCGAAGAGGATTAGGACAGAGAAGAGGCCATTAGACTTGGTGAGAATATCTTTGGTGACTTTTGAGAGGACACTTTTGGTGGTTGAAGAGAGAGAAAGACAGGTTGGAGGAGGTTAGACAGTGAATCAGAGGAAGGGAAATAGAGGCAGAGGCTACAGACAACTCACTCAAGGAGTTTGGAGAGGAATGGTAGACGGGAGATAGGGTAATACCTGGAGGGACTCTTGGGATCAAGGAAGGGTTTTTTTAAGGTTAGGGGATCTATGAGGATGTGAAAGCATATAATCAAGAAAAAAAATAACGCATATTAAAGCTTGATAACAAATGGGTCGTGTCATATTGCCTCAGTTCCCTCATCTGTAAAATGGGGATTAAGACTGTGAGCCCCACGTGGGACAACCTGATTCCCCTGTGTCTACCCCAGTGCTTAGAACAGTGCTCGGCACATAGCAAGCGCTTAATAAATACCAACATTATTATTATTATATTGTACATTGATTTTATTGAATTTCCAAAGCACGCAAATATGTTGAGTGCTGTGTTTCACCGAAAAGTCTTCAATACATCTGCAAATATGTAAATAAGGGCAGCGATCAGGCTGTTTTTGGTTTAAAAAGAGGATTAGAGGTTAATGAAATACCAAATTACCAGATGGGCAGATAATTAACAGTAGCTAAACAATTTGCCTTTTTGATATCTTAGAATTTCCAAGCACTGTTGGGCACTCTGAGTTTAGGTATTCACTGACATATCTCTCTACCTATCTCTATCTACCTATGTATGAAAAGTTGAGAGGTAACTAGCTAATTAGGTAGAGGATAGATGGAAAATTAGATAAACGTGTGGGTATTCTTGTAGTTGCATCTAGGTTGGGCTTTTACTGATGCTCATTTCATTCCTATGTTGGTTTTGGAGAGGCAAGTCCCCATCATATGCCATAGCCGATATCCAAGAGATCACCCAATTCGCGTTGGCTCCAGAACACCAAAAAACAGAGTCCATTTCCACATCAATTAAAAAAATCAGCTCTATCTCTTCTTTAGGCTTAGTTGTGCCCAACAGTCTTCACTCCTTTTCTCCTTTCTGGACTCAAGCCCATTTCCTGATCCCTGCCTGAATTCCTACTCCCTGTTGCATAATTCAGAGAAGCAGCCTCCAAACCCCAATCTTGAAAAATATTGTGTGTTGGAAAAGCCCTGAACTGGGCAAAGGAGCTGAAAATTTGCCCATCTGCTTTCCATCCAAGCTGCTATCACACTTATCCAAGCATTTATCAAACATCCACTTGTCTCTCCCCACGCCAACCCACACTTCACTCTGCTGCCCAGATCATTTTTCTAAAAAAAACAAGTTTTACACACATCTCCCTAGTCCTCCAAAACTTCCATTCTTTCAATCATATTTATTGAGCGCTTACTGTATGCAGAGCACTCTACTTACCTCCAGTGGTCTCCCATTCATTTCTTCATCAAAAAGAAACTCTTAACCATCGGCTTTAAGGTATTCAATCAGCTCTCGACTTTCTACCTACTAAAGTGCTGACTGATGTCATCACTGCATTATTTTTCTCATCTCATGATCTTAAAGTTTCTAAGAAACAGTGGGTATCCTTTCAAAAATGCAGAATTTTATTTTGTGTTTAGTCACTTTTTTGGATTCTCCTGAATTGCTAGACTTTGTGTCATCTCCTACTACGACCCAGCCTCCCCACTGCATTCCTCTAATGCCAACCTACTCATTTTGCCGCCATCTTTCCTGTCTCACCATCAACCCCTTGTTCATGTTCTCCTTTGATTGGCACTCCCTCCTCGTTTATATCCAACAGACCACCACTCTCATCATCTTAAAAGCCCTACTGAAATCATATCTGGTTCAAGAAGACTTTACTGATTACCTTTTTTTTCTCCACCATATTCATCCTCCCTTCGGTGTCACTTATGCAGGTGACTCCTTTAAGCACTTTGATAATCAGATGCAGTAATCAAGGAGATATAGGATGAGTGCTTGGATCAGCATAGTAGCGGTTTGACTGGAGAGGAAAGGGGGACCTTTAACAATGTTATGAAGGCAGAAGCGACAAAATTTGGTGAAAGATTGAGTATGTGGATTGAATGAGCGAGATGAGTTGAGGACAATGCCTAGGTTTATGGGCTTGTGAGACAGGAAAATGGTGTTGCTTTCTACCATGATGGGAAAGATGCTCAAATGGCAGGGTTTAGATGGGAAAACAAATAGTTCTGTTTTGGACATGTTTAGTTTGAGGCACTGGAGATATATCCAAGTGGAGATGTCCTGAAGTCAGGAGGAAACACAAGACTGAAGAGAAGAAGAGAGATCCGAGCTGGAGACGGATTTGGGAATCATCCACCTAAAGATGGTAGTTGAAGCCTTGGGAGCAGATGAGTTCTTCAAGGGAGGGAGTGTAGATGGAGAATAGAAGAAGTCCCAGAATTGAATCTGCTTTTCATTTTAACCAAGTGAAAAGTGTAAATCCCAAAAGGACAGCCATGGTTCAGAATTTTCCCAATTCGATCTTCTTGCCCTGACCAGATTAAACCTTTCTAACTTTGGTTTTCTTAGGTTAACGCAAAACATAAAAGATCTTCTTAAGAACCTAAAGAAAAGAACAATTAATGGCAGATCTGAGGGTTTAATATAGTCTAGAAAAAATTATCAAAAGCATAATTAACCAGATCAGCTAAACTAGGAAATGATCATGTCATTTACAAAGATACTCAGTGGAAATCAAGGATGGGTAAAGTTTTAAGGTTAAAAATGGCCTCTAATTTTTCTTTTTACTACCATTTTCAGTAGAGACAAACATTATAAATGTACTTACTGACTTCATCATTGCATTATTTTTCTGATCTTGTAGTCTTAAAGTTTCTAAGAAACAGTGCCTATCCTTTCAAAAATGCTGAATTTTATATTGTGTTTAGTCACTTATTTGGATTCTCCTGAATTGTTAGAATTTGTGAAGGTCAATGTTAAAAGCATGATTTCAGCTTGCCATTTGCTGAATCTCAGTGGGAGATTTCTATTTTTTATGCTTTGTACAATGGTTAAACTCATGCAATGCATTTTTCCAGTACATGAGTTTGGTAAACTACTGTGAAATGGTATAATATTGACCTTTAAATGTGAAAAGGGAAATACGTATTCATATCAAACTTTGCATTCCTTCTATCAGAACCCATAGATAAAAATTGATTGAGGAACATGAAATTTACTGTGCATTATTAATTCTTCTTGGTTCAGTCCTCTGACTCTCTAATGAATTTCAATAATTAACTTGTTTCCATTGATCTGTCATAATTCCACAAATGGCTGTTCCTTTGGTAGCTTTGTGACTGGAGGGCTTTCAGTGAAGGTGACAGAAAGCTTATATACTTTTCCGGTCTTTCTGAAACCCTGTGTATTCCAATTCATTTTGCCATTTGTTTATACATCGTTTATCAGGTGTTAAAGGTCAGATAATGTATGGTCTAGGGGCCATATAAGTTTTAGGAGTTTTTACAGCTATTTCTCTTTGAATCTGTGCATTTTATTTCTCTGGATTTAGACATACCCTGGGCAAATCTGTGATTTCAGAAAGTTTGAGGCTTTTGTGAACTTTGCAAGCCGCTTCTTGGACTATTTCACTCTTTTTCCATAGGGAATGACAGTAATAGAGCAATGATCCCTCTCAGGGTCGCACCTGGAGAGTTTCCAGTCTTCAACCAGTCTCGGCTACAGGAGGGAGAGTCAAGCGGAGGCCTACCGATTCCATTCCCATTTTGGCCAGTGGCTAGCGAGTGGAAGGCCACCTGCTACAAGTCAAAACTCACCCACGCTGGGCAGCAGCAGTAGGATAAAAGACTCGAGGGCAGAGACTCAAGTTTCCTGCATGGAAAAAGGCAGGGATAAACCACTTCTGTATTTTTAACAAGAAAACGCTATAGATCCACTACCAGAACGATTGCGGATGGTAAGCGGGGCCTTCTGGGAGACACTTGTCACCATGGATCGGAAACGATTTGACGGCATAAGACAAGACGGTACAGCAATGGTCTTCCACAAAATATCACATGTGAAATGAAAGTGTAATGTGGCTTAGGGGAAAGAGCACAGGCTTGAGAGTCAGAGGACTTGGGTTCTAATTCCAGCTCTGCCACTTATCTGCTGTGTGACCTGGGGGAAAACACTTAACTTCTCTGTGCCTCAGTGACCGCATCTGGAAAACGGGGATTAAAACTGTGAGCCCCATGTGGGACAACCAGATTACTTTGTATCTACCTCAGTGCTTAGAACAGTGCTTGGCACATAGTGCCTAACAAATACGATCATCATTATTATTATTATTATGTCATGAATACACTGCAACTTGGAGTGATAGTGCTAGGGAGAATGAGGGGGCAGTGGGACATCTAAAGCCAGGCCTGTTCCTTAGACACCCTTTAGCAATGTGTTTTTAATGGCTATATGGCTTCAAAATGTTATCAAAGATCACATTAAGCAAAGAAGTGAATACAAATTCATAATGATTATATTTGTTAAGTACTTATTAGATACCAAGCACTGTACTAAGCACTGGAATAGATACAAGATTATCAGATTCAACAACAGTCCTTGTCCCACGTGAGGCTCACAGTCTAAGGAGGAGGGAGAACAGGGATTTATTTCCCATTTCATAGGAAACAGAAGTACAGAGACGTGAAGCGACTTGCCCAGAGTCACACAACAGGCAGGCCGCCAAATTCAGATTAGAACCCAGGATCTCTGACTCCTAGGCCTGTGCTCTTTCTCCCAGGCCACAGTGCTTCTCAAATTTAACTGGGCACATTAGGTTTCCTGGTGGGTGCCCAGAGTAAAACTTCCCAAATGTTCCAAAAATGATCTCTAAAATAGTTTTATTTTGGAGGGAACATGTTTCCCTTTAGGAGAATTTCTAAAAGGTACGAATCTTAAATGATATATGAGTCAGAGATCAGTTCTCCCCTTGCAGTTCCAGATTGTTCAAGAACATGCTATGGAACAAGGGGTCATCACCTTTCTAGTATTCACTAGAAAGGGAGAGAGAAAGATAAAGAGCTATAGAGAAAGAGAGAGGGAGAGATGGGGGGGGGGGCAGAGAGAGGAGAGAAAGAGAAAGAAGAGAAAAATGGCAGAGCAAAAAGTAGACATACAAAAAAGAGAGAGAGGGACAGGGAGGAGAGAGGGAGAGGAGCAAAAGAGAGACAAGAGGGAGAAATAAAGAGAAAAGCAAAGGAAACAAGGAAGGAGAGATGGATAGAGGAGAGAGGGAGGGACAACAATCGAGGAGAGAAAGAGAAAGGGAGAGAAGAATAAAAGAGAGAACTAAAGGGAGAGACAAAGGAGGGGAAAACTGAGAGACAGAAAAGGAAAAGTGAGAGAAAAGCGAAAGAGCAAGAGGGACAGAGGAAGAGGAGGGGAAGAGAGAGAGGGACTGAGAGGATCAGGGAGAGCAAAAGAGAGGAGGGCAAGGGAGAGAGGGAGAGACAGAGACACAGGAAGGAAAGAAAGCAGGACAGATTGATTTGTCCTATGGCCTGCTATATCCTGGTTCTTCCACCTGCTTTCATTATATTTTTTTAATGATATTTGTTAAAATCACTTGCTATGTGTCAAACACTATTCTAAGTGCCAGGGTAGATATTAATTGTAAATAGTGTTTGTCTATCTCCCTCATTGCCCTTGAAATGTAAGAGCAGGAAACAAATGTCTTGAAACTGTTCCACTCTCCCACTACCTAGTACACTGAGGAGGTGCTCAGTAAATAGCACTGAACACTAAACATCTGGACAACTCTTCCACTGATTGCAGTGTGAGCTAATGAAAACAACACGGGGCTGGGACTCATAAGGCCTGGGTTCTAAACCCACTTTTTCCACCCAATTGCTGGGTGACCTTGGGCAAGTCGCAACTTGACTCAGTTTCCTCACATCACTCCTGCTGAGAGTGTGAATCCTATGAGGGCTTATCTTGAATCAAACTTGATGTTAAGTACAGTGCTTGGTACAGAGTAAACACTTCACCAAAACCATTATTATGATTCTATAATAACCATAACCAGAGGTTACACTGTGAGAAGAATACTATGTCAACGTGTTCTAGCCAAAGTACACAGGGAAAACACATGTTCTGGCTGAAAATGTGTATCCTTCCTTTACGTTATTTTGTAATGCTATTGACCTATTAGAGTTGGCCAAAGATGGAAAAACTGATTTTCCAACTTAGACCCTGAGAATGGGTATTCCTGAAAGCGAAAATGCCATCAAATTAGTGGATTGGCTTGGACAACATGTAACATGTACTAATGGACCTAAAGGACAGGCAGTACTTGGGGAAAGACATTATGTAAAATCAAAGACCTGTCTATTTTGAGAGGGTTAAAAAAAAGAGAGATGGACAGAACACAGTAGTCATTAGGGTAAAAGGAACAAGGTTAAAGTATAGTGGGAGTTTTGAAAAGGAATTAGATATTTTTCTGACATATTGAAGATTACTAATGGTACTTTGCGATTGCCTTTGTGCAGCCATGAGTCAAGAAAATGCCATAAAGTAGCAGTGACATTTTCTGAAGTCAGACGCAAATAGATAAACCCCAGAGGCAGCATTTAGATTCGAGAGTTTTTTTTCCCCTTTTCACAGCCATGGGTGAAAGAAGGTAAGCAAATGATGGGTTGATCTCCTACAGCAGAAAAAATTGGAACATTTAAAACTTGATAAATTTTGTAACTTCCGGCTTAACCACGGTATTTGTGGATTTTGAAGTTCAACATAAGAATTGTGACCTCTTTGGGAACAGGGATAGTGTCTACCAATTCTATCGTATTGTGCTCTTCCAAATGCTTAATGCAGTGTTCTGCACAGTGTAAACACTCAATAAACCCCAGCTCTTCCATCAATCAGTGGTTGGTGGATTGAAGAGTTGATTGGGATTCCAATGCCCCATTTGTCTCCCAAGCTCCATTCAATGAACCAACTCTTACTCTTACTTAGCTCTATTTCAGAGCACGGACTAATCACTTTGAAGAATATAACAGAGTTGGTACGAGTGTTATCTGCCCTCAGTTGGATGTTGGCCCAGGTCTCACAGATTGTTACATCTTCAACTGGGTATGAAACTTGATATTTGATGCCCTGTGGTTGCCTAATATTAATAATAATAATAATGATAATTGTGGTACTTGTTCAGCACAAAGTAGGTTCCAGGCACCGTTCTAAGTGCTGGGGTGGATACAGTTAATCAGGTTGGACACAGTCACTGTCCCACATGGGCCTCACACTCTTAATCCCCATTTTACAGAGGTGGTAACTGAGGTCCAGAGAAGTAAAGTGATTTGCCCAAAGTCATACAGCAGGCACTTGGAGGAACTGGGATTAGAACTCGGGTCCTTTCGACTCTCTGGCCCGTGCTCTATCCACTAAGCCATCTGTCTTACAGTCTTTTGAAGGCCAAATTCATCATTTTTCGTCTGTTTTTTACCTCTTCATCAGTACACGGTTGAACGCACTACATCAAGTAGAAGAGTCTATTCACCGCTCTAAGCTTGGTGCCGCTCTTGAGAGCCTTTGGGGATGAATGTACCATAGACGCATACAGAAATTTATTTATTCATTAATATTTATGAAATGACTAGACTGCAAACTCACTGTGGAAACCCACTGTGGTCAGGGATCGTGTCTACCAATTCTGTTGCATTGTACTCTCCCAAGGGCTTAGTAGAGTGCTCTGCACATGTTAGCAATCACTAAAAAACATTGATTTATTGATTGATGCATTACTTCCATGTTCTTCATATGTATTATCATACCATATCACTATGTTACATCTGCAAAGCTATCTGTCATCGTAATTGGCTAGTACTCAGAGAGCAACAGTCACTTGGATATAGCAGTTCTTAAATGACTCAGAGACTTTTGAAGATGATCCAACAAGTTTAGCCCAAAATGTGTCTCAAGGGATCGGAAGGAGATTCTGACTCCATCATATCTCTCATGGTTAGTTCTCTGGGCCTGGAAGCCTAGGAAAGTCAAGCCAGGAAGGATAAGATGGGCTGAACAGGACTGGAGCTTCTCTAAGGCCCTACTTCACTCCAACAACTCCGGGTTAAGGGCCAAGAGGGTTTCTTTCCATTCTAACTTGACAAACCATTCTATCATGGAGTATGGAGCAATGGACAGAGCGCAGTTCTGGGAGTCAGAAGATAATGGGGTCTAATCCCAGTTCTGCCACTTATCTACTGTGTGACCTCGGGCAAGCCACTTGACTTCTCTGTGCCTCAGTTACTTTATCTGTAAAATGGGGATTAATACCATGAACCCCACATGGGATGGGGACTGTGTGGAACCCGATTTGCTTGTATCCACAACAGCATTAGTACAGCACCTAGCACATAGAGAAGCAGCGTGGTTCAGTGGAAAGAGCCTGGGCTTGGGAGTCAGAGGTCATGGTTTCGAATCCTGGCTCCGCCACTTGTCAGCTGTGAGACTGGGCACGTCACTTAACTTCTTTGTGCCTCAGTTACCTCATCTGTAAAATGGGGATTAAAACTGTGGGACAGTGGGACAACCTGGTCACCCTGTATCTACCCCAGTGCTTAGAACAGTGCTCTGCACATAATAAGCGCTTAACAAATACCAACATGTATAATAAGCACTCAACAGGTATCACAGATACTCTTATTATTAATAGGGTGATACAGAATTCATTCAAGTCTCTAACCAGAAATTACTATTGAACCTACTCAGCTCTTCTATCTAAGGAGCGTTAAGTTGTATCAAATGCCTTTTTGTCACTAGAAAGATGCTTCTCTCCACGAAAACTTAGATAACCAGCCCATCACCCAAGTTCTGTGGCCTTCTGAAATGAACTCCCTTTCTGAATGAAAATTAAGCAGTTTAAGGTGCTGTACAAATGCCTTAGCCAAGCTTCTGGTCAGCCAAGTGTCTGACCTATCTACTAAAACCTCATATTAGTAAATTTGATTGTTACTGTAAGGCAGGACTCTCACTTGGCTAATGGATAATCCATCAATCTTAGAAATGAAGTTATGTCAGCCTTGGAGTTCCTTCATAAGATGCACCTGAAAGGGATTTAAGACTTCTTTAGGAACATTTTTCTAGGCAAAATTAGCTAATTGTCCCTCAGGACCTAGTTCCTAACTTCTTTTCTTTTTAATAGAGAAGATTTATGAACAAACTGACATCTTGGATAGGTATTCGACAATATCTCCACCCATAGCCAATTTCTGAACAGAGCATTCTGGCTGTGGCACATTTATTGGATTCGGTGACAGTCATGTCAGAGATAAAGAAAAAAATGATACCCATTCTTTCCTTTATCTACGATATTGGAGACAGAATATTGCTGAAGCAAATCCAGGCCTCGGGCCATCTTTTGCCACTTCAAATTCACTCTGATTTGCTGTAACTCTGCTCTCTCTTCTGCTTAATCATGTCTATTGTACTCTATTTTATTTTCCCACACCTTTGGTACAGTGCTCTGCCCATGGTAGTAACTCTATAAGCCTTATTGATTGCTCAGCCACTATTGCCTTCCTTGCTCAGTGACTCCACACCTGCAGCCTCTTATCTGCTCCAGACGTTTGACTCCTGCCTTAAGCCCTCGGTTATTCCACCCACTCTCCCCCAAACCCGTGATAAATCTCACCAGTGACTTTGTTGGTCAAATTATAAACCATCGGTTGAGATCTTTCCAACATCCTTCATCTCTTCACAGCCCTACCGCCCTCTCCTCTTGGTTTCTCAGTTGCTTCTCAGATCTCAGTCAACTGAATTTGTTGAGCACTTACTGAGTGCAGGGGACTGTACTAAGCACTTGGAATAGCACGATACAATAATGAAGAGACACATTCCCTGCCCACAACAAGTTTATATCTAGAGGACTCCTCCCAGCTGCTGCCTAAATGCACTCTCCACCTTTGTCAGCATCTCAAAGCTAGTGACCCCATTTCTTCTCGTATCCTAATGACAGTCAATCAATCATATTTATTGAGCACTTACTATGCGGAGAGCACTGTAATAAGCAGTTGAGGAAGTACAGGTTAACAGAGTTGGTCCGCTCCTCTGACGCCCACCTCCTCACCGTCTCCTGCTCTCGCCTATCCCACCATTGACCCCTGGGCCACATCCTCCCGCTGTCCTGGAATGCTCTCCCTCCTCACCTCCGCCAAACTAATTCTCTTCCCCTCTTCAAAACCCTACTTAGAGCTCACCTCCTCTAATAGGCCTTCCCAATCTGAGCTTCCCCTTTGCCCTCTGCTCCCTCTGCTTCCCCTCTACCCCCCATCACCTCCCCTCAGCTAAGCCCTCTTTCCCCCCCTTTCCCTCTGCTCCTCCCCCTCTCCCTACCCCTCCCCTCAGCACTGTGCTCGACCGCTCAATTGTATATATTTTTTAATTACCCTATTTATTTTGTTAATGAGATGTACATCACTGCTATTTACTGCTATTGTTTTAATGAGATGTTCATCCCCTTGATTCTATTTATTGCTATTGTTTTTGTCCGTCTCCCCCAATTAGACTGTAAGGCCGTCAATGGGCAGGGACTGTCTCTATCTGTTGCCGATTTGTACATTCCAAGCGCTTAGGACAGTGCTCTGCACATAGTAAGCGCTCAATAAATACTATTGAATGAATGAAATGTGAGTAGACACATTCCCTACTGTCCATCTTCAAAGCCCTCCTCAAATTCCCCCTCCTCCTCCATGAAGCCTCCTCTGATTAATCCCCAGCACTCTGTTGTTATCACTTCAACAGACGGCCTGAGGACTTTAGTATATTTATACTCATCCACAGAACCTTTGTATATATTTATATGTATATGTATAAATATATATTGCAACTGAGGAAGAAAGCCAGGATTCAGGTCTTGAATGATCTAGATTGGCTGAACGCATCAATCATATTTACCAGATAACTAGCTCAGCTGTCCAAATCACTCTGTTCATGAAGTCTTATCCGGAGGGTACTACCACAATCCTGTCTATATTTAACTTCAACCTTCAGTCTGTTCTTTCTTACTTCTTCAATATGCCAACATCATTTAGAATTCTAATTTTATCCTTCACAATCCTGCCAAAATCCCTCGTGCTTTTTCTCCTTCCTTTTACCCTTCTTTCTCCCGTAACCCCACTTCCCTAAGTGTTCTGCTGCCTCAACTGTGTTTACAGATACTTTCCCTGTGAGCCCATGAAAGTCTTGCAGATCCATTTTTACTAAGGGGATAAAAAAGAAACGCCTCATCATTTAATGGGGAACTATATGGAGACGGAGAACTGCCCTTAGGTTCGAAGATGACACCTTGGGAGATGACCACATCCATAAATGTGAATGTCCTTGAGAGTGAATTGCTCTCACACTTCCCCTTGAGGAATCAGTGAGGGCTATTGGAAAGGGCACGAACCTGGAAGTCAGAGATCCTGTGTTCTAATCCTGACTCCATCACTCGTCTGCCGTGAGACCTTGAGCAAATCATTTCTCTGCCCTTTGGCTCCCTCATCGGTAAAATGGGGATTAAATCCTTTTCCCCCCTACTAATCAGATGGTGAGCACCATGTTTATCTTGTATCTACCCTAGTGCTTAGTTCAGTGATTGGCACCTAGCGAGTGTATGGTAAATAACTGTGATCACTGCACATTAAAATACAGTAGTAGGACAAACTTTCTGGACCCTTGCCATCCAGGAAGAGCATTGTTCTGAAACCAACGGTTAAAATGGGTGGGGCAGTGAGGGAAACAGGAAGTCAACTATTATCTACTGGCTGCTCCTCCCAAAATGAAACATGCTGTCCTAGGTTTCAGTCACTTTCCCAGAGGGAACCCCTGGGAGAGGGTTTAGGTCAGTCACAGGAAGGGGTTAAGGAAAAGAAAGAGGAGTTAGCTAACTAAAGGAGAAGCATAGCCATTTTAAAAGATTATTGTAGCTGATCCCAGTCTGGATCCAGGGATTCAGAGTCAGCTCTGAGAGTTCCCTGAGAAGGGCTGTAATCAGCAATGAGGCAGAGCATCATTGCCGGAGAAGTCACTAACTTGTCAGGATAAGCATATGTAAATCAATTTATTTTAAGAACTTTTCATTCAATCATAGGCCTTTTTTGAATGTCTACTGTCAACATTCCCACTGTAAGTGCTGAGGAGTACAGTGAAAGATAAAAGACTCAGGTCATTTTCCAAATAACCTGTTTTTGAAACCAAACAGAACACTAAATATAATTTGCTGCAAATAAACTACATCACAGGGTGATTTTTAAACTGAAACTAGGTAAAAACTGGTTTTAATCACTAATCATTAGGATCTGAGTGAGCAGATTAAGTGAGAGAACTCAGAAGTTTGTCACCATAAAGCAGAGAGTGGACCAGCAGTTGGAGTGGGCCTGGGAGTAAGAAGGTCCTGGGTTCTGATCCGGGCTCCACCACTTGTCTGCTGTGTGACCTTGGGCAAGTCACTTCTCTGTGCCTCAGTTACCTCATCTGTAAAATGGGGATTAATATTATGAGCACCAAGTGGGACATGGACCCAACTCGATTTGCTTGTATTTACTTCAGCACAAGGTTTAGTGCCTGGCTCAAAGTAAGTGCTTAACAAGTACCCTAAAAAAAAAAAAAGATGAAGTGAAAGAAAAACTTCTCTGAACTTTTAGCAGTGAAGGGAAAATAATGATAATTATGGTATTTGTTAAGCACTTACTATGTGACAGGCACTGTTCAGTCCCTATCCCACTTAGGGGTCAGAGTCTTAATCCCCATTTTACAGATGAGGGAACTGAGTCACGGAGAAGTGAAGTGACTTACCCAAGGTCACACAGCACAAAAGTGGCAGAGCCCAGATAAACCACCCAAATTGACACAATTGCACAGACTCGAAGTATGCTTCCAGGACACTTAAATACTTTGAAATTTTCTTCAGTCAACTTTGATCCCATCAAGACTTGAATGATAAAATTTGATGTTAGCTCTGTAACAGCTGTTATTTGGATTGTTCAGCAGCTCAGTGTTCCAGACTGAAATAGTTGATCCAAGAATCCAGAGTACAGTATGTTTCTTCACTTTTGGCAATGGATGCAAATGCCATTGAACTATAATAACTTGGATTGAAATCCATTTTCTTTATCATTTATGAGGTATGACATTTTCAAATCTTTTATTGGATTTTTACGTTTCATATAACATTCAAACAAATTGTCTTACTAACTGTTTTACTAAAATACTTGATGAGCCTCACTTTGTTCTAGAACTTGTACTTTGAGATTGTTTTTTGCCATTCAATCTTGAGTATAGCCTGAAGGTGACATTAATGGAATTGCTCAAGTTCCTCAATCCCTACTGTGATGGTAGAGTTTCGTCTTCCAGTTTGAGCCTCACATTCCTTGTCGACAAGGACTGTGTCTGTTTACTGTTATATTCTACTTTCCCAAGCGCTTAGTACAGTGCTAAGCAAACAGTAAGCACTCAATAAATATGACAGTGAATCAATGAATGAATGATTGGTGTGCCACTGTTGATTTTTTACAGTCTCTAGAGGTTTACCGTATATGTCAGTGTTTGAATTGCGCCTGACACAGGAAAACCGTTTCATGAAAGGCTACACATTTAGATGAACTCCTAGCAAATAATTGCTTTGGATTCAAAATGTGCAGTGATTTACGTTCTTGACATTCAGGGCAACATTTTGAATAAAGGCGCTTAGGCTCGTGACCTGGGAAATCTAATGCAGGATTGTGACGAGAGGTCTTCTGATGAGCCGTGACTCTGAATCTAGGGTCTCGCCATAGCCCAGAACTCAGGAGTGAAGGGTACAGCCTCTCTGGTCTTTTTCGCCACTCAAGTTAACTCATCTTTGATAGAGAAGGAGAAATCTCTGAAAAATAACCTTCAATTCCTACCTACTGGATGAGGAGGATGACGATTGGCAACATGCAACAACCTGTAACAACTCTGTCTCGCAATTTCATCTCCAAGGATTTTACCATCTGAAACTGGGAAGGAAAGGGCTTCGTCTCTTAGGTCTTAGGTCTGTCCATCAATCAATCAGTGGTATTTACTGAACACTAATTCTGAGAAGGGCGCTGTACTAAGTGGTTGGGAGAGTACAATATAACATTCATTCATTCAATCGTATTTATTGAGTACTTAAAATGTGTGCACAGCACTACATTAAGAACTTGAGAGAGTACAATAGAACAACAAAAAGACACAGTCCCTTCCCACAATGAGCTCAAAGAGTTGGTAGACATATATCCTACCCACAGTGAGCTTATAGTCAAGAGGGGAAGGCAGACAGACATTTATATGAATAAACAAGTAATTTATAAGATAGAATTTAAAGCTATGTACCTAAATGCTGAGGTTTTGGGGGTGAGGTGAATATCGAATGTCCAAAGGTCACTGATCCAAGTGCATAAATGCTGCAGAAGAGAGAGCTGGGTAAAAGAGGGTTTAAACATGAAAGGCCTCTTGAAGAGGAAGTGACTTTAATAATGCTTTGAAGGTGGAGAGAGTGGTGATCTGGCATCTATGGAGGGGGAGAGAATTCCAGGCTAGAGGGAGGGCATAAAAAAGTGTTGGGGGTGAGATAGACAAGGTCGGGGCTCAGTGAGTAAGCTGGAGCTAAAAGAGTGGAGTGTTTGGGCTGGGCTGTAGTAGGAAATCAGTGAGGTGAGGTAGGATGGGGTGAGCTGATTTAGTGCTTTTAAGCCAGTGGTAAGGAGTTTCTGTTTGATGTGGAAGTGGAACCCACTGGAGATTGAGGAAGAGTGGGGAGACATGGAATGAAGACTTCTGTTGATAAATGATCAGTGCGACAGAGGGAAGTAAGGAATGGAGTCGGGAGAGACTTCAGGCCGGGATGTCAGCAAAGAGGCAGGTGCAAGACTGAAAGGTAGCCAAATTCAATCAATCATACTTATCTGGTGCTTACTATTTGCAGAGCACTGGATTTAGTGTTTGTCTTGTCTTACGCTGTGGAGTTGTTTCTGACCAATAACCACTCCATAATAATAATAATGATGGCATTTGTTAACTGTTTACTATGTGCAAAGCGCTGTTCTAAGCACTGGGGGGGATACAAGGTGATCACGTTGTCCCACGTGGGGCTCACAGTCTTAATCCCCATTTTACAGATGAGGTAACTGAAGCTCAGAGAAGTTGTGAGTTGCCCAAAGTCACACAGAGGACAAGTGATGGAGCTGGGATTAGAATCCATGACCTCTGACTCCCAAGCCCAGGCTCTTTCCCCTGAGCTACGCTGCTTCTCGTATAAGCAGAATACGCTGCTTCTCCATGGGCACATCTCTCCCAGAAGGCCCCACCTCCATCTGCAATCATTCTGGTAGTGGATCCATAGAGTTTTCTTCGTAAAAATGTGAAAGTGGTTTACCATTCCCTCCTTCTGCACAGTAAACCTGAGTCTCTGCCCTCAATTCTTGCCCCTGCCGCTGATGCCCAGCACAGGTGAGTTTTGACTTGGAGTAGATTTCCTTCCATTCACTAGCCACTGGTCAAGTTGGGAAAAGAATGTGTAGGCCTCTGATTGATTCTCCCTCCCATAGTCGAGACTGGTAGAGTACTGGAAATTCTCCAGGTGCTTGGGAGAGTACAGTCTAACAGATTTGATAGACATATTCCATGCCCACCATGAGTTTACAATGTAGGACAGGGAGCCAGTCTTAAAAGCTGGCAAGGGCAGGAGGTGGATGGAGGAGGTCTCCCCCATTCACCAAGTGCGAAGGGCTGCAGCTTCCAGGAACTCCACCCCCCTTTCCCCCCCATCCTCTAGAGGGGAGAAACCCTGAGGAAGACTTCCTGCTTGGTGTCCCTAGGCAAAGCTGCACTTTGTAGCTCTGTCCAGACTGGGAATGGAAAGAGAGAGAAGGGGAATGAAGAGTGAACTTACAGGTTGCCCCTGAATTCTGCTACTTAAACTACTGCTGA
Organism: Ornithorhynchus anatinus; assembly: GCF_004115215.2. Taxonomy (NCBI): domain Eukaryota; kingdom Metazoa; phylum Chordata; class Mammalia; order Monotremata; family Ornithorhynchidae; genus Ornithorhynchus; species Ornithorhynchus anatinus. The sequence continues at coordinate 25,749,935 of NC_041736.1, forward strand.
AGGTGGTGAATTTTGATCACTTTTCTCAAAGATCTCCCAATTTGCCAACATAGCAAATGGAGACAGCTGCCCTTTGGGCCATTGAGAAGAGTTATCCGATTTAACATGGGATTTGTTTTCAACCTGAATTTTTTGATAGATTTTTTAAAAAAGAGGGCTATCCGTTGTTCATTATATAGATATCCTAGGTGATGGTCTTGAAAGTGGGATTCTAACCAAAGTTCCCTTCTGAATTATGTGCATGAAACAACGGTTCCACACAGCAGTGAGAAGCAGCATAGCCTAGAGGCTAGAGCCTAGGCATGGGAGTCAGAGGACCTGGGTTCTAATCCTGATTCCATTATTTATCTGCTATGTTGGTATTTGCTAAGCGCTTACTATGTGCCGAGCACTGTTCTAAGCGCTGGGGAAGACACAGGGGAATCAGGTTGTCCCACGTGGGGCTCACAGTCTTAATCCCCATTTTACAGATGAGGGAACTGAGGCACCGAGAAGTTAAGTGACTTGCCCAAAGTCACACAGCTGGCAAGTGGCAGAGCCGGGGTTTGAACCCATGACCTCTGACTCCAAAGCCCGTGCTCTTTCCAGTGAGCCACGCTGCTTCTCGTTATGCTGCTATGTGACCTGGGGAAAGTTGCTTCACTTCTCGGTGCCTCAATTACCTCCTCTGCAAAATGGATCCAGTCCCATAAGGATCAGGGAATGGGACTGACCTGATTATCTTGTATCTTCCCAGCATTTGGTACAGTGTCTAGCATGTAGTAAGTGCTTAACGATACTATTTTCTTAAAAAGACAGCAGTTGCTAGCATCTATTCTCCTCATATAGTATGAGCATTCCTTCAGTGCTGGTGAGTTGCCCGCACTGTAGGACTTTGCATTCTAGGACTGCATTCCGTCCTGCCATTTGATGTTGAGTCTGATATATAGCAGTGTGGTGTCATTCATTCAATAGTATTTATTGAGCGCTTACTATGTGCAGAGCACTGTACTAAGCGCTTGGAATGTACAAATCGGTAACAGATAGAACAGAGAGAACAGATAGCTAGATATAGTCATAACAGATACAACAGATAGAACAGATAGATAGACATAGTCATGGATAGAGCACAGGCCTGGGAGGCAGAAGGTCATGGGTTCTAATCCCGGCCCCACCACTTGTCTGCTGTGTGATCTTGGGTAAGTCACTTCACTTTTCTTTGCCTCAGTTACTTCATCCGTAAAATGGGGATTGAGACTGTAAGCCCCATACAGTGACTGTGTCCAACCCAATTTGCCTCTATCCACCCTAGTCCTTAGTATAGTGCTGGGCACATAATAAGCACTTAAATACCAGAATAATCATTATTGTTATTATTATAGGTGATGCTGGTGAAATAGGTTCAGGAACTCGATGGCTTTGTTAGAGCAGACTGTGAGCTCACAGTCACCTAGGAAATTGGCCACCATAACAGACTTATAGATTGTTAGCTATCAATCAGTCAATAGTATTCATCAAGTGCTTACTCTGTGAAGAGCACTAAACTAAGTATTTGAGAGAGCCCAGTAGAATTAGTGTTCACGATCCCTGCCCTCAGGGAGTTTACCATCAATCAATCTGTGTATTTACTAAGCACATACTATGTGCCAGGCACTGTACTAAAAGGTTGGGAGAATGGAATGAAGACCCATTCCCTGCCCACAAGGAGCTAACAGTCAATTGGTGCTTGGTTACACCTTAGATATGGATTTCTTTCCAGGTATGAAATTTATTTACAATATGTCATAAAAATAATAATGATCTTACCCCCAAGAAAACATATTTTGTCCTGGTAAATGCGATTTTGTTTTGGTGCAGGATTTTCAAAAATGAAAAAAGATTTCCTTAAGCCATGTATTTCCTAGTGGTTAGAGCACGGGCCTGGGAGTCAGAAGAACCGGTATTCTAATCCCGGCTCTGCCACTTCTCTGCTGTGTGAGTTGGGCAAGACACTTCACTTTTCTGTGCCTCAGTTACCTCATCTGTGAAATGGGGATAAAGACTGTGAGTCCTACATTGAACAGGGATTGTGTCCAACCCAATTACCTTATATCTAGTCCAGCGCTTAGCACAGTGCCTGGCTTATAGTAACCTCTTAACAAATAACATAATTATTATTATTGTTTCCCCCTTTCTAGCACCTGGGCTTTCCAGTGATTTTGAAACCCAACTTGTTTCAAACAAGTGGCAATTTGAATATGGGGCCATTTGAACTGGATTTGGTGGCTGCTTTGCCTTTCAAAGTTCACATAAATCCAGTCAGTCCCACCTTCCCAACATTGCTGAAATCCACCCTCTCCTCTCCATCCAAACTGTTACTGCATTAACACAATCACTCATCCTATCCTGCCTGGAGTACCACATCAGCCTCCTTGCTGACCTCCCTGGATCCTGTCTCTACCCTCTCCAGTTCGAACTTCACTTTGCTGCCCGGATCATTTTTCTACAAAACATTCAGGACATATTTCCCCAGTCCTCAAGAAACTCCAGTGGTTGCCCATCCGCCTCTGCCTCAAACAAAAATTCCTCACCATTGGCTTTAAATCACCTTGCCTCCTCCTACTTCACCTCACTACTCTCCTACTACAACCCAGCCTGCACACTTTACTCCTCTAATGCAAACTTTCTCACAGTGCCTCGATCTCTCCTGTCTCACTGCCAACCTCTCGCACATGCCCTACCTCGGGCCTGGAACGCCCTTCCTCCTCAAATCTGACAGATTTCAAAGCTTTATTGAGGGCACAGCTCCTCCACGAGGCCTTCTCTGACTAAGTCCCCCTCTCTTCTTCTTTCACTCCTTTCTGCGTGGCCTTGATTTGCTCCCTCTCTCCTTTCCCATCTCCACAGGACTTATGTATACCTCTATAATTTATTTATATTAATATCTGTGTACCCCCTCTCTAGACTGTAAGGTGACTGTGAGCAGGGAATGTGCCTATTTATTTTTGTATTGTACTAACCCATGCATTTGGTACAGTGCTCCGCACAGAGTATGCGCTCAATTAATACAATCAAATGAATGAATGACTATAAAGGTGCCTCTTATTGCTCCGTTTTTGTAACTCACACAATGACCCCATAAGTCCCAAGGTTTCATAACCAACTACTCCAAGAAGCCCAAGGCTCCTTCAATTCTTAGTTTCTTAGTTTTCAACGATGCTAATCCATACGTGGCCAGCTAACCTTCAAAGCCTGCAAAAGGCAGCTGATGGGTCCATCCATATTTCAGAACTTTTTAGCAGGGAAGGCAGTCAGCGTCTCTGCAGCTCTATCACCTTATTTCCAAATCAAAACCGCCCAGACTAAGGGACGGCATTCACTACTAAAACAATGAGTTTCATGGGAACACAATGCTGTTGAATCATTGGCTTGGCAAAGAAAACAAAAAGGTCATTTTGCTGAAATCTGAACTGATACGATAGACATTTATCTTCCTATTCTGCACACTTTGTTAATCATAGACTGAACAACAGCGTGCCTGAAGCCCACTGACAGGAATTTTAACCTGATTAAATGTCCCAGTATGCTTTAATACCTTTAAATGGAATTTTTATGGCCTGTTCTGCGCGCATATTATTAATACAGTACCATCAAGAAAACCACAGACACGCATAATAGCTCATCAATTTGTAGCTAAGCACTTTTGACCTTGAAAAATCAGCTGTCTTTCAGATTAATGTAGCTACATTTTGGGCAGAAAAAGAAGCCATAAAATTATCGTGCTTATTTTTGTCACATGTCAGCCCCGAAATTGGGAATAAGGCCACACAGTCGAGATTTTATTGATATTCCTGTCAACCTATGACATCTGAATTAGAAACTCCAAGACCTCATCTTAATAAAAAAGCACTCAGATATCCGCATTTCAGTCGAGGAATCTTATTTGAGGCTTCCAGGGGCTCTTGGGTTTGCCCCAGAGCTTCTTCTCAGTCCCGAGGATTGTCATGACCTTGGAGCGTACTGAGAGGGGAGGCATGGAACCAATAAAGAGAGACGGATCCCTGCGGGACCACTTCCAGAATAAGAAATGTGAAGGAGGGGAGGGTTACTGTGTGTGACTGGAGGCAGAGGGTGCTAAAGGCCCTAATAATAATAATAGCTGTGGTATTTGTTAAGCACCACTATGTACTAGGTGCTGGGATGGAGAGAAGCAAATCGGGTTGGACACAGTTCCTGTCCCACCCAGGGTTCAGAGTCTCAATCCCCATTTTACAGATAACTGAGTCTCAGAGAAGTGGAATGACTTGTCCAGGGACACCCAGCAGACAAGTGGTGGAGGCGAGATCCCTCTCCTTCCCCTCCTTCGAAGCCCATATCATTCGCCTCTACCACCCACTCCAGTTACTTGTCGCCGTCATCTACCGCCCTCCCGGTCCCACCTCCGACTTCTTCAACCACCTTGACCCCTTTCTCACCTTCCTCCTCTCCTTCTCTCTGCCCACTCTGATCCTTGGAGACTTCAACATCCATACGGATGTACCCAACGACTCCTCTACCGCCCGCCTGCTATCCCTCCTCGACTCTGCCGACCTCCTCCTCCACCATACCGCGCCCACTCACCGACTCGGTCACACCCTTGATCTCGTCATCTCCTACCGCTGCACTATCTCCTCACTCACCAACTCTGAAATCCCTCTCTCTGACCATAACCTTCTCACCTGCCTCATCTCTCACACTCCCTCCCCCTGCAAATCTTTGCTACGGCCCCACAGAGACCTCCGCTCTCTCGATCCCATCCGTCTTTCCAATAGCATCTCTCCTCACCTTGCCGCCCTGTCCTCTCTTCCCACTCTCGACGATCAGGTCTCCGCTCTCAACTCCACCCTCTCTACTCATCTCGACTCTCTCGCCCCCCTTTCCCTCCGCCGCTCTCGCTCCACTAACCCACAGCCCTGGATCACCTCCTCCGTCCGCCTCCTACGCTCCTATGCTCGAGCTGCTGAGCGCTGCTGGCGAAAGTCCAAGCACCAAGCCGACCTGACACACTTCAAATTTATCCTTTCCTGCCTTAACTCTGCCCTCTCCTCCGCCAGGCAAAGCTTCTTCTCCTCCCTCATCGACACCCATGCCCGTCACCCCCGCCGATTGTTCCGGACCTTTAACTCTCTCCTTAGGCCCCCTGTTCCTCCCCCTCCCCCATCTCTCAGCCCTAATGATCTGGCCACCTATTTCCTCACAAAAATCAACACGATCAGGTCTGAGCTCCCCAAAGTCACCCCTCCGCCTCCCCCCTCCCCCCCAACAACCCCCTCCCCTACTTTCCCATCCTTCCCTGCAGTATCCTCAGAGGAGATCTCCTCCCTCCTCGCAAGTGCCACCCCCTCCACCTGCGCCTCGGACCCCATTCCCTCTCACCTTCTTAAAACCATCGCCCCTGCCCTCCTCCTTTCCTTAACTTCTATTTTTAACCACTCAATCTCCAAGGGCTCCTTCCCCTCTGCCTTCAAACATGCCCACGTCTCCCCCATCCTAAAAAAACCTGCTCTTGACCCCACTTCCCCCTCCAGTTATCGTCCTATCTCCCTACTACCCTTCCTTTCCAAAATCTTAGAACGAGTCGTCTACAATCGATGCCTAGAATTCCTTAACTCCCATTCTCTCCTAGACCCCCTCCAATCTGGCTTCCGTCCCCTCCACTCTACCGAGACTGCTCTCTCTAAGGTCACCCATGACCTCCTTCTTGCCAAATCCAATGGCTCCTACTCCATTCTGATCCTCCTTGACCTCTCTGCTGCCTTTGACACTGTCGACCATCCCCTCCTCCTCCATACCTTATCTCACCTTGGCTTCACGGACTCTGTCCTCTCCTGGTTCTCCTCTTACCTCTCTGGCTGATCATTCTCGGTCTCCTACGCTGGAGCCTCCTCCCCCTCCCATCCTTTAACTGTTGGAGTTCCTCAAGGGTCAGTTCTTGGCCCTCTTCTGTTCTCCATTTACACTCACTCCCTCGGTGAACTCATCCGCTCTCACGGCTTTGACTACCATCTCTACGCAGATGACACGCAGATCTACATCTCCGCCCCTGTCCTCTCCCCCTCCCTTCAGGCTCGCATCTCCTCCTGCCTCCGGGACGTCTCCACCTGGATGTCGGCCCGCCACCTAAAACTCAACATGAGCAAGACTGAGCTCCTCATCTTCCCTCCCAAGCCCGGTCCGCTCCCAGACTTCTCCATCACCGTGGATGGCACGACCATCCTTCCCATCCCGCAGGCCCGCAATCTCGGTGTCATCCTTGACTCGTCCCTCTCGTTCACCCCCACACATCCTATCCGTTACCAAGACCTGCCGGTTTCACCTCTACAATATCGCCAAGATCCGCCCTTTCCTCTCCACCCAAACGGCTACCTTACTATTACGGGCTCTCGTTATATCCCGGCTAGACTACTGTGTCAGCCTTCTCTCTGACCTCCCTTCCTCCTCTCTCGCCCCGCTCCGGTCTATTCTTCACTCCGCTGCCCGGCTCATCTTCCTGCAGAAACGATCTGGGCATGTCACTCCCCTTCTTAAACAACTCCAGTGGTTGCCTATCGACCTCCGCTCCAAACAAAAACTCCTCACTCTAGGCTTCAAGGCTCTCCATCACCTTGCCCCTTCCTACCTCTCCTCCCTTCTCTCTTTCTACCGCCCACCCCGCACGCTCCGCTCCTCTGCCGCCCACCTCCTCGCCGTCCCTCGGTCTCGCCTATCCCGCCGTCGACCCCTGGGTCACGTCCTCCCGCGGTCCTGGAACGCCCTCCCTCCTCACCTCCGCCAAACTGATTCTCTTTCCCTCTTCAAAACCTTACTTAAAAATCACCTCCTCCAAGAGGCCTTCCCAGACTGAGCTCCTCTTCCCCCTCTACTCCCTCTGCCATCCCCCCTTTACCTCTCTGCAGCTAAAGCCTCATTTTCCCCTTTTCCCTCTGCTCCTCCACCTCTCCCTTCCCATCCCCACAGCACTGTACTCGTCCGCTCAACTGTATATATTTTCGTTACCCTATTTATTTTGTTAATGAATTGTACATCGCCTTGATTCTATTTAGTTGCCATTGTTTTTACGAGATGTTCTTCCCCTTGACGCTGTTTAGTGCCATTGTTCTTGTCTGTCCGTCTCCCCCGATTAGACTGTAAGCCCGTCAAACGGCAGGGACTGTCTCTATCTGTTGCCGACTTGTTCATCCCAAGTGCTTAGTACAGTGCTCTGCACATAGTAAGCGCTCAATAAATACTATTGAATGAATGAATGAATGAATGAACCCATGACCTTCTGACACCCAGGCCCGTGCTCTATCCACTACGCCATGCTTCTCCTCTACGCCATGCTGTTCCTTGTTGGTTGGGAATATATCTGCCAGCTCTGTTGCATTATACTCTCCCAAGTGCTTAGTGGAGTGCTCTGTACACAGTATGCGCTCATTAAATACCACTGGTTGATTGAAGTTGGAGTGGCACAAAATTGGCAAGGTGAAGCTTCACAGCTTAAACCCAATTCTGTCATCTTGGGGAGAAATGAGGTCAGTAGCCTTCATTGTCGCACATAACATAACATCAATGTGGCAGGTCAGGAGCTTTGGGCTCTGTGACCAGAGATGTTCTTTACAGTCATCTGGCCCTAATGCATAGCAACTTACTTATACTCACCCCCAGCACTCATTCCTATGTGTCTATTTATTTATTTTATGCACTCCACTTGTAAATATTTTTATGTTTGTCTCCCCCGTTACAGTGTCCATTGACAGTGAGCAAGGAATGCATCCTTTCTTTATTTCTTTAGACTGTAAACTCGTTGTTGGCAGGGAATGTGTCTCATATTCTTCATTCATTCATTTACTCATTCAACTGTATTTACTGAGCACTTTCTATGTGCAGAGTACTCTACTAAGCCCACGGGAGAGTACAACAATAAACAGACACATTCCCTGCCCACAACGAGCTGAAATTCTAGAGGCAGGGAGACAGATATCAAAAAAATAAATGATAGAGATCTGTACATAAGTGCTTGGGGCTGGGAGGAGGAAAGAACAAAAACAGTAAGTCAGGCTGACGCAGAAGGGAATGGAAGAAGAAGAAAGAAGGGGCTTAGTCGGGGAAGGCCTCATGGGGGAGATGTGTCTTCAATAAGACTTTAAAGATGGGGAGAGTAATCATCTTTTGGATTGGAGGAGAGAGGGTGTTCTGGCCAGAGTCAGGATGTGGGCTAAGGGTCAGTGGTTAGATAGAGGAGATCGAGGCACAGTGAGAATGTTAGCATTAGAGGAGCGTAGTGTGTGGCTGGGTGGTAAAAGGAGAGTAGCGAGGTGAGGTCAGAGGAGGGAAAGATGGTGGAGTGCTTTAAGGCCAATGGTGAGGTGTTTTTGTTTGATGCAGAGGTAGATTGGCAGTGACTGCAGTTTTTGAGGAGCAGGGTGATGTATCCTAAACTTTTTTTGTAAAAAATGATCTGGCAGCAGAATAAAATATGGACTGGAGAGGGGAGAGACAGGAGTTTGGGAGGTCATCAAGGAGGTTGATGCAGTAATCCAGGCAGGATAGGATGAGTGACTATATTAACGTGGTAGCATTTCAGATGGAGAGGAAAGGGCAGATTTTAGCGATGTTGTGAAAGTGGGACAGACAGGATTTAGTGATGGATTGAATACTTAGGTTGAATGAGAGAGGAGTCAAGGATGAGGTCAAGGCTACAGACTAGTGAGAGAAAGAATGGTGGTGCAGTCTACAGTGATGGAAAAGTCAGGAGGAGGATGGGGTTTGGGTGGGAAGTTAAGGAGTTCTGTTTTGGACATATTAAGTTTGAGATGATGAGAGGACATCCAGGTAGAGGTGTCTTGAAGGCAAGAGGAAATGAGAGAGTGCAGAGAGGGAGAGAGATTGGGGCTGGAGATGCAGATTTGGGGATCATCAGCATAGAGGTGGTAGTTGAAGCCATAAGAGTGAGGGAGTGAATGAGTTCTCCAAGGGAATGGGAGTAGATGGAGAATAGAAGAGGACCCAGAACTGAACCTTGAGAGACGCCCACAGGTAGGGGGTGGGAGGCAGAGGAGGAATCCGCCTCCTCCTCTGTGTTATTTTGTGCTATACTCTTCTATGTGCTTAATACAGTGCTCTGCACACAGCAAGTGGTCAAAAAGTATGATCGATTGACTGGCAGAGGAAATGTGAGAACTGCAGAAGAACAGCAGACCAACCGGAGGGACAAAAGAAGAGAGCTGCTGGAGAGACTTATCAGTCAATTGTATTTATTGAGCATTTACTGTGTCCAGACCATTGTACTGAGCTCTTGGGAGAGACCTATAGAGCAATAAACCTACACTTTCCCTGCCCAAGTCGAGTTTATAGTCTACAGCATCCAGCACGTTGGCTAACCATTGGAGGTTTTTGAGAATGGGGTGGTAATTGAGAAGGGAATCCAGGAGCTGTGTGAAGGATATGTTGAAGAGAGGAGAGGCTTGAGTCAAGAGACTAGAGAAGAGTATGATGTCAGCAATCCGGCTCGATGACGAAGAGGGTTTGGATCAGAGTGGTGATGCAAGATGCAGTGGATGAATAATGCCGTGGAAAATCCCACAGGATTTCAAAGCAGCCTGAATGTTAGAAGGTGAAAGACAGAAGGGAGTCAAGAAATGACACCAAAATGAGAGGGTTGATTGTGATGGAAAAGATAGAATGAAGATTAGACTTAGGAAAAGAGGAGTTCATTCTTATTTTGTTATGCCCTCATCAAGCACAATCTCCCTTTAAATATCCCCCAAATTGGACAACTTAAATTAAAAAGATATCATTAAACAATGGTGTTTATTGAGCACTCTGTGTGTAGTACACTGCAGTAAATAATAATAATGGTATTTATTAAGTGCTTACTATGTGCCAAGCACTGTTCTAAGTACTGGGATAGATATAAGGTAGTCAGATTGCTCCACATGGGGCTCACAGCCTTAATCCCCATTTTACAGATGTGGTAACTGAGGCACAGAGCAATTAAGTGACTTGCCCCAAGTCACACAGCTGATAAGTGGCAGAGCCTGGATTAGAACCCATGACATCTGACTCCCAAATCCATGCTCTTTCCACTAAGGCACGCTGCTAAGTGCTTGGGAAAATACAAGAGAATTGGTAGACATAATCCCTGCCTAAATGGATTTTACAGTCTACTGGGTGAGACTGACATTGAAATAGATTAGGGCTAAGGGAAATAGTAGAGAATAGAATATTTTACATATGTATTGTGGAGTTGGGAGAATGGGGGAAGTGTCAAAGGGCTCAGGAGTACCCCACCAATTCCATAGTTGATGCAGAGAGAAAGGTGGGTAGGGAAAATAAAAGGCTAAATCTGGGAAGGCCTCTTGGAGGAGATGTGATTTTAGGAGTGTTTGGAAGGTGGGTAGAGTGGTGAATTGTTGGCTATGAAGGGGGAGGGAGAGGCCCAAGGGACAACGTGGGTGAAGGATCAGTTCGAGCAGGCAAGTTCCAGATACAGAAAGTATGTTGACGTTAGAGGAGCAGAGTGTGAAGGTTAGGTTGAAGTAGAACGCCGAGGTTAGATAGGAGGGAACAGGCTAGTTGAGTGGTTTAAAGGTGATGGTAAGGAGTTTCTTGTTTTTTGATGAGGAAGAGGAAGGGCAACCATCGGAAGGTTTTGAGGATTGGGAAGATATGGGCTGAATTGTTTTTCAGAAAAATGATCCAGGCAGCACACCTGTACATTGAACCGATAATTTTAAAAGGACTTCAAAAATTTCAAAAAGGATCCTAAGGGAATTCCATCTGGTAGTGGGAGAACTATCTCCTGTTTGAGTCAAATTTCCAAACATTTATCACTGAAACATCAATATCTGTAGTCACCTTATCCAAATAGTCACATTGAAGGCAAATGCGGATTTAGTCACCTTTTAAATTTAGAGTTCAGATACTGTATTTCCTCAAGGCCAAGCCAAAGGATTAGCTCAAGTCGAGGTGAAATGCCTTCATTGTTTGCGACAAAGAAGACTTTCCTTATACCTTGGAACATCATCCGGGATGACCAGAGGATTTGGGATTCCTTTATTTGTTACAGGATTTTCATTTCACTTTGCTTTGGCTTTACAGTAAAACAAATGGTCTTTCTCTATGCTCTCTGTGAGAATTTAATTGAACATTCAGGAGGGTGAAGAACATTTCCATTGTGCAATAACTTACAGTTATATAAAAGCACAATAGCCTGTTTTCATCACACGCAAAGAAGCTTTATAGCCCTCCTTTTCTGTCAGCTTTGAGTTGAGTAACTCAATTAGTTTGCAGATTTGATAGAAGTAAACATTCAAATGACCTTACTGGAGTTGGGGTCTTGCCTAATTAAAAAGTCACTTACAGACTTAGGTAATATTCCTCACTTTAAAATGAATGTAAATACTACAAGAGAGCAAAAAGCGAAGAGTTGACACAGTTCTATAAAATAAGCCTGAATAAGAACGGACAACCTGTTTTTTGTTTCTGTTATATATTCTGAAGCACCTCTTTCAGGAATCTGTACATAGGGTCCATAGTTTACCCAACCTACGAATCAGTTAATCAAACAGTGGTATTTATTGAGCACTTGCTGTATGCAGAGACCTGGAGTAGGTGCTTGGGAGAATATAACTGAGTTGGTGAACATGATCTCTGCCCTCAAGGAACTTATAGTCCGGTTAGGGAGACAGATATTGAAATAAATTACCGACAGGGGAAGGGACAGTTAAAAGGATATGTATGTAAGTTCTCTGGGGGTGGGGTGAATAACCTAGGTGCTTGTGAGGTGGTTCAGTCTCAAATGCACAGGTGACACAAAGAGAGAGAATAGGGTGAGGAGATAAGAAATTAGTCATGGAAGACTTTAGCAATAATGATAACTCTGGTACTTTTTCAGCGTTTACTATTGTGCTAAGAACCCTACTAAGTTCTGAGGTTGAAACAAGGTAAGCAGGACAGACACTGTCTCTGCCCCACCTGGGGTTCACAGTCGAGAGAGAAGGGATTATGGGTCTCCAATCCCCATTTTACAGATGGGATAACTGAGGCACAGAGAAATTAAGTGGCTTGCCCAAGGTCACACAACAGGCCAGCGGAGGAGCCAAGATTAGAACCCCAATCCTCTGTCTTACAGGCTTTTACTCTTTCCACTAGGCCAGATTCCTTCTCCTAAATGGACGGGAGACGTCCAAGGACAATCACTGAAGAGGGGGAGCAGCAGGAGGATGGCAGATGTGTTTATTCCCTTGAATTAGGATATGGGGAGGGGTTGGAAAAGAGTAAGCCGGCTGGCTCTGAGGTGACTGGATGGATGAGAAGCCACCCCTGCCATCAGAATGTCCAGATGAATGATGGCCAGACTGAGCGGCAGACAAATATAAGGCTTCTCCACCCCTCTCTCCTTCCCTCGGTCCCAACCTCATCCAGCCCTTCCTATCGTGGGCCTTTTTCAATACCTCCCTGCCACGAGGGATGGATAACCATGTGGACACGAGTATCCGCCTCTGGCAGAATGGGTTGGTGAATATGAAAGAGGTACCTGGCTAGTAGACACCTTCAATACTTGCTGTATAGTAGACCTGCCCCGTGCTCACCAGCAGAAGTATTGCGGTTTCGATATAGGTGGGTATGGAGCACTATGGCTTAATGGAAAGTACACAGGTCTCAATCAGGGGACCTTGGTTCTAATCCCAGATGTGCCGCTTGCCTGTCGTGAGGCCTTGGTCAAATCACTTAACTTCTCTGTGACTCGCTTACCTCATCTGTAAATTGGGATTAAAAAATTCTGTCCACACCCCCTTTTTTATGGTATTGGCTAAGCACTTACTATGTGTTAAACACTATCTTAAGTGTTTAACATAGTACAGAGCACTGTACTACACACTCAGGGAAGTACAATACAATAATAAATGGTGACATTCTCTGCCTACGATGAGCTCGGAGTCTAGTGGGAGGAGACAGACGTCAATACAAAAAAAATATTACATTAGGGCTGTGGAGCTGGGAAAGGAGGGGAAAAGCAAAGGGAGTAAGGCAGGGTGACGCAAAAGGGAGTGAGAGATGAGGAAAAGTGGGGCTTAGTCTGGGAAGCCCTCTTGGAGGAGATGGGCCTTCAAAAGGATTGGAAGAGGGGTAATTTGATCATTTTAGTCATTTGTCAGTTATTTCAAAATTTGATAATTTTTATTTGATGAATTAGAAAATGATTGTCAGTGCTTGCAATAGATACATGGAGAACGCATGGCAAGTGTTTTGGCTTGACAGAGGACAGTCTTTTTGAGTCTCCGGTTTGGAATCCATCGGCACCCACCTGTGCCTTCTAGATGGAGTGGGATTGTTAGAAACTTCATCTTCGAGAACAAAGGAGAGTTAGATAGATTCCCTCATCAATCAATGCGATGCTTTTCAAGGGTAAAGCAATTTTCTGTTGAACAAAAGTGCCCTTGACATTCTGCTCAGAGTTATAAATAATTTTCAATCAAGTATGATTTTTATTAAATAGCTTGGGGAATGGAATATTGTTTTGGGGTGTTAGAATACTGTGTCCTAAACTGTGAGTCAATAGATCCCTGTTTGCTTTAATAAAGGCTTCGGGTTTGAAACTCCAACGTTCTCTGCCCTTTCTGTCTCTTCCATATTGTACTTGCAATTCTCAATTAAATCTGAGCTTTCCACATTCACATTCTGGGGCTTCGATTTCTCTTTCTCTGGCCCTGGATTGATTGGAGCAGAATGCAAGGTAGAGGGTTTTGTGATATTTGAAAAGCCAATCATCCCATTAGGGTTTTAACTTCTCTTGGCCTAGTTAATAAAGTATGGGCCTGAGAGTCAGAAGGTCACGAGTTCTAATCCTGGCTCCACTTGTCTGCTGTGTGATCTTCGGCAAGTCACTTATTTACTCTGTGCCTCGGTTCCCTCGTCTGTAAAATGGGGATTAAGACGGTGAGCCCTATGTGGGACGGGGACTGTGTCCAACCCGATTGTCCTGCATCTACTCCATCACTTAGAACAGTGCCTGGCATGTAGTAAGTGCTTGACAAATATCATAATTATTCCATAATTTCTCTAAGTCAGTGCCCATGCATGCTTAGATTAGGACTGGGCCCGGCCTGTCTGCAGACTCTGGTCCTGTGAGCCAGTCTGCCAGGACGGGGCAGAGCTGGACTGTGGTGATCTCAGTGAAAGGGAGGAGATGGTGGTCGGGGTCCCTGCACCCAACTAATGGCACATGATTGGAAAGACTACCCCCTTTCCTCCCCCAGCCCCCCAACCTCCCTACCCTATCATAGTCGGCAAACAGCCAAGACCTTCCCTTGCCTCACCTGAAATAGCGAGTCCGGGGCAGGAGAGCAGATTGTGCTGGCATTTGCTCAAATCTACAGATTCCTGTACACACACACTTAACCAGACACTCGTGAAAGCTCATCTTGGGGAGGGAATGTGTCTGCTTATCATTATATTGAACTCTCCCCAGCATTTAATACAGTGGTCTGCAAGTACAAGCTTAATAAATATGATTGAATGATACACCACAGCCAAAGAACCCAGACACTCATACTCTGACCCCGCCTCCGACACACGCAGTCGGTAAACACATATTCTTAGTCAGATATCCAAATATAAACACGTGGTGAGTTGGACAAACACACTTTCAGTCAGATGCACATGGAGAATAAATTCTTGGAGCAGCAGCATGGGCCAGTCCAAATAACTTAAGACTGGAAATCAGAGGACCTGGTTTCTAGTCCCAGCTCAGCCACCTGCCTACTGTGGGACCTTGGGCAAGTTGCTTAACTTCTCTGCGCCTGTCTTCTCATCTATAAAATGGAAATCTTCTCCTTCCCCCTTAGAGAGTGAGCTCCATATGGGACAGGGATTGGGGCATACCTCATTATCCTGTTTTGAACACATAGTAAGGAAATTGTAAATCCCACAATCATTGTTATCATAAGAAGCAGCGTGGCTTAGTGGAAAGATCACGGGCTTGGTAGTCAGAGGTTGTAGGTTCTAATCCTGGCTCTGCCACTTGTCAGCTGTGTGACTTTGGGCCACTTGCCACTTAACTTCTCTTTGTCTCATTTACCTCATCTTTAAAATAGGGATTAATATGAGCCTCAAGTGGGACAATCTGATTACCTTGTATCTAACCAGTGTTTAGAACAGTGCTTGGCACATAGTAAACACTTAACAAACACCATCGTTATTATTATTACTATTGTTATTTATGCTTTGAAAGTGGGGAGAGTGGCCAACTGTTTTTGAATCTGTCTGGACCTGTGCTGACTTCCATCTTTGGTTGGATTGGATTTGGCGGAAATCCTTCCAACCCTTTTGAGAAATAATAAGAAAATAAATGCTAACACGACAAATACCGTAAACTCTGAGAAGACTGTGCTCATCCATGATTTTAATTCATTCTCTGGCTTGATTAACAACAGTAGGCCACCCATTCAATTAAAAATCCAACAAAGATAGATGTTTTCCATTCATTTGTATAATTACAGTGAGGCAACTTAGCAGAATCATTACCATAACAGTTTACAGAAATCCTTCTGGTACATATTGACCATTACTTTATCTATGTGTTCACAATGCAATTAGTCCACTAAGGCCTTTAAAGTATAAAGTGTCGGGGAATGAGGCTCCAGAAATCACTCACTTTGACCATTAGTGTCTGAAGAATTGAACCCAGTTTGAGTGCCTTTTGGAAGTAAAGGTTTCCAATTGTGAATTACCAGGAAACGATCGTAGAAAGCAAAAAGATAATTAATTTGTCAACGCATTAATTTCTGCCAAGTATGTTATAAGTAATAAATATTAGTGTTGATGATGATGGCAGTCCATCTCTTAATCAACAGAAAGCTTTGTATATGCTTTGAAAATGGAATGCACATCAGATTGGTTAGGGCAAGAATCTGCAGTGAACTCAACCAATCGATGGTATTTAGTGAGATTCTACCATGTGCCGAGCACTGGGCTAAGAACTTGGGAGAGTGCAACAGAGTAAGTAGGCATGATCCTTGCCCTCAATGAGTTTACAGTCTAGCAGAGGTGAGAGATGTCAAAATAAATTAGAGTTTGACGAGGCAACCGAGTATAACGATACATAAGAAAAACAATTTTACATGCAGCGTGGCTCAGTGGAAAGAGCCCGGGCTTGGGAGTCAGAGGTCATGGGTTCGAATTCCGGCTCCGCCACTTGTCAGCTGTCTGACTGTGGGCAAGTCACTTAACTTCTCTGTGCCTCAGTTACCTCATCTGTAAAATGGGGATTAAGACTGTGAGCCCCTTGTGGGACAACCTGATTGCCCTGTATACCCCAGCACTTAGAACAGTGCTCCGCACATAGTAAGCGCTTAACAAATACCAACATTATTATTATTATTATGCATATGAATTCATTTTCGAGTGTAAGGATCATGCCTACTAACCTTTTTGTAGTGTACTCTCCCAAGCATTAGTACAGTGCTTTGCATGCAGTAAGCACTCAAGACATCCCATTCAGTGACTGGTTGAATGATTTTAGAGGAAACATTGATATATACAACCCATTACAGATCTTGAACATCAGGCTGCATTTTAAGGAAGATAATTAGGCAGGCCATTTTAACGGTAGTTTAGAAATGTTGAACTGGACGTTGTCCATTAGTATGGATGTTCTTGCTTGTGGAAAGTGTTGGGTTTCTGGGAAGTGTACGAAGAGGATCCGAAAAAGCTAAGAAGCAGCTTCTACCTGAATTCACAATGAGCTCTATTCTCACTTGGCCTGAAGGGCTCTCTCAGTTTAGCCACTTTCAGTCTTCTGAGGCAGAGGGGTGGAAAGCCATTGCTTTCCTGCACTCCAAGAGTCTTCTAATTATTAATATCATTATAGCACTTAATCTGTGTCAATCACTGTTCTAAGTGTTGGGGTAGATATAGGTCAATCAGGTTGGATACAGTCTCTCTCCCACATGGAGTTCCCAGTTTAAAAAGGAGGGAGAACAGTTTACATTTGAGGAAACTGGGACACGGAGAAGTTAAGTGACTCACCCAGGTTCACACAGCAAGCAATTGGCAGAGCCAGATTCAGAAGCCAGGTTCTCTGACTCCCCGGCCCATGATATTTCCACTACTCTATGCTTGTTTCCATGCTGTATTAAGGGGCATGCATCTTACAGGACCTGGCTCCGTTTGCGAGCCTACTTCTAATTGCCCCAAATGTGGTGAAGGCATAGCTTGAGGACAGCAAGCTTGCTCCCAGTCGTATCACGGTACTGCAAGCTAGAACCCCTCAGGGTCGCACCTGGTGAGTTTCCAGGACTCTACCAGTCTCAACTACAGGAGGAAGAGTCAAGCAGAGGCCTACCCATTCCATGCCTAGCTTGGCCAGTGTCTAATGAGTGGAAGGCCATCTGCTACAAGTCAAAACTCACCAGTGCTGAGCAGCAGTGGCATGGGAGAGAGTCGAAGGCAGAGACTTGTTTACTGGATGGAAGGAGGCAGTGGTAAACCACTTCTGTCTTTTTATCAAGAAAACCCTATGGATACATTACCGGAACGATTGCTGATGGAAGTGGGCCGTTCTGGGAGAGATGTGTCCATGTCATCGCCATGGGTCAGACATGACTCGACAGCATGAGACAACAACAACAACTGCAAGCTAGAAGTTGACCAGGTGTAGCCCTTTGGCTAACCAAAACAGCATCATATATTGGAAAGAGCAGAGGTCTGGAAGTCAGACTTGGCATCTAATCCCGGCTCCGCCACTTGCCTGTTGTGTGACTTGGGGAAAATCAATTCATTTTTCTATCTTAGTTTCCTCATTTGTAAAATTGGGGTTAAATGCCTGCCTCCCTTCCACTTAATAATAATAATGTTGGCATTTGTTAAGTGCTTATTATGTGCAAAGTACTGTTCTAAGCACTGGGGAGGATACAAGTGATCAGGTTGTCCCACGTGAGGCTCATAGTCTTAATCTCCATTTTATAGATGAGGTAATTGAGGCACAGAGAAGCTAAGTGACTTGCCCAAAGTCACACAGCTGACAAATGGCTGAGCTAGGATTTGAACCCATGATCTCTGACTTCCCAGCCCATGCTCTTCCCACTAAGCCACACTGCTGTGAGCATCAAGTGGACCAGAAACTGTGTTTGTTCTGTTTGAATAGTATAAAGCACAGTGCTTGGCACATATTAAGCACTCAATGCATACTGCAATCATCACTATTATTATTTTTTTTATTATGAGCTTGGTTTGAGTCTGATAAGCTTAGCAATCATTAAGGCATAATTTTTCATCCTTTCCTAACTCCAGATCAGCAGGGTATCGCTGTTCAGCATCTCTGCTGCCTTTTCAGTGACTGAAAGCTACAGTGGTCAGCTGCCTACCAGCTGAGCTCTTCATGCTATAGACGATACAGCTGTGCAGGGCATCGTCAGCAAGTCATCAAATCTTAAACTGCTTCTTGATCGAATCCACCTGTCGACAGGCTACGCCATAATCGGGAGGACCACAGAGATAATACCCCAGCCTTATCTCTCAGGGCTCAAATGACTCTCTAGGTTTGTAGGTACCCCTGGAAAGCTGCACTGGGGATCAGAAGTAATGAGGCCTACCACTTTGCCTACCGTGTGACATTGGGCAAATCGCTTAACTTCTCTGTTCCTCAACTGCAAAAAGAGTATTCCATACTCTTCTTCCTCCCACTTTGTAAGCCCCATGTAGGACCTGATTAACTTGCATCTAACCCAGTGCTTAGAACAGTACCTGACACACAGTAAGGACTTTACAATTACGAATGATAATAAAAATAATAGTAATTCCAGCTCCACAATTTACTTGCTGTGTGACTTTGGGCAAGGCACTTAACTCCCCTGTGCCTCAGTTTTCTCATCTGTAAAATGGTAATTCCATACCTGTTCTCCTTCCTAGCTGGACTGTGAGCCCTGGGCTAAACACTATATCTGACCTAGTTATCTTGCATGCACCCTAGTGCTTAGTACAGTGCTTGGCACCTACTAAACACCAAATACTACTGTAAATTATTGCAGCTGGATTAGTAAACTGTAAACTCTCTAGATTGTAGGCTTGTTGTGGGCTGGGAACATGTCTACCGCCTTTGTTCCACTGTACTCTCCCAAGTGCTTAGTATAATGGTCTGCACACAGAAAATACTCAATAAATACAATTGATTGATTAGCAACAGCTCTGAAAAGGAAGGATCAGGGGATTAATAGGTGGTTTCTAAAGGTATCTCATCCCTAAGTGGGGGAAGGCTAATCAATCAGTCAATCAGTGGTATTTATTGAGCACTTACAGTGTACAGAGCACTGTACTAGGTTGTTGGGAGAGTACAATATAACAATAAAAAGATACATCTAGAAGCAGAAGAAAAGAAGTCAGTGAATGCTCGCCAGGAACAGTGGTTGTGACTGACAGTGGGATTGGCTTGGCTAGCCAACACTTATTTATTTATTATTAGAGAAGCAGCATGGCTCAGTGAAAAAAGCCCAGGCTTGGGAGTCAGTGGTCATGGGTTCTAATCCTGGCTCTGCTGATTGCCATCTGTGTGACTTTGGGCAAGTCACTTAACTTCTCTGTGCCTCAGTTACCTCATCTGTAAAATGGGGATTAAAAATTGTGAGCTCCACATGGGACAAACTGATCACCCTTGTATCCCCCCCAGCACTTAGAACAACGCTTTGCACATAGTAAGCGCCTAACAAATACCATCATTATTATTTCCCTCCAACTAAGCTGACCAAGCTGGCTTAGGCCACAACTCTATAGGTATGTACTCTGTGTACATCTCTGTAAATCAATCAATCTGCTCAATAAATATCATTGATTGATTGATTGAACTCTCTTCAGCACAATGTGGTTAGTCAAGATGGAGGTGGTGTTCTTGGCTGGGAGGTAGCATGGAGGAGAGGATAAAACATGGACCAGGAAGTCAAAATGTCATGGGTTTTAATCCCAGCTCCACCACTTGTCTGCTGTGTGGTCCTGGGCAAGTCACTTTACTTCTCTAGGCCTCAGTTACCTCATCTGTCAAGTGGGGACTGAACCTGAGAACCCCACACAAGACAGGGACTGGGTCCAATCCAATTTGCTTGTCCCCACCCCACCATTTAGTACAGTGCCTGGCACATAGATTGGCATTATTGCCAATCCATTTTCACTGAATGTCCAAGTCTAAAGAATCAGCAGATTCTCCAGGTATTGAGTTCAAATTTAACCCACACTCATTTTATTCAATTTCTAGAAATAGCATTCTGCTTTGCCTTGAGTGCTGGGGATCTGGAATTGTGGGCCTTTGGGACCACCAAGTCCACCCCAAAGTTAAAAAAGCAAGATCACCACTCAAAGAGGCAGAGGAGGAAGACGTGATGTATCTGCCACATTTGCGTAGTGCTGCCCTTGAGGACAACAAAGCGTGACATCCTGTCAGTCACAGACCTCGTCCTGAGAAGATAGGATCTGAAAGTGATGATTAATGCCAGTAGCATTTATTGAGTGTCCATGTGGTGGAGTGTTCTGTACGTAGCACTTGAGAAGTATGGAGTGCTGAAGTGACACATTCATTACCCACGAGGTGCTGACACTCTAAAAGAGGAGACAAGCATAAAAATCCTTTACAGCTAGAGAGGGTGAGATGAATAACTGAGAAAGCATATATACGTGAGGCTAAATGGGGTATAAACAAGTGAAAGATGGTTAGAAAATGAATTAGCATTCTTCCTTCAGTTGCCCAAAGAGTTATTTGTGCACTTTTGGAGACAGCTAGTCCAGGCTCCTCAGCACATTAAGATTTTCAGAAAAGACAAGGGCATAGATGGATTACTGGGGAGGAGAGACAGATTCGGGACTTTGGAGAGTGTTAGGAGAAACAATGTGGCCAGTGGAAAGGGCCTGGGAGTCAGAGGACCTGGTTTCTAACTGTGGCTCTGACACTTGCCAGCTAGGTGACCTGGAGAAGTCACTTAACTTCTCTGTGCCTCAGTTTCCTCATTTGTAAAATGGGTATTCACTACCTGTGCCACTTCCTACTTCAACTGTGAGCTCCATGTGAGACGGGTACTGTGTCCAACCTGATTATCTCCCATCTGCCGCAGTTTTTAGTACAGTGCTTGGCTCAGTGAAATACCACAGTTAATTACCAGTTGGGCCTGAAGTAGAGAAAGGAGAACTGAGTGGTCACTAGAGAACTCTCTGTTGCCTCTCTGACAAAACACAGACACGAAGTACTGATCTCCATCGAGATTTCAGAAACACTTTCCTTCTAAGGAAAAGACATCAAAGTCCTTGGATTAATTAGTCGCCACTATATCTCCTTCTTCCCGGAGGATTTTAATTAACTCCCATCTTTAAAGTAATAAATCGAAAGCATCAACATCATCCAGTTCTTTTTGGAGCTCATGTTGAAAATCCTTCATTTTAGAGGATCCAGAAGCTTCCCAAATTGTATGAGCATAAACAACACAAACAGGGGCCTAGATCCAACATTGTAGTCTAAGATTTTAATTTTCTTTTAAGGATTAAGCCCTGGGGAGCTCAAACTTGGGAGTGGGAAGAACAATGCACTAAAGATTGCCTGGAGAAGCAGTGTGGCATAGTGGATAGAGCACAGGTTTGGGAGTCAGAAGGACCTGGGTTCTAATCCCAACCTCGCCACTTGACTGTCGTGTGACCATGGGCAAGTCTGCACATTCTCGCACACTGGTACATCTGCACATCTGTGAAACGGACTAATTCTGTGAACACCATGTGGGACATGGACTGTGTCCTACCTGATTGTCCTGGATTTACTTCCAGCACTTAATACAGTGCATACAGTGCCTGGTGAAAAGTAAGCACTTAACTGATAAATAAAAAAGAGAGAGGAATAGGACTAGGCTCGGGAAGGAATGAATGATTGACACATCTGCTCCTCTACCAAGGATCTGCCCCAACTTGGCCCATAGTTGATTCTGGAGAAATGGGCCTAGTCTGATAGAGGAATCACCTACCTTTTCTCTTTTCCTATTAAAACCCCCCAGTTAAACTTGGACTCCAGGGCCTGATGTGACCCACTGCTTGGGTCCCATTTATTTGGTCTTTCCGAGTGTTTGGGATTTTATCTCAAAGGGCCATTGTAAAGGTCCACCGTACTCATTTCACTATGAAATTTTATGGGTAAAATTGGTGCTTTCAGACATTTTGGATTCAGTTCATAAAAAAGTAATTACACTAGCGATTTTTGGCACGACTCTCTTCCATAGGTGGAGAAAGGCTATTGTGTAATTAGATGGAGAGTGAATGATATATTTCACTGCAAGATCTACAGCTCATTTCAGAGCAATTTACTCTTCCCCGGAATTGGAAGAGTTAGCATTTGGGGTCAGCACGTAGGAGCTGAAATTCTGACACTAAAAGCATAGGGAGCTTTATTGCCATCAATGATGGACACTGGGAACTAGGAAACATGCCAACAAGAACCAAATAATGTATATTCTTTAAAAGCAAATTTGGCAATTTTGCATGTATCCAAAAGGATAGCTACACTGATGAATGCCTTGCCAAAGACTTAATAGCTAGAATGAAGACGGGTCCCTAATTGTAGACATTTACCGCTTGCCACTTGAAATACATCTTCTGATGCCATCCAGTTGAAATGGCCTATGAATTATAGTAGAAACGACCATTAGGTGCAGGCAAATTGGTCGCAGAGATCAGCAGATATATGATACATGTTATGAAAGAGGTGAGAACCACTTTTAGTAATTACTACGAGGAGGATAAAGAGAATCCATTTGTCAGCAGTGTAAACTCTTCAGGTAGGTTCAAGGAGGCGAATCTACCATCCTATACATTTGGGCCCCTTCGATGTATATTATATGCCTGCAACAAGAATCAGCTTCCTATAGTGGTCTGATGGTCTGTGGGGAACCACGGCAATTTTTCCAACTGAAATCAGCTCGGGAGCCATTTTAGCGGCTTCTTCATCAATTCTCTCTGCCCGTGACCACTCAGGTCACACTCTTCATTCCTTCCAGTCTTACCCTGCAATAGCAGTGATAGTAATAATAAGCACTTACTGTCTGCAGAGCTCTTTACTCAACTCTGAAAAAAAAATACATAAGAACTAGACACTGTCCCTAGCCTTCCAGGGGTTTGCCATCTAATGGGTTCGATGAGACACCCAGAAGGAATAACTTTTAACCACTCCTTGCTCTTGAGTCTGCCTCTCTTTCCTTGCTCACACTATTTCCCCAGTCTTAGGGGCTGGGATCATCAGGAATGCTTGGGAGTTTCTTTTCCTTGCTTCCCACTGGGCCCTGCAGTACTGCTTTCCTTTGATGGCATTCATCAATTAAGGACTTAACAATAACATTTTCATTTAGTTAGGCAACAGCTGAAAATAAACTCCTGATTTAAAATGTTTCTCCCTGAAACTGATGGTTTTTCAAAAGGGGTAGCTTTCTTCTTCCCCTGTGGTTATCTTGGCGGTTCTGATGCACAGAAATTCTGATCCATTGGTCTACAAGAACCTCAAATAACTATGTCATGGAAACCTAGCTTCTGGGATCCTACCCCCTGGGACAAAAATGGATATTGTTTTTTCATATCTTCTTCCTTTAGAACCTTGAACCCAATTTAAGTGTAAGATGGCCAAGAGGGTCTTTCCCCTCCACTAGCTCCCTGTCTTTAATCCTCCCCTGTGCCCCAGATGACGTCTTCAGATAAGTGAGGGGTCCTAAGGAATTCATTCATTCAATCATATTTACCGATTGCTTACTGGGTGCAGAACACTGTGCTAAGCATTTAAGGGGGAGGGAATCTTCGGGAGTGGGTAACTTCCTTCTCAGAAACTTCAGAGATTCTTTCCCTGTCTTTGGGGATGAGGTTTACCCAGCTTGATTCTCCACTGCTCAAGCATTTACACTGATTGTCCATCTCTCTCTACATCTAACAGAAACTCTTCAGTGTTGTCTTCTAGGCTTCCTACCAGCCTTCCCTATCTTATAAATCAGCTCTATTTTTCTGCTACTCCTCAGGTCTCACTCCCTGCTCCTTCCGATATTATACTTCACTCTTGGATCTCTCACCTTTGATCCCTCACTCACATTATTTCCACAACCTGTAACTTCTTCACTTCTCCTCACTTCCTAAATCTGCCAGGCTGTAGCTCTCTCTATCTCCAAAGCCCACCTAAAATCCCACTTCTTTGAGGAAATCTTTCCTAATGAATTCATTGGGCTCTATCCTCAACTCATCTGTCTCAACCATTCTATATATTCAATCTTCCACCAAATCCTGTTGGTTCTTCCTTCATGACATCTCTAGAATTTGCTCTTTTCTATCCACCCAAATGGGTCCTTTGCTGCTTCAAGCACTTATCATATCCCACTTTGACTTCTTGCTGACCTACTTGCCCCGTCTCTCCTCACTCTGATCCATACTTCCCTCTGCTGCACAGTTCATTTTTCTAAAAAGAATCAATCCATGTATCCCACTCGAACCTCCAGTGGTTGCCCATCCACCTCTGCCTCAAACAGAAACTCCTTACCATCATCTTTAAATCTTTAAAACCCTCAATCAGCTCACTCTCTCCTACCTTACCTTCCTGATTTCCTACTTCACTTGCTGGTTTCCTACTTCAACCCAGTCTGCATAGTTTGGTCCTCTGCTCACTGTATCTTTATTGCATTAGTTCTCCAGAAAGCAGATAAACTGATAAATACGATCGAAGAAGATGACCCTTCCACAGAGAGGATCTTGATGATGCTCAGAAGGAGTTAGCTTGCAACAAGGTGCTTTAGAAAGACATGAAAAAGGTTGCTTTTCAACTTGGGCTGTACAGGCTCCTTGCTAAAGTTGAGAGATCAATACCAAAGCCAACAAAACAAAATTTGCTGCAGTTTCCTACAAATATTCATCGGTGTATTATTACTATAAGCAGTGCTGTCTAGTGGATTCTTTATTCTATTTATATCTTGTTTCTATTTATTGCTATTGTTTTTGTCTGTCTCCCCCGATTAGACTGTAAGCCCGTCATTGGGGAGGGATTGTCTCTATCTGTTGTCGATTTGTACATTCCAAACGCTTAGTACAGTGCTCTGCACATAGTAAGTACTCAATAAATACTATTGAACAAATGAATGAATGAATGGAAAGTGTCAGAAGACCTGGGTTCTAAACCGTGCTCTGCCACTTGCCTGCTGTGTGTCCTAGAGAAAGCAGCGTGGCTCAATGGAAAGACCACGGGCTAGGGAGTCAGAGATCATGAGTTCGAATCCCCGCTCTGCTGTTTGTCAGCTGGGTGACGGTGGGCAAATCACTTAACTTCTCTGTGCCTCAGTTACCTCATCTGTTAATGGGGATTAAGAGCGTGGGACAACCTGATTATGCTGTATCTACCCCAGCACTTAGAATAGTGCTCTGCACATAGTAAGCGCTTAACAAATACCAACATTATTATTATTATTATTATTAACATCTCTGTGCCTCAGTTCCCTCATCTGCAAAATAGGGTTTCAATACTTGTCCTACTTGGACAGTTAGCCCCATGTAGGACCTGATTATCTTGTATAAACCTCCATGCTTGACACATAGGAAGTGCTTAACATAAACCTACACAATTATTGTTAGAAACAATTCTCCAATATTGTGGTGCTATGTTTTGCATTACTTTAGTATCATTCAAAGAGTATTTTAATGATGTTTATCATTAAAGTTTAGAACATTTTCCAGAGGTTCTGGAACAGATCCTAATTTATAACATAACATTTATGGGAAAACATATACCCTATATATTACCATTCATGCAGGAAATTCATTTTCAAAAAACACAACCTTGCTGTTATTGTGGAATGTGCTTATAGTAGGTAAAGACAGACATACAGTGGGATGCTCAGGAAGCTGATAAAAAAAAGAGAGAGAAAGCAGGAAGTGAGGGAAAAGATCAGAGAGACTCCCATTAAGAATTAGGTAAATAGATGTCAATTAGTCAATAGTATTTGTTAAGCATCTACTGTGTGCAGAGCACTTGGAAAAATGCAGTAGAATTAATAGAAGAGGGAGGACCTAGGATTATTGTTCATCAAGTTCCAGAGCACTAGAAAACACCAGCAATTTCCAGATGGTTCTGGATAAATAAAATAAATAAATATTGGTATTTGTTAAACGCTTATTATGTGCAGAGCACTGCTCTAAGCACTGGGGTAGATACAGGGTAATCAGGTTGTCCCACGTGAGGCTCACCGTTAATCCCCATTTTACAGATGAGGTAACTGAGGCACAGAGAAATTAAGTGACTTGCCCACAGTCACACAGCTGGCAAGTGGCAGAGCTGGGATTCAAACCCTGGATGAGACAAGTGGATGACTCGTGGCCCATCCTTGACCATGGGCAATGGCGTTTAGAAGATCACCTCTATTTGATACTGAATTGTGCTTCCCAAGCACTTAGTACAGTACTCTGCACACAGTAAGCGCTCAATAAATATGATTGAATGAATCATTTCTCCAAGTATCGTGCACCTCAATGGGCATCTGAGAGCTGATGAAATAAGGGCTTGGCATCCTTAGAGTCTGTCTTTTTATGCTTAAATGAAAAACTCCCACTTTGTATTTCCATATTTCCTCCAAACCTTAATCAAGCCATATTTCATGTCTCTTCACATATCCCATATTTTTATTATAGTCTCATAAACACTGAGAATGCTATATCTGCTGGACTTCATGCACTATTTCCAATTTCTGTGAGGCAGAGTACAGGGGATGTCTTGCAGTGAATCACGCTTTTAATATTTGGTTAAGAGAAAGGGATTATCATCCAGGAGGATGGACATCTTTGTGCAGAGGTCATGAGATATGTTGTGAACTGATAAACCTGTACTAATGCCTAGAATGAATATTAAAATCCCTTCCCTGCCAAGCACTCTCAGAGGAATTGAACTGAGCTCGAATCACTGAAAGGCACCTGGAATGACTGTATGAAAGCATTAAGCTTCCTGGATTATATCCTGCTCCTACTTCTCCTCCTTACTAACACTGAAACGTGGATCTCCCCAGGTGACACAGGCTCCCCTGCCTCTCTCTCTCTAATAATTATAATTAAGGTGTCTGTTAAGCACTTACTATGTGCCAAGCACTGTTCTAAATGCTGGAATAGATAGAAGGTAATCAGGTTGTCCCAGGTGGGCCTCACACTCTTAATACCCATTTTACAGATAAGGTAACTGAGGCACAGAGAAGTTAAATGGTTTGCCCAAGGTCACACAGCCCCCCTTTCCCTCAGCTCCCCCACTCCCCCTCGTCGCCCCGACTCACTCCCTTTGCTCTCCCCCCGACCTCACAGCACTTACATATGTATGTACATATCTATAATTCTATTTATATTGATGCTTGTTTCCTTGTTTTGATATGTATATATCTGTAATTCTATTCATTTATATTGATGCCTGTTTATTTGTTTTGATGTCTGTCTCCTCCCTTCTAGACTGTAAGCGTTTTGTGGGCAGCGATTGTCTGGCTTTATTGCTGAATTGTACTTTCCAAGGACTTAGTACAGTGTTCCACACACAGTAAGTGCTCAATAAATACGACTGAATGAATGAAATGGCGAAGGCTTTATTGCTGAATTGTACTTTCCAAGGACTTAGTACAGTGCTCCACACACAGTAAGTGCTCAATAAATACGATTGAATGAATGAAATGGCAGAGCCAGGATTAGAACTCACGACCTCTGACTCACAACCCCGTGCTCTTGCCACTAAGCCACTCTGCTTCTTCCTTAGCGGAAGGTCTCATCTTCTTCCATTCCCCCAGACTCACTGTGAAACTGGGAGGAGTCGGCTTCCTTCTCTCTACCTAGTCCCACCTTCACACCATCCCAGCTCCCATCCCTCACTGGCTCTTCCTTCCTTTGGGGAAATGAAATCTCTTTAGGACAGATTCTTCTAGTCCCAAACTTCTTTTTCCTCCAGCTTGCGTAGCAGCTTTGAAAGCAACCCAGCCCAACCAGGAGGGCAAGCAGAGGTGGTTATCTGAGGGAAGGCTGTGTCAGGGCATTGTGAGCTCCTTCAGCTCAGGCCTGGTTGGGTGCCGAAGGGTGAGGGCAGAGGGGGTGGTTGACATTAGTGAGGAACTCCTCTTTTCCTGCTAAAGCTTCCACCATGATCCCTCACAGAGCTGCCAGGGGCATAGAAGGAGGGGGCCTTTCCCTGGGCCAGGTTTTCTGGGGAGTCTAACTGTAGCCTCCTCCACTGGACTGTAAGTCAACTCTTTGAGGTCAGGGATCACGTCTACCAACTCTACTGCGGGAGTCAGAGGCCATGGTTCTAATCTCAGGCTCTGTCACTTATCAGCTGTGTGACTTTGGGCAAGCCACTTTGCTTCTCTCTGCCTCAGTTACCTCATTTGTAAAATGGGGACTAAGACTGTGAGCCCCACGTGGACCAACCGATTACCTTATATCTTGCCCCAGTGCTTAGAAAAGTGCTCAGCCCATAGTAAGCACTTAAATATCATTATTATTACAGCACTTAGAACAGAGCTCGGCACATAGTATGCGCTTCACAAATGCCATCATCAACATCATCATCATCATCATTATTCTACTTCGCAGTACCAGGCTCTACACAAAGTCAGAGCTCTCTAAATTCTATTGATTGATCAATCTGGGCAATTTTCTTTTGGACTAGACAGTCCTTAAGTCCTCAAATACAATGTCTCCAGAAACAAGACATGACCTTGTGGAACATTTGGGACTTTTTTACTCCAAATAACTTGGCTGGACACAATCACATTGCATGGCATAGTGGATAGAGCACCGGCCAAGGTCATAGGTTCTAATCCTGGTCTGCTGTGTGACCTCAGGCAAGTCACTTTACTGCTCTATGCCTCAATTTCCTCATTTGTAAAATGAGGATTAAGACTGTGAGCCCCACGTGGGAAAGGAGCTGTGTCCAACACGGTCTGTTTGTATCCACCCCAATGATGATGATAATGATGATGATGATAACGACGATGATGGCATTTGTTAAGCGCTTACTATGTGTCGAGCACTGTTCTAAGGGCTGGATAAGGTACAAGGTAATCAGGTTGTCCCACCTGGGGCTCACAGTCTTAATCCCTATTTTACAGATGAGGTAACTGAAGTATAGAAAAGTCAAGTGACTTGCCCAAGGTTACACAGCTGATCAGTGGCAGAGCCGGGATTAGAACCCAAGACCTCTGAATCCCAAGCCCATGCTCTTTCTACTATGTCACGATGCTTCCTTAATAGAGTACCTGGAACACAGTAAGCGCTTAACAAATATACCAGAATTATTATTAATTATCATTATGTGCTCCCTGGTGGTCCAGTGGTCAGGATGCTGAATCCTGACACTCTTATCGCCCCGGCCCGGGTTCGATTCCCTGTCAGGGAAACTTGTTTTAATTGCTTTCCTACCTATTACTGAGACAAAAGCGCTGTTGGGTGAACGCTTTCTTTTGGAGAAATAACATGGTATAGTGGATAGAGCATGGGCCTGGGAGTCAGAAGGTTATGGGTTCTAATCCCATCTCCACCACTTGTCTGCTGTGTGACCTTAGGCAAGTCATTTCACTTCTCTGTGCCTCAGTTACCTCATCTGGAAAATGGGGGTTGAGACTGTGAGCCCCTCATGGACAGGGACTGTGTCCAACTTGTATTGCTTGTAACCATTCAAGTGCTTAGTACAGTACCTAGCACATATAAGCACTTAAATACCACAATTATTATTGTCATTATTAATATTCCTGGAACGTGTCTGCCAACTCTGTTGTACTCTCCCGGGTGCTTGGTACATATTTAGTACTTAATAAATACTACTGATTGATTCCCTGGTGACTACATTGGCCGCCAAAGGATTTCTGGGGCTAGATTGACCTCTAAGAGTTCTTGGAAGGGCATTTTAAAACCAAACGTCTTCACATGAATAACCCCATCCCACTCGATTCCATTTTAACTTGCAAAACTATATGCTTTTATTTTCCCAAATAGCATAATCCAATTTTACACTTACTGTTATTTTCCTTTGGAAATCCTTTCTTACGCTTCCCAGGAGACAGAGTCAAAATAAACAGAAAAACAAATAAGTAAAACTGTTGGCAAAATCTGAGCTTGGCCTTGTTTCCTACTGCTGGTGCTGGATTGATTTTTCAGCTACTCTAGTCTGTTAGTGGAGGTGTTAGGAGTTTTGAGAGGGGGACACACAGGGTATCAAGGTAAGGGGGAGGTGATTTTGAAGGAACGTCTGAGGACACAAAATCTGGTGCATTTGAAGCATCGGAGCACTTGAATTTTTCAAAGTGAATAATCAATGTTGAGGGTTGAGGAACAAATAAGAAATGCAAGGTGTCCCTCCAGACCACTCCCTAAAAGAGGAAAAGCCTCACTAAATGGTCTGCAAAATTTGGAGATTTTCATTTTAAACCACTCATCTAGGTTAAGGAAAGATTGTAACATCACAGACCTGCGTTACTTGACGTGTTTTAAATTGAGGAACAAAACTAGCCCAGACAGGCATATTGAGCAAGACAGGGATAGCTCTTTGCTAGAGATTCTGACTTCAGCATAAGGTCTTTAATAAAATATTTATAATAGCTACCTAAAAATGGTAGTTATCACTGTTGTCAAAAACTCATTTGACAACTGCTGTATTTATCTGGTGAGATAGTTTCGAATAAAGTCTTGCTCTGCAACAGTACTAACTGTAAGATCTGCTAAGAATAAAGAGGTTAACCTTCCCCAAATGAACTTCGAAAGTTTGGTTTTTGCTTTCAAAGCAGGTAACAACTCACCCCAATATTGTGTGGCATGGTCAGCAAGATATCCTATCCTAATCACTGGCTACAACTGGTAATAAAACTAGGACAGAAAGGCTCATTAAGCTTCACTTTGCTTTTATTACACATTTCCAGCAATAAAAACTGCTTCCTCCTCTTCTACTGTTAATGGTTCTGGTTTCTTATCCACCCAAACACATTCCCTTTCTGGTTCTTGAAATTACTTCATGAGCTCCTTGGGTAGCTGTTAGCAGGGGGTACATTTTGGTGATACCCCTGCCTACGTAAACATCTCTGACCTCTACTTACATTTCTCCAGAAATAGAGAACACAGGGTCAGCTCTAGTTGAAACACAGGCACACATTTTAGAAAACATGTTCATTGCAAAAATTCCCACCAGACCGATGTTACAAGTGCAAAGAACAACCAAATTTTCAACTACTCACTGGATCTGGCCCTACCCAAGTTAGGTTTACAGTTCTAAGGTATCACAAGAGTAAGGGCTTTGATTACCTACTCTTCTTTAGTCTTTCAGCAATGACTTCAGTGTTATTTTCTTTTTCCTTAGCATAAGTGCAGCCTGAGTAGAATTCTGCTTCCCTTGAAGCCTGCTAGAAGAGATCTGCCAATTAAAAATGTAGTTTCACTCTAGGCTCAGGTACCCAGATGCTAATTTCAATTCCGTATAATTATGTTCTTATGAATTAATCACAGGAAGCCCATTTACCTGAGTTAACCCTTGACCTCCTTCTAGCCTCTCAACACTCTGTCCCAGCAGGGGCTCAGATGTCCTGATGAGAAGTCTGTCAGTCAGCCAGTCAATCGTGTTTATTGAGCACTTACTGTGTGCAGACCACTATACTAACTGCTGGGCAGAGTACGGTATAACGATAAAGCGGACATGTGGGGGACTATTTTAGTGGATGAAATTCCTGTTCTGGTGCTGAGCTGCCTTTACAGACTCTCACTGCTACCCAATCCCCATCACCTGAAAGAAGAGGGAGAATCCGGGAGGGGTTCAAGCCTCCGAAGATCCACACTGGTCCAAGCCTCCAGCCACAAAATGGCACCGACCTCAAGGGTCAAGGCCACGATAGGTGATTGAAGGATCCACCCGCCCCCTCGGCAGCTCTGACGAACCCTGGCAGGACCAGTTGATGCCTCACGTGATTTGAGGACTAAATGACATCTATCTCAGAATGCACTGGGGCCATTTGGACGTGCTACAGAGAGGTCAGCACAAGACAACACTCCTTTGCCTCAAAGGTTCTGAGGAGCATCAAGACAAGCTATTGCTCCCCAGATTTCCCCATCAGATTCTTACTGGATTCCTTAAGTGATCCTGTCATCCAGTGGCAAAGCCTTTGCCAGGTTTCTGTTTCCGGTAAGGCCATAGTCCTTTGACAACTAAATTGCTCCACTGCACTGTAACTGAATGGAGATAACCACAAGCACTCCCAGGACTTGGTGATAAACTTTTATAATCCGAAAAATGAAATAAGCCTTAAAAATAAAATGGCAAGAGTCATCTTTGGTCCTTACAGACCTTAGAAATTGATCTAAATTGCTCAGCTTTATGAAATAAGGGGATTTTGTTGGGAGGAAATGACAGCGGAAGGTGAGGAAAAGCAGACTTTTCTTGGCTGGGGTTTGAATGATACAGAAGTAGTGAAGTTGACACAATCCTAGTATGGGAAAGGGCATGAAGGATAGACAGCTTAAAGAGCAGAGGGAAGGTGCTTAGTGGATGTTCTTGGCCTGAAAACCCAAAAATCAGGAGTTCCACAAAAGTAATTACGAAACACGGATGAGGATTAGACATATTCTTTCCTTGTGAATGACAGTGAAACTTTCTAGAAGGTTCATAGCCTTCCAAGGTTATGTAGTTCTAGTACTAAAAGGTATGAAGTCCTGGTCTAACATAAAGTACATTCCTTAGCACAGGTTGAAATGGTGATTCACAGGATGAGTCTCTGAAGTGCAGGGTTGTTTCTGACCAATGAGCAGGCAAAAGAGAGAGAAATGTATCCCCTCCCCACAGCACTTATGTATATATCTAGAATTCTATTTATTTATAGTGCTGCCTGTTAACTTGTATTGATGTCTGTCTCTCCCCCTCTAGACTGTGAGCCTGTTGTGGGCGGGGATGGTCTCTCTTTATTGCTGTATTGTACTTTCCAAGTGCTTAGTACAGTGCTCTGCACACAGTAAGCACTCAATAAATAGGATTGAATGCATGAATGAATGATATCTTTTCAGATAAAAGTGGAATGAACATCTAACACCGGACTCTTGTAAACATCTGAAGCATGGTTACTGAAAGTCAGGACTTTGCTTGAAAAGAGACCCCTCATTTTAAAATAACTGCACAAATTTGCAGGAGTGTAGAGAGCAGATTAAGAGAAAATTATCTGCCTTGCACTGCCCAGAAAAACAGCTGGATTTTTTTTTTACTATTTGGCATTTCTGGGTGGCTTCACTGGACTCGCTCTTCTTGCTCAGCTATTCTTTTGTTTTTCTTCCTCTCTGTTGCCACATGCAGTATAAACTCACCAGTAGCTAGGAGAATGCATAAGCAATAGAATCCTAAACAGTGGTCTTATGTAACCTCAGGCCAATCATTAACCTGTCTGTACCTCAGTTTCTTCATCAGTAGAATGGGGATAAGATGCTGTCCTGACTACTTTTTGGACTGTGAGCCTCATATGAAAAGAAACTGGATCTGGCATGATTAAATTTTGTCTCTAGCACCTAGCACAATTCTTGGCAAGTGATAAACACTTCATCAATTCTATAATTAGTTTTGGGGCACTTCAGACATTTGATTGAGCTTAAATGTTTCTCAATTTCCACAGTTTGAAGGCCAAAAATCTTATTAAATTTGCACCACTATGGTGAATATTAATTTAAAAGACTACAAAGCATTTTGTAAATAGAATATTAAAATAATAGATGCTCATGGGGATATAACTTCTTTAAAATGTCTTTTTGTTAATAATAATAATGATAATAATTACGGTATTTGTTAAGTGCCCATTATGTTTCCGGAGTATTTGGTGGATATAAGCAAATCGGGTTGGACACAGTCTCTGTCCCACGAGGGGCTCATAGTCCCAATCCCCATTTTACAGATGAGGGATATGAGGCTTAGAGAAGTGAAGTGACTTGAGCAAGGTCACACAACAGACAAGGGGCAGAGCTGTATGGGAATCCATGACCTTCTGACTCCCAGGTCTGTGCTCTATTCACTGCACAATATTGCTTCCCTATGCCATACCACTTCACAGATGACAATCACGATGGCTGCCCAGTGATTGTAAAGGAATGTTTGGAAGAATTACATTGGTACAGTCACCTCTCAGAAACCCTATTTGATGATTTGGTTCATGAGGCCTCAACTTTCAATTTGAAGAAAAAATAAAACATAAGACAAACTTGGAAAATTGTAATAAATCCCTACGTACAGTGGAGGAAAGCTGATTTTCCATGGGTTATAGATTTCTTGTTGCCTCGCCTCAAAAATTTGTCCAAAATACAAAATGAAACCCCCAATTTTCAGACACTTTCGCACTTTCTTAGAGAAACAGAACTGGAAATTGAGACCAGTACTGTGATCATATATAACTAATATTGTGATAAGTCCAAAAGTAATCCCAGCAGCAGGTTTTATTTCCAGGTCGGATAAGCATTTCAAGGTTGACAGAAATGTCTAAGATGAGATTTATAATTACATTCTAAACTTCTAATTAAATTCCAAGAAGCCGGAGTTGCTTGTGAATTTTGGTTCGGTTTTAGAGTACAGTCATGTCTCCTACAATGATTTGGTTATGTTTTTGAAATACTCTGCACTAAAGAAAGCTTGGAGACCATTCCTCGGAGTTTGACTGATGGCTAGTTAAGCTGCTGACGGCCTGGTAAATACTAAGGAGGAGATGGCAGTGTCATGCTCGTGATGCTGTGGGCAGGCCTCAAAACGAGTTGGTGTCACCCGCCATTTTGTGGCGGTGACCACTGATTTGAGGCAATCTCTGGGCTTCCTTAAAGCACCCACTTTATCCAGATCCTCCAGATTCCCCTCCAAGGTCTATAGGATCGCTGCTGACACATCTGAGTCATGGAATTTGGTGTCAGGCACTTCCGGGAGGCTGACACTTATTTTTTTAAAGTAATTATATGTATGTCCAGTATAGCGTCAGTACTAAAAAGGGAAACCAGACTGTTTGTTGGAAAGACATATGACTGCCCACCTTCTTGTTGCTTCACGAGTGAACATCACAGTTTCATCCAGCATGCACTTGTGCTGTATCCAGACAGATGCACTTTTGTTGGAAAGCCATATCTTCGTTCATTCATTCATTAAATCATATTTATTGAGTACTTACAGGCAGGATGTGGGCAAAAGGTCAGCGGCAAGTTAGACAAGATCAAGATACAGTGAGAAGATTGACACTGGAGGAGCGAAGTGTGTGGGCTGGATTGCAGTAGGAGAGTAGTGAGGTGAGGTAGGAGGTGGGCAAGGCGATTGAATGCTTTAAAGCCGGTGGTAAGGAGTTATTTTTTAATGCAGAGGTGGATGGAAGTTCTTGAGGAGTGGAAAAACATGGCCTGAATGTTTCTGTAGAAAAATAATCAGGGCAGCAGAGTGAAGTGTGGACTGGAGTGGGGAGAGACAGAAGGCAGAGAGATCAGCAAGGAGGCAGACACAGTAACCAAGGTGAGATAGGATAAGTGCTCGGAGTAAAGTGGTAGCAATTTGGAAGGAGAGGAAAGGGCGGATGTTAGCGACATCGCGAAGGTTGAACCAGCAGGATTTAGTGAAGGATTGAATATGTGGGTTAAATGAGAGAGATAAATCAAGGATAACGCCTAAGTTACAGGCTTGTGAAACAGGAAGGATGGTGGTGCCATCTACAGTGAGAGGAAAGTTAAGAAAAGGACAGGGTTTGGGTGGGAAGATAAGGAGTTCTCTTTTAGACTTCAGTTTGAAGTGACAGAGGAACAACCAAGTAGAGATGTCTTGAAGGCAGGAGGAAATGCGAGAGTGCAGAGAGGGAGAGAGGTCAAGGCTGGAAGTGTATATTTGGGATCATCCACATGGAGGTGGTAGTTTAAACCATGTGAGCGAATGAGTTCTCCAAGGGAGTTGGTGTAGATGGAGAACAGAAGGGGATCGAGAACTGAACTTTGAGGTGCCCCCACGGTTAGGGGGTGGGAGGCAGAGGAGGAGCAGTCAGAGACAAAGGAGGAGAACCAGGAGAGGACACTGTTAGTGAAGCCAAGGTTGGATAATGTTTCCAGGAGAAGAGGATGGTGGGCAGTATTGAAAGTACTGAGGGGTCAAGGGGGATTAGAATAGAGAAGAGGCTGTTGGATTTGTAAAGAACGGCACTCAGTTGTGACTTCTGAGAAGGAGTTTTCTGTGGAGCAAAGAAAATGATAGCCAGATTGGAGGGGGTCAAGGAGAGAATTGGGGGAGAGGAACTCGAGGCAGCAGGTGTAGATGACTCGCTCTGGGAGTTTGGAGAGGAATGGTAGGAGGGAGATGGGGTGATAACTGGAGAGAGCCGTGGGGTCATATCTATCATCTTCTCTACTGCACTAGTTGCCAAACTCTTCCCCAACTTGCTTTTAGATTGTGAGTCCCTGGGGGGGTGTAGGGGACGCCATCTAACCTAATTCCCACCTGTATATTTTTTGGTTCCAACTCTTAGTACAGTGCTTTGTACCCGGGAAAGCATTTAATGCATACTATTACTATTACAAAGTACTATTTCCACTACATGGGGAACGGTAGTCCTGGGAAACAGAAAAGTGCCTCACCAAATTCAGAAAAAGACTCCTTTATCCCTATAGTCACCATAATTCAGTTCTTTTTGAAGCCCATCCCCAGTCCTTGTGGCACTCAAATCTACCTGGCACTGGGTTGGAGAACTAGAAAGAATGAGCAATTAAGAGGAATATACTTTTACAGAGGAGCAACATGATTTAATGGAAAAAGCCCCGGCCTGGGAGTCGGAGCATCTGAGTTCTAATCTCGACTCTGTCATTTGCCTGCTGTGTGACTTTGGACAAGTCACTTAACTTCTCTTTCCCTCAGTCTCCTCATCTGTAAAATGGGTATTAAATGCCTGCTCTTCTTCTCCCATGAACTGTGAACCTTGTGTGTGGGACAGGGACTGTGTCTGATGGGAAGAAATTGTATATAACCCAATCTTAGTTCACGGGTTGACCCAGAGTAAGCACTAAGTAAATATTATGTCTGCCAGTGTTACGTCCACAGACATAAAAGGAGCCGTACGTAAAGCTCTCACTTCCTGAGAATCATCTTTACACTTGACTGGGTAAATTCCAACTTTAGTTTTCATCTCTGCCTGTAAACTGTAAGTTCCTTGTGGGCAGGTACTCATGTCTACTAATTCTGTTATACTGTACTTTCCTAAGCATGTAGGACAGTGCTTTGCACACAGTAAATGTTCAATGAATACCAGTCAATCATATTTACTGACAGCTTACCATATTAAGCACTTGGAAGACTACAATATAACAGAGTTGGTAGACTCAATCCCTGGAAGCTTACAGACTAAAGGAGACAACAGACATTAATATGGATATGTATATAAGTGCTGTGGGCTGAGGGTGGAATCAGTAAAAGGTATAAATCCAGATGCAAGGGTGTCAGAATAAAGAGGAAGCAGAGGAAATGAGGGTTTAGTCAAGAAAGGCTTCTTGGAGGAGGTGGGATTTTAATAAGGCTTTGAAAGTGGGGGGGGGGGGACTGGTGATCTATCGGATATGAAGGGGAAGGGGAGTTCCAGATCAGAGGCAGGACATGGGTGAGGGGCCAGTGGTCATATAGACAAGATCGAGGTACAGTGAGTAGGTTGGCATTAGAGGAGTGAAGTGAGCTTCCTGGGTTGTAAGAGGAAGTCACGTTGATTTATCTAAAATTGGTCCAATCAGCATACTCTCTAGCTGGAGGATGGAAACTAGTCATTCTGGGAACAAAGATTATTCTGTTTTTTCCTGATAGAAGTACACCAGCTATCTTTTGAAACACTTGTGTGCTTGGTAATACTGATGTAAACTGAGCTTTAGGTTGGACTAAGTATTTGTCTCCCTGCTCAAGATTGTAATCTCCTTGAGGGCAGGAATTATTTCTGCTATCTCCACTGTATCCTATGAAAGGCTTAGTACCACACTCTGCCCAGAATAAGTGCTCAGTAAATATAAATGCTATTGACCGCTTAACTGATTATCTTCTGTCACCTTCATCTTCCTTACCACCTTTCTTCTGCCTTGAACACCCTCCCCGTTCACATCTACCAGGCTACTGCTCTCCCCTTCAAGGCCCTTCTGATATCATATCTCTTCCAGGAGGTCTTTCCAAACTAATTTCTAATTTTTAAACTCATCTACCCCCCAGCTTCCACTTCAGGACTTGTATGTCTCCTCATCAATCATCAATTATATTTATTGAGCGCTTTCTGTGTAGTAAGCACTTGCAAAAGTGCAGTTCAACAGTAGAATGCAGTTGGTATATTCAGTCTCTGACCACAATGAGTTTACAATCTAGAGTGACTGTAAGCTTGAGTACTGACATTAAAGCCTCCATATTTCCATGCCTCTGTTTCCCCCAACTTTCTGTAGTTAATTTTAAGCTGAGTGTCCTTCTGCTCGACTGTGAGTTCCTTGGAGGCAAGAATCATGTTGCTATCTCTACTTTAGGTCTTCAGTGAAATAGTAGAGTGTTTTGCACCAAGTGAGTGGTCAATACATACTGATTAATTGATTGGTAAACTGAAGTGATATTTCTGCCCAATCACCTTCCTTTTGGAAAATAGCCTTTAATTAAGCCTACAGAAACCCCCTTATAGCAACCAAACTGGACAGTTCTCAGAAACCTATTGTGTTGACAATTATTCCATTAATATTTACTGAGCTCCACCTGCAAGGGTCAGCAACCATGTCTACTTCCCATCTGTGTCATTCTCTCCCAGCACTCAGGACAGTGCTCTGCACACATTCAATTATTTATTATTCATGTACATATTTATTAAGTGCTTAACAAATACCATAATTTTCTCCCCCGTTTAGACTGTGAGCCCTTCATTGAGCAGGGATTGTCTCTATCTGTTGCCAAGTTGTACATTCCAAGCGCTTAGTACAGTGCTCTGCACATAGTAAGCGCTCAATAAAAACTACTGAATGAATGAACAAATGAATGAATTACTATTATCACCACAATTATTACTGAGCACTTGGGAGAGTTCATTAGAATTAGTACACACGATCAAGACCTTCCAGGTTCGGGCTGAAATTTTGCAGTTTTATCCTCCATCCCCAGTGAGAGCTGAAACAATTCTGTGGACTGGGTCAGTGAATGGATTCGTTTCTCTCTGCCACCAAAGAGAAAACACTCAGGTTTTCTGAAGCCTGAAGTTCCTCACGTCTTATGCACATGGTGTCTCATAATCTAGCCCAACCTCTTTGATTCTAGAATCTAAGACGTCAGGCCAAGTACCTTCCTGAATCTGGCCTTTAAAGGTCACATTAAGTTCCAACTTATTCCTCCTTTTGGATCGGTTTCTGCCAATACGGTAGTCGGGCTGTTTGTTTGAATTCATTTCTCTTCCATTTTTAGTAGGGACTCCTTATTTGGAGACCTGAGCTCTGTCGCTCTCTCTCGTAACTCTAAAGAACCGAAGGCTAGCAAAATCAGGAATGGGATCTCGGTGCATTTGGTCTAACTTCTTACATAGAAGCAGGTTAAACATCCTCTTTATTTCTAATTTAACCTTCACATATTAATAAACTATTGTGTAGGTGGCAAGATGATAATGTGAAGCAAACTCATTATTATATGGAGGAGGTAGAGAGAGAAAAAAGCAAACTTGGCATTTAATATAATTCAATTCCAACTGTGTCACTATGCTCACTGTGTGGTGTATATATGCTTCTGCCTTTTCCCTTTCCTGATTTTACATTTGAAATATAATCCTGTTTTTCCCAACAACATAAGGTTGCTCATAACATTAAAGATGGGGTTGCAGATAGCTTCTGAAGTCAATACTAAACCTGAAATAGCAAATGGAAATTGGGTACTTCGATTTCATCTAACATAAACAAATTCTATTGAGAACATTTCCAAAGCTTTTTCAGTGATATGGACAATAATAATAATGATAATAGTGCTGGTATTTGTTAAGTGCTTTTTAGGTGCCAAGCACTGTTCTAAGCACTGGGGTAGATACAAGGTAATTAGGTTGCCCCACACGGGGCTCACAGTCTTCAACCCCATTTTACAGATGAGGTAACTGAGGCACAGAGAAGTTAAGTGACTTGCCCAAAGTCACATAGCTGTCAAGCAGGTGAGCTGGGATTTGAACCCATGACCTCTGACTCCCAAGCCCGTGCTCTTTTCACTGAGGCACGATGCTTCTCTAATTAAACATAGGCAGACAAAATGTGATTGCTGGCTCCAAATTAACTAAGTGGCACTCAATGCAAGTTCCATGCAGGTTACAACAGTCCATCTTACAATCTGGGGACATTTAATGGGAGGAAGAAGGAAGTAAGAAGAGATGAACTAAAGATAAGAGAAGAAGGCTTCTCTTCTCCAAGGGATTCTTGTAGTTAGTGTCTATAAAGGGTTTGAAATTGGACATTAAATAAGCAAATGATTATTTTTAGTAATAATGAGTTTGAAACCTATCACATACATTTTTGAACAGTAAGATTATACTCACATTATAATTAGAGGTGGAAGACAAGGTCATAAGGATGTGTTTGCAGCTGTAATGAAAATGTTGGGCTTTGTACTACAGGGGTGAGAATCTGCCACGTTAAGGAAACACTTGAATATTCTGCAATACTTTCAAGTAAGTGTTGAAATGTAACCTGCCCAGAAAATACTTGGGAAATGACTGAGCAAATCTGGTGGCCTCAAGAAACTCACCCTCATCTTCAGGTGATTCCATAGTGGGATGATTGGTTGGGTTCAAATTGAGGGGGTCCTGACTAACCCCCATCTCCATCACTGGCATGGGGAAGCAGGCTTGGGTGGTAGATCCAGTCCAATTGCCACTTATTCTTTGCTCCCTGGGTGTGAGATCTGCACCCAGGAGTTAGACAACACTTACCATGCACTTCCAGCTCAAAGGAATCTAAGTACCATCCAAAGGTTTTGAAACAGTCATCCCAAAACTCCTCCTTGCAGATACCCAGAGAAGCAGCATGGCCTAGTGGAATGAGAACAATCCTGGGAGTAACATGACCTGCATCCTAATCCCCAGCTCTGTCACTCTCCTTCTGTGTGACCTTAGGCAAATCCCTTCACTTCCCTGTGCCTAGGTTTCCTCACCTGTAAACTGGGGATTAAATACCAGTTGTCCCTCCTTTTAGACTATGAGTCCAGTGTGGAACAGGGACTGTGTCCAATATAATTATCTTGTTGTCTACCACAGTACTTAGAACAGCACTTGACACACAGTGAATGTTTAACAAATTGTAATTACTATTATTATCATGTAGGCAACTGCCGTACGGCGAATCTGCCCGGTGACCTCAAGAGGAAAAAAGGCTTCAAGACCCAATCAAGCAAAAAATCAAACTATGGGATGTAGGAGGAAACTGGGAGACCTCTGGAGAAAACAGCCCAGCCTGGTGGGAAACAATCAGTAGAGAGGCTGCTCTCCTTGAGCAGAGACTTTATGAAGCCAGGGCGACTGAATGGCAGGCTTGGAAAGAGAGACAAGCACTGCAGGACTAACAGCCATTATCATCTAGCCCCTTCTAGACTGTAAGCTCTCTGTGGGCAGGAAATGTGTCTACCAACGCTACGATAATGTACTATCCGAAGGGCCAAGGAAAGTTCATTCATTCATTCATTCAATAGTATTTATTGAGCGCTTACTATGTGCAGAGCACTGCACTAAGTGCTTGGAATGAACAAGTCGGCAACAGATAAAGACAGTCCCTGCCATTTGATGGGCTTACAGTCTAATCGGGGGAGATAGACAAGAACAACGGCAATAAATAGAGTCAAGGGGAAGAACATCTCTTAAAACCATGGCAACTAAATAGAATCAAGGCGATGTACATTTCATTAACAAAATAAATAGGGTAATGAAAATATATACAGTTGAGCAGACGAGTACAGTGCTGAGGGGATGGGAAGGGAGGGGGGAGGAGCAGAGGGAAATGGGGGTAAAGAGGGTTAAGCTGCAGAGAGGTGAAGGGGTGGTGGTAGAGGGAGTAGAGGGAAGAAGG
The DNA here is from genome assembly GCF_004115215.2 of Ornithorhynchus anatinus. NCBI lineage: Eukaryota > Metazoa > Chordata > Mammalia > Monotremata > Ornithorhynchidae > Ornithorhynchus > Ornithorhynchus anatinus. The sequence continues at coordinate 25,791,959 of NC_041736.1, forward strand.
GGAGCTCAGTCTGGGAAGACCTCTTGGAGGAGGTGAGTTTTAAGTAGGGTTTTGAAGAGGGGAAGAGAATCAGTTTGGCGGAGGTGAGGAGGGAGGGCGTTCCAGGACCGCGGGAGGACGTGGCCCAGGGGTCGACGGCGGGATAGGCGAGACCGAGGGATGGTGAGGAGGTGGGCGGCAGAGGAGTGGAGCGTGCGGGGCGGGCGGTAGAAAGAGAGAAGGGAGGAGAGGTAGGAAGGGGCAAGGTGATTTAGGGCCTTGAAGCCTAGAGTGAGGAGTTTTTGTTCTCTCCACACGCTAAGTACTTGATACATGCCATGACTGATGGACTGATTGACTTGAGCAATAGGCTATGCATCGGTCAATTTTGCCACTCTCCACCTCACAGGTAAGATCGCAGTAGGATTGTCTTCATAAATCAAGGATGTTTGAAGATATAGTTAAGCACCCATTCAAGGGCAAATAACCCTAGCCCTTGAAGACAGCAAACCACCTTGAGGACGGATTATGCTTTGAGTTAGTTGTGGTATTTATTCCAAGTAAAAAAGTAAATTCTTTTTCTCCCCATTCTCTCAATCTATCCTATCCTATCTCTTGAAGCTTTACGACCGAAGCCAAGGTGACCGTTGGGGTAACTAGCGTGTGTCAGAGCTTGAAAGTACTTGATTTTTAACTTCAATTTAACTTATCAAACTACAATTTGATTTTTTAAACTATAGGGTGAAGCCTTGTGTATCCTAGGGTTCTGTTAAATCTATGCATAATGTGAAATGATGCTTTCTGAAATCAATCCAAGCTTTTGATATATTGAAAAATACAATAAACTGCTAATCTGATTCCCGAATCATCCAAAACATTTAGAGGTCCTTCTGTTCTATCCTTTCCTTTCCTTCCTAGTCCGTGCAGTTTACCTCCTGTGCTTTTCTGACCTACTTCAACAACTCTTAACTTCTTACTTTTCAGGCAAATGAAAATGATCTTAGCAATGTCATTCCCACAGCCTGCCCTCACATCTTCACACCAGTCTGCATTCACTGCTCCACTTTTCCTTGCCTTTGAGCATGAAGCCCCTCCTTGTGTTTCCCGTATTTACTTCCTGAATTCAGCTCCTCCTTTATCCATCCCAAATGAATCTTCTGTGGTCCCCATGTACTTCCTGGGCATTTCTGCATATTGCTGCGTGTGCAGCCTTCTCTCTGTATGAAGAGTTTTCAGTGGGATTTTTTCCTCCATCCTGCTGCTATTAACCATTCTGTCGGCATCCCATCACTATTAATGAATTAGTTTAAATAGCCTACACCTGAACGGTCTATTGACTAGTGCACTGGGTGGTTTCACTGAGCCTAATTCCTCCCTCAGAATGCAGGAGAAAGGGGCAGGGATTGAAGAGGAAATTCAACTTTGCTTGGGTTGATGATCACTCCCTGAAACTGGCCAGTGTGGAAGTTGTTGGGAATTGTCCCCCTGAGCTAAGTGCCCTTTGCTCCAACTAAACCTCACTGGCAACAAAATGAAGAACCCGGGAGAAGCAATGTGGCCTCGTAGGAAGAGCACAGGCTGAAAGTCAGAAGATCTGTGTTCTAATCCTGGCTCCACCACTTGTCTGCTGTGTGACCCTGGGAAAGTCACTTAACTTATCTGGGCTTCCATTATCTCCTCTCAAAAATGGGGATTAACAGTTTGAGCGTTATATGGGACAGGGACTGTGTTCAACCCAATCATCCTCTAGACTGTAAGCTCAGGGAATATGGCTGTTATATTGTTGTGTTGCACTCTCCCAAACATTTAGCACAGTGCTCTGCATACAGTAAGTGCTCAATAAATATCATTGAATGGTTGATTGATCTTTATCCCAGCGCTTAATACAGTCTCTAGTACAAAATAAGCACTTAATACCATAAAAAAGAATCTAGGAAAAGAACATATGACAAAACATATTTAGTCCTCTCTGCTTAGACTTTAAGCTGAGAAAGCCAAGTTGCCAATATTCCAAATTTTAAAGAACCTAAAAAGTAACATCTCCAACTTCTGCCTTCAGTACTATAATCGAATGCCTAGTTTGCACGCAAGGAACTATCGAAACTAGGTCAGCCAAAGAGAGTTTTCTTTACGTCTCCTATGTTTATGCAAGAATTTTCTGATTGAGGAGGAAGAAATCAGGAAGAGAATTAGGTTTTCAAACTCTTTGCCAGTTATCAGGCAAAGGGATCTTGCAGATGATTGCTATTAAGCCTTGTAGGAAGATCGAGTCATATGTATAATTTTACTCATTTCAGTGGTGGAATAAGTTTGCTACCTGAAGTCCTTAACTGGCCAACCTCTCCCTCATCCCTTCAAAAATGCCATTTGTGTCCATCCATCAGAGTTTTGCTGGATTGGAACATAAAGATTTCTAATAAGTTTTTGTGCCATCTGAATTAGAGCTATAAAATCTAGAATTGATTTTGCTAATGAAAGGCAATGCCATTGTGCTGATTAGGAGAAGATACAGTCTTAACATTTTCTACTATTTTGGGACACAGATAATTAGGGAAAAATGAAAAATGGCTTCTCAAAGAGATATAAATACTCTCTCGCTTATAGTCATTAAATTATCATTTGCATCAGCAGTAGTAACTTCACCCTTTTCTTTTCCATTTAGACTTGTAACTTGCAAATGCCTATCTTAACGTGTGACTGGATGGTATTTTTGACTTCTAGCGCTAAAATTACCTAGGGCTCCTAGAAGATGCCTCCGACTGTCTGTTGCAGATGCATTTACTTCATCATGCAAAATATGAGAGTTTAGGTAGTTGAAATTCCAAATACTTCAGTAGAGTTAAGTCTCAGGGAGGGAAATTCATCTCTCCTACTAACATTTCACATTCAGGAGCATCTTCAACCCCTAGGATAACTATATATAGAAAGACCATCCTTTGGTGTACTCTGGAGAATCCCACAGAGTTTTAAAATGAGGGGTATAAATGCATACTTATAAATATGTACAGCAGCATATATATTTTCACATTTCTCATTTCCTCCCATTGTCAGAGAAACGTGTGAGTCTCAGCTAAGATTCATTCCTTTTATAAATATCAAAGGGCTCATAAAATTATGACTCTAATTATGAATATATAGCTATTTACAAGAACAACCCATTACACTGCTCCTACGTTAATTTGTTCTGGTTTCAAATAACATTATTGCATGCATTTCTAGCCTTGTGATCACTATAGGGACTACTGGCTTGAAAGCTAGAGAGAATGAATGTGTTAAACAAATTATGAGGGCTCAAATGCAATCTTCGCAGGTTTGGGGTCCAGAGTTCAGACTCTGGAGCTTATGATTCCTGGAGTGAGGAAAGTAGTTATTTTTCTACCTGACTTAGAATGTTTGCAAATGAAGCGGTGAAGTTGAGTTCAATGACTTTGTCAGTAAATTATACTAAGTGAACATGTGAGTAGCTTGCAGTTTAACTCTGGTTAATGAATAACTTATCGCATAGCGCCTTCCTATCAAGGTACCGAAAATGATTCCCAAAGACTGAGCTAATAGGCTTGTGTTTAAGAAACAACACATGCTTTAGTCTCATTTTAGCAATAGGAAAACCGACGAACACAGTGGCTAAATGATTTCCTCCAAGTCCCTCATTAATGGCATCCAGGGAATCTTGACTTCTGACTCAAAATCTCTCCTCGAGTTATCGGGCTGGACCTGTCTGATATCAGTCTGGTTGTATTTAGATTGGGTGTAATCAGGGAAAGTGGCTCTTGTTCATATCTACTGTGTCCTTGTACAAATTTAATTTTTCAAAGCATTCTACATCTCTCCCTACGGTCCACAGATTAACCACTGCGAGGACCGGGCTTGGATAATCTTTCCTCAAGGTCAAAATAATTTAGTGTCCACTGGTAATAGGAAAAAAAAAACTCAGGTTCCTAAAGTTCATGTTGAAAACTGGAGGCTTTTGTTCAAATCCAAAATTCTGGTAGACCAGGAAATCATGGACTATTGGGTGAGATTATTTAGTGTGTCAAATTTTTGTCCATTATCTCTTGCCTACAGGGATACTGTTTTTCATGATGAGATTATTCTGGAATGCATGCCACATCTTTCCCTGAGCCCTTTGAAGGCTTGAGAAGCATTCAAAATGTTCCTAAAGGTAGTGGCTAGTTTTCTCAAGGCTTGTGCTCCATAACAGCAGAGATCATGTCAGTTGTTTGTTTTATGGTATCCGTTAAATTCTTGATTTGTGATAATCACTGTTCTAAATGCTGGGGTAGATCCAAGTCAATTAGGTTGGACGTAGTCCCTGTTCCACGTGGGGCTCACATTATAAGAGGGAGAACAGGAGAAAAGAGGCACAGAGAAGTTACACGGCTTAATCAAGGTCACACAGCAAGCATTTGACAGAGCCAACATTAGAACCCAGGTCCTCTGACTGGAAGGTTCATGCTCTTTTCACTAGACCATGCTGCTTCTGTTTATTCTATTTTACTCTTCTAAGAGCTTAATGAACTTAATGCACTTCTCAGATCACAGTAGTTCCTCAGTTCATGTTAGAAGTAGTGTGGTTTAGTGGAGAGATCATAGGCCTGGAAGTCAGAAGGACCTGGGTTCTAATCCTGGCTCCACCATATGATGGCTGTGTGACCCCGGGCAAGTCACTTAACTTACCTGGGCCTCAGTTACCTCATCTGTAAAATGGGGATTAAGAATGTAAACCCCATATGGCAAAGGGACTGTGTTCAACCCAATTAACTGGTACGTAACCCAGTGTTTGGCACATAGTAAGTACTTAAGAAATACCATAATATAATATTATATATACATATATATATAGCATCAAATGATTAATTGGTTGATGGATTGGCTATGGTTATTTGGAGCCAGAATTAGAACCCAGATCCTTCTGATTCCCAGGCCTGTGCCCTCTCCATAGGTCATGCTGCTTCTTGAAACAAATGACTCTGTTTCTGATGGCTAAGTATCCTACTGATCTGTGAATAGCTATGATTCATGACTTCATGTTTTTGATGAATGAATCTTTCTATAGGATTCCAATGACCATATGGCTGATAGTTCTGGCAATACTTAGAGTGAGGAGGGGCAGAGACTCCCAAGGAGACTCTCTTCCGGAGAATTTTCTACTCCTTATCAATCTGTGAATTCTACAATTATATCTCTTGGAATTATACAGCTAGAGAGGTGGAAATTAGGTGGGGAATGCCTTTTGGAGGAGGCAGGTTTTCAGGGGACTTTAACAATGGGGAGAACTGTAATCTGGAAGATTTGAAATGGTAGGGAGATCGAGACTGGTGAAAGGTTGCGATTGATGAGTCAAAGGGGGAGTTGAGAGTGAGGAACAGTCAGAAGTTTTTCTTGGGAGAGGTTAAGGGGGTAAACTGAAGTGTCCTGGGTAAAGAATGCAGATCTCAAAAGAAGGAAAGAACGATGGAGAGCCTTGAAGCCCAAAGTAATTAAGCTATAGAGATTTTAAACCCAAATTCTCCCTTAATCTAAGCACTGGGATAGATACGAGTTGCCCAAATTAGTCACACATGGGACTCACAGTCTTAGTAGGAGGTGTCTAGATCATAACCATTCTTTAGGCTGGTAGTGTGCTTTCAAACGTCCTGATTCAGTCTGGGGGAAAGGGAGTTGTAGGGGAAGAACCGCTTGGAAGCAAAAGAGCTGGCTGCCTACATTTCTCATAGACTAAAGTGGCTTTATGGGCAGAGTTTGCCTCTACTGCCGAGGATGGAAAGCCACACCCACCCCTGCAAAGCTGAGCTGGAATTGCTTTTATAAGTGAAGACATCGAAGGTGAATCACTCGACAGTAGACGTTCTCTGCCTCCTGTCTATCTTAGACCCTAAGAAGAGATTTACTTTTGCTTTGCTCCGAGACACCGATTGAGATTTTTCTCTATCATGAAATGGTAGGAGAAGCAGAGTGACTTAGTGGAAAGAGCACGGGCTTGGGAGTCAGAGGTCATGGGTTCTAATCCCTGCTCCACCACTTGCCAGCTATGTGACTTTACGCAAGTCACATAACTTCTCTGTAAAATGGGGATCAAGACTGTGATCCCCATGTGGGACACCCTGATGACCTTGTATCTACCCCAGCACTTAGAGGAGTGCTTGGCACATAGTAAGCGCTTAACAAATATCATCATTATTATTATGAAATAACTTTGTCATGATTCCGGAATGCTTGTGGACTAATGGAAAGAGCATGGGGCTGAGAGTCAGAGGACCTGGATTCTAATCCCAGCTCTTCCATGTGTCTAGTGTGTGACCTTGGGTAAGGCATTTCCTTTCCTCTGTGCCTCAGCTACCTCATCTGTAAAATGGGGGTTAAGACTGTGGTACAGAGTCTGTAGTCACAGTACATAATGTGGTACATGGACTGTGGCCAACCTGGTATCTTTTATGTCCCCCACATCTTAGTTCAATGTCTGGCTAGAACATGCCTGACAAATACACTTGAGAAAAAAAAATAGCTACCCTTATTCAGTTAGTCACCAAAAGCTACCAGCTCTTTCTTCACATCTCTAGAATTCACCCCTTGCACTGCAAGCATTTATATCTCGATTCATTTGTTGCATCAAACCCCTTGCAGACCTCCTGGCCACCAATCTTCCCCTCTCCACTCTATTCTTTTTTCAAAAGATTGTTTAGTGCATATCTCCCCACATCTTCAAAACCTCCAGGACATTTCTCCTTGGCTGTGACTTGCCAAAACCTCAAATTTAAAGCAGAACTCCCCATCTCTCCATCTGAGACACTTCCTCCTCATGCATTTGCCATTTGGGTTGATAATATGACCATCTTCCCTATCCCAGAAGGCCCTAACCCTAATGTCATCCTTAAGTCTTCCCTCACTTTCAACTTTCACATTCAATCTAGTTCTAAATCCAACAGGTTCTTCTTATAAATCAAGTCCTAGATTCACTTATGCTTTGTCACCCCATCTCCTGGAAACACTATCTAACTTTGTTTTCGCACACTCTACTTGTCCTGGTTCTCCTCCAATCAATCTGGACATTTCTTCTCAATTTATTTCAGCCACTCCTTCTCTGCTTCCCACCCTCTCACTTTGGAAGTCCCTCAGGGATCAGTTTTGGGTTCCCTTCTATTCTCCATCTACTTGACTCCATGGCTTTTACTATTATTTCTTCATGGGTGATTACCAGATCTACCTCTCCAGCCCCAGTCTCGCTCTTCTCCAGTCTCACATTTTCTCTTGACTTCAAGCCATTTCTATATTTGGATGTTCTGCCAGCACCTCAAATTAAACATATCCAAAACAGAACTCCTCATCCTCCTACCCCAAACCTATCCTCCCTATGAATTTCACATTGCTGTCCAAAACACCACCATTCACTATCCCTTAAGTCTGGAGCTTTGGCTTTATCCTTGACTCATCTCTCTCTGAACCAGCATATTCAGTCTGTCACTAAATTGTACCATGAAACATCTCTAGAATCTGCCCCTTCCTCTTCATCCTAACAGCTTCTTGCATGCTGATCCCAGAATTTATTCATTCATTCAATCGTATTTATTAAGCGCTTACTGTGGGAAGTACAATTCAGCAACAGATAGAGACAATCCTGGCCCACAATGTCTTTCCCTCTCTCGATGCATCGGTCATCTCCCTGACCTCCACGCCTCCTCTCTCCTCCCGCCCCCCCCCCCCCCCCCCCCCCGTTACATTTCATACTTCACTCTGCTTCCTGGATCGTTTTTCTAAAAAAACAACTCAGCCCACCTCTCCCCATTCCTCTGAAACCTCCAGCTGTTGCCTATCCAGCTCCATATCAAACAGAAACTCCTCACCTTTGGGTTTAAGGTATTCAATCAGTTCTCCCACATTACCTAAACTAGCTGTGCTCTTAATTAAAATGCAACCCAAGTGCTTTGATCCTCTAAAGCCAATTTACTCATTGTCTATGCCCACTGGATCTTTAAGAATTTGAGAATCTTGAAGAATTTGAACTTCTCCCACCCCCAGCCCCACAGCACTTATGTACACATCCCTTTATGCTCTTTCCCCTATCTGTAATTTATTTTAACATCTGTCTCCCCCACTAAACTGTAAGCTCTTTGGTGACAGAGAGCTGACTACCAGGTCTGAGATATCATACTCTCCCAAGCACTTAGTACAGTGCTCTGCACACAGTAAATACTCAGTAAATATCAATCAATGAATCAGTGGTATTGAGTGCTTATTATGTGCAGAGCACTCTTCTAAGTGTTCAGGAGAGTACAATAAGAAAGAATTAGCAGACACATTCCCTGCCCATAATGAGTTTATAGTCTTGAGGGGGAGACAGATATTGATATGAAAAAAGAAGTAATTTATAATAAGTAATTTGAAGATGTGCATCACTGATCAATTGATTGATTGAAGACTCCTTGCTTGGCCCCTTGTTAGGGAATGACAGAATATTGTAAAATAGAAAGAGTTTTTTGGTTACCTCAGAAGCTGTGTCTTGTCTTATGCCGTCGAGTCGTCTCTGACCCATAGCGACACCACGGACACATCTCTTCCAGCCCGCCCCACCTCCAATCCGCAATTGTTCTGTTAGTAGATCCGTAGAGTTTTCTTGGTAAAATACGGAAGGGGCTTACCACTGCTTTCTTCCACAGAGTAAACCTGAATCTCCACCCTCGACTCTCTCCTATTCCTCTGCTGCCCAGCACAGGTGAGTTTTGACTTGTAGCAGATGACATTCCACTCAGTAGCCACTGGCCAAGCTAGGAGTGGAATGGGTCGGTCTCTGCTTGACTCTCCCTCCCGTAGCCGAGACTGGTAGAGTCCCGGAAACTCTCCAGGTGCGACCCTGAGAGGGAAGAAGCTGTGTAGACTATTGTCAGCAGCATAGTCCTGGGAGTTAGGGGATCTGGGTTCTGATCCTGACTCTGCCACTTTCAGTCTGGGTGACCTGAGGCAAGTCATGCAACCTCTCTGCGCATCAGTTTCCTCATCTGTAATATGGGAATTAAATCCTAGTAATAATAATTATTATTATTTTTATAGTATGTGTTAAGTGATTACTATGTGCCAGGCACTGTACTAAGCACTGGGGAAGATACAAGCAAACCGGGTTAGACATGGTCCCTGTCCCAAACAGGGCTCACAGTCTTTAGCCTCATTTTACAAATGAGGTAACTGAGGTACAGAGAAGATAAGTGACTTACCCACAGTCATACAGCTGACAAGTGGTGGAGTTGGGATTAGAATTTAGGTCTTTCCAACTCCCAGGCCCAACTCTATCCACTGAGTTATGCTGCTTCCTAGTCTTGCTCCTACACAGACTGTGAGCCTCTTGTGGGACAGAAACTGTGACCTGATCATCTTCTATCTACCCTAGTACTTAGTACAGGGTTTGACATGTAGTGAGCACTTAAAAAAATACCACAATCATTTTTATCAGAGAAAAAAAGGAATGTCAAGCCCTTCAAACTCATATAACCTGTGCAGCTGTTGTCCTTTTTATTATTGATCAATTAATGGTATTTACTGAGCGGTCAAGGTGTTCGGACCACTCCTTTAAGCACTTGAGAGAGTATAATGATCCAGTGGATAGAGCATGGGCCTGGGAGTGAGAAGGACCTGGGTTCTAATCCTGATTCCACCACTTGTCTGCTGTGTGACCTTGGGCAACCCACTTAACTTCTCTGTGCCTCAGTTACCTCATCTGTAAAATGAGGGTGAAGACTGTGAGCCCCATGTGGGACAGGAACTGTGTCCAACCTACCTCAGTGCTTAGCACAGCACTTGACACATGTTAAGTGCTTAACAAATACCATCGTTATTAATATTACACAACAGACAGGTAGACACATTTCCTGCCCACCATGAACTACAGTCCAGAGGGAGGAACTCAGAGTTTAAATGAAAAAGCCACTTAATAAAATGAAGGCTCCCACCATTATTCTGATAGAAAAATTGCTTGCTTTCTTTTAAGAAGATAACAACATTTGAATCTCCTGAACCCTATTCCTTTTAATTAATGTCACAATAAAGATCCATGATGCAATACATTGTAACCTTTCTCTTCAATAAAAGTGTCAGGCAAATGCTATCCACAGAATGGTCATACACACTAAATGTGGCCCAATCTGGGTGTAATAGTCCATTTTGTTGAAGCAACTGTGAAGTCTTTTTTAATGAGACATAATAAAAAAAATAATCAAAATTAAAAGTCATGGGTCAAGAAGGGACCACTTAAAATACATTGGGCAAGGTAAGAACACATGTATGTTTGTAGGAAAACAAATTTATAGCCTGAAATTCCTAAGACTTCCTAAACGATTGGTCCCTGAAAACTCCACACTAAGAAGCAGCATGACCCGAGAAGCACCATGACCTAGTGGATAGAGCACGGGCCTGGGGTCAGAAGGACCTGGGTGATAATCCTACCTCCTCCACCTGTCTGCTTTGTGATCTTGGGCAAGACACTTAACTTCTCCGTACCTTAGTTACCTCATCTGTAAAATGGGGATTAAGACTGTGAGCCCCATGTGGGACATGCACTCTGCCCAACCTGATTAGCTTGTATCTACCCCAGGGCTTAGTACAGTGCCTGGCACAGAGTAAGAGCTTAAAAAAAATAGAAAAAATGGCAACGTCAATTGAAACCAATTTTCTCTTAGGAAAAATGGTGACTGTTCCTGAGTCGAGATTGGATACCCTATCTTAAGCCAGAGTGCTCAAGATTGGGTATTTGTTCAATTATAGATGAATAATATGGCTTTATTAATGTATACTGTTTAAAGCCATCGCTGTGAAGGAACATTACAGTAAAAGTCCCTCTGATATTGCTGGCTCATGTCAGGTGCTTTAATAGCATGTTATCTCTTCTGTTCTGTCAGCCCTGCATTCTTCAGGTTTGGCTGCAGTCCCTTTCCTCTAATTCAGATATGTAAATAGTCTCCAAGAGTATTTACCCTGAAAAACTGCTTTCTGGCCAGAAAATTTCATATTGGCCCATCACACATTGCCAAGCCACATTGATTATGTGTAATGCTAATATGACTGTGCTATTGTGATTATGCGTGATTATGCTATTCTGTCCCTGCCCTTCCCCTTAGCTACCCTCTCCTATTTCTTCCCTAAAGTTCTTAGTTAAAGGAACCTAAATCTTCATCTATAGCTGATAGACCAGACTTCCAACCCCCAGATTTCCTTGAAAACTAGTCTAAATATTATAGCAAGATTAGGACAAGAGCAATGAATTCAACCTTGGTCCCCTTCCTGATGCCAATGAGGTCAAAGGTAGGTGAGACAATCATCAGTACGTGACTTCGTGTCAGTTTAACTTGAGATTTCTTATTTTTTCTCCCCAGTCACCCAGTCTCCTGACTCTATCCTGTCCTCACTAGGCACAGAGTTTTCTCTTTTTATTTTATTTTATAATAGCACCACGGCTTAGTGGATAGAGCATGGGGCTGGGAGTCCGAAGGTCACTGCTTCCAATCCCAGCTCTGCCACTTGTCTACTGCGTGACCTTGGGCAAGTCACTTAACTTGTCTGTGCCTCAGTTATCTCATCTGTAAAATGGGGATTAAGACTGTGAGCCCCACGTGGGACAACCTGATTACCTTGTATCTACCCATTGCTTAGAACAGTGCTTGGCACATAGTAAAAGTTTAACAAATGCCATTATTATTATTATTTGTTAAGTTCTTACTATGTGCCACAAGCTAATCAAGTTGGACTCAGTCCAGAACCTACCTGGGGCTAAGGGTCTAAATCTCCCTTTTACAGATGAGGTAAATGAGGCACAGAGAAGTGACTTACCCCAGTTCCCAAAGCAGATGAGTGGTGAAGCAGGGATTAGAAGCCAGGTCCTTCTGACTCCCAGACCCCTGCTCTAACCACTAGGCAATACTGTTTCCCTCATCTCCCTTCTCTCCCCATCCTCGCGACCCCCCCCCAATTCTCTCTCTGTCCAGTTTGTTCTTCATAATTTAATTTGGCTCTTGTGTCTGCTGTGCCTGGCAGCTAGCATCAGGCACCTTTTTAGTCTGTAGCCACTGTCCTCTAGGCCAGTGCCAGGCCAGAACAGGTGGGAGGGAGGGTACACAGCAGGTCAGTGGAGCAGAAGGTTCAAAAGCAGCCCTCTCCTCCATCTCCACTGACAACCTCTACTGTTGTCCTCCCTTGTCTTGAAGGCCCTGGATCTGCCTAGAAGGCTGTAGGCTAATGGTGGCCATAGCAGGAAGAGCATGGGACAGCATGGACTTTTATTTGGCAGCCCAAGGGAAAGAAACTGAGTAGAAAGGGATGGGAAGGGGGGACAGGAAAGCCATGACCTGGCCCTGTGGACCAAGAACTGGGAAGCCTGGAAGAGGAGGGTGAGACAGGTCAGGATTTATCCATCCAATCATATTTATTGAGCGATTAATGTGTGTAGAGCACTGTACTAAATGCTTGGGAGAGTGCAATATATCATAAACGCATTCCCTGCCCACTGCTAGTTTACAGTCTAGAGGGTTTAAGAGTCAGAGGATGTGGGTTCTAATCTTGGCTCTGTCACCTGTCTGCTGTGAGGCCTTGGGAAAGTCACATAACTTCTCTATACCTCAGTTATCTCATCTGTAAAATGAGGATTAAAAGTGTGAGCCCCACGTGGGCAAGCTGATTACCCTGGATCTACCCCAATGCTTAGAACAGTGCTTGGCACATCGTAAGCACTTAACAAATACCATAATCATTATTGTCATTATTATTAGTATGATAAAGTCAAAATGCACTAATGAATAAATTATGCAGATATAATTGATCAAATACCCAAGACTGAGTAATCTGAGTTAAAATTGGATAGACAGTCTTTGTTACGGAACCATTTCCCCGTTTTCCCTAGGATTAAATTGGTTGGAACTGACATCTTGATTTAAGATGCAGTTTTGAGAAATCAGCTGTGTTGGAAGTCTAAGAACTTTCTCTAATCTGGTACACAGCTGCATTCTACATACTGGAAGGTATTCATTGTCGAACATAGTTTAAAGGACCAATTTAAAGTTGAAGTAGAGCGCAAATTTAGAATGTCCCATAGTGCTATTCACTGTGCCCAGGAAAGCTGCAAATCCAGGGCTGTCTGTAGTTGTCTTTACTCAGTCTTTGCTCCACTGTAAAGTTTCAAGGCTCCTAGAGTTTGTCACAAGAGAAATAAGTTTCATGTCTTCTATGTTATCCCTGAAACTCATAGCTACGTCACAAGACTTACATGGAAGCTCATGTGGAAAGCTGAGGTAATTGAGGATTCAAGTTGAAACTGACTTCCAACCTGACAGATTGTAATCTTCTCGAACATTTAAACAAACTTCTAAATTTTAATTTAAAAACCCGAATAAAAATCCTGAAAGATTTCTCTATGACAAAGAAGTGATGGAATTTATGAGTTCCCCAAAGCTGTATCAGGCTCAGACATGAACGAGATAAAGAAGATAATAATCCAAGAAAGAGTGCCTATCAAGAACTCTAGAATGTCCCTAATTGGCCTGGACTAATAAAAGGGAATAACATCTTAACATGAGGGACAGGTAGGCAACTGACTTATGTTCCTATTTCTTAAAATACCAGAACAATGCAAATGGGAGAGTTCTTTCCCTAAATCAAATGTTGACCAACTGAGAAAGTCAGGAACATGTTAAATAAATGAGATTGTCTGAGGCCCCAACCCGTCAAACGTGTTATGAAGATTAATGGGGTGCCTCAGAGATTTGGGACACAGTAACTTTATTTTATCCATTTTTGTTTTTTACTAATAATGATAACGATTGTGGTATTTGGTAATAATAATGCTATTTAAGTGCTTACTATGTGCCAATCACCATCCTAAACTCTGGGGTAGATTAACCAGATAATCAGGTCCCACATGGAAGAGGAAGAAATAGAAGGAAGAGGAGGTACTGAAATGCCATTCTGTAGATGAGGAAACAGAGGTACAGAGGAGTGAAGTGTCTTGCCCGAGTTTATACAAGAGGTGAGTGACAGAGCGGGGATTAGAAGCCTGGTTCTCTGACTCCCAGGCCTGTGTTATATCCACTAGGTCAAGCTGCTTCTCACTATCACTATTATTCTTTCCAAGCCCCAACAAAGAGGAGAGGGAAACATCAATAAGCATTTTAGACACCCTGGATGCAGAGAGAGTCAATATAAAAGATCTGCTTGGATATCAAAATCTCCCCACTCCACATGACAGAGTACCAGACGAGCAGATGTGGAAACCCCTTTAGTGGTCCAAAAAATCGTTACAGGCTTTTGAGGCTATTGAAGAGAGGAATAACATGTCCAGTTCTTATTTAATGTTAGAATGATAGACAAATGTTATGAAGCAAGTAAGCTTAATATTGAGAAAATTCATTTGATGGGGGGATTGGGTGAAAATCCTGAGTGATTGATAAGTTTCTAACAACAGTAATAAAAAACCAGCAGGCACTCAAATGAAAAGTGGAAATGCAAGTAATTCCATTCATCTCTAAGGGACACCGTTCCTAGAATTTACAAGAATTTATAAGAGGAACCTGAGGAGCAGGCCTGGGAGCCAGATCCCAGCTCTGCCACTTGTCTGCTGAGAGACCTGGGGCAAGTCACTTCACTTTCTCTGTGCCTCAGTTACCTCATGTGTAGAATAGGGATTATAACTGTGAGCCCATGTGGGACAGCGACTGTGTCCAACCTGATTATCTTGTATCTACCCTAATGCTTAGTACAGTTCCTGGAACATAGTAAGTGCTTAACAAATGCCATTAAAAGAATGGCTTAGATGTTATATTTCCTCCCGCTTTTGTTCTGAATTTTCTCTCTAATTTAGAATAGGTTTAGAAAAGGCAGATCATGAGATAACTGCACGAAAATGGCAAAGAACAGATGGCATCATTGGTCTTTTCCAAAGCTCTTGGATGAGTACAGGATTGGGAAGAGTTCATAGTCCAGAGAAAGGTCATTTGGGGACGATGAGCAACTCTACAGCTGTACCTCCAAATTCTAAATAAAGGTAAATCTGTCTCGCTGGCTAGCAGTTTTATAACCCGGTTTTAGATGTCTGTGGTTTTGAGAAGTAGGTTCACATTTCAATCGGAGGCTCCATCCTCAAGCAGGGCAGCAGAACTCTAGCAGCCTCAATGGCAGATCAGCCTGGCATGTGGAAATATGAAATAGTTTGGCTCCATTAGTACAGAGGCTTGGGGGTGAGCGACATGTCAAGAATCCAAATCTATAATAGTACCAGCCACTGTAAATTCCAAATATGTCAACATAGCAGATGAGGAGGGGTGTGTGGGAGCAGTGTAGAATGGACTGTCAGTCAAGTGTCAATTCTACACCTCACCCACACACATATCAGATCCACCATTTATAATGCTATCTCGGGTTTCGTTTGTATATATATCTATACATATATATAGATATATAGAGCTATAGATAAATAGATATATGCACATAGATATGTATCTATATCTTTATATATTCATACACATATATAATATTCATGCTCTGAGACATTATAAATGGTGAATTTATACATACATAGATCAGTTATATATAATATAATTAGGATTCATAGGTTTTAAGAAGAGCAACCTTCATGAGATAATCAATCAATTCATTATATTTACTGAGCTCTCACTGTGTACAGAACACCCTACTAAGCATATAGGAGAATATTAATTTAATCATATTTATTGAGAGCTTACTTTGTGCAGAACACTGTACTAAGTTCTAGGGAGAGTATAATACAACAATAAATGGACACATTCCCTGCCTGCAGCAAGCTTACAGTCTAAAGAGGGAGACAGACATTAATGTAAACAAATTAAATTGTGGATATGTACCTAAGTGCCATGGGGCTGAGGGGAGTGAAAAAAAGGGAGCAAGTCCAAATGCCAGGGGGACGCGGAAGGGAGTGGGAGAAGAGGAATTGAGGGTCTAGTCAGGGAAGATGTGCCTTCGATAAGGCTTTGAAGTTGGGGAGAGTCATTGTCTGTCAGATATTAAGAGGTAGAGCATTCCAGGCCAGCGGGAGGATGTGGGCAAGAGGTCAGCGGTGAGAGGAACGAGACTGAGGTCTGGTGAGTAGGTTGGCATTAGAGGAGTGAGTGTGCGGCCTAGACTGTAGTAGGAGAGCAGTGAGGTAAAGCAGGAGGGGGTGAGGTGATGGAGTGCTTTAAAGCCTATGGTGAGGAGTTTCTGTGTGATGCAGAGGTGGAGAGGTGACCACTGGAGGTTCTTGTGGAGGGGAGAAACATGGACCGAATGGTTTTGTAGAAAGGTCATCTGGGCATTAGAGTGAAGTATGGACTTGAATGGGGAGAGACAGGAGGCAGGGAGGTCAGCAAGGAGGCTGGTACAGTATTCAAGGTGGGAAAGTATAAGTGCTTGGATTAATATCAAAGCAGCATGGCTCAGTGGCAAGAGCATGGGCTTGGGAGTCAGAGATCGGGAGTTCTAATCCCAGCTCTGCCACTTTATTCATTCATTCATTCATTCATTCATTCAATAGTATTTATTGAGCGCTTACTATGTGCAGAGCACTGTACTAAGCGCTTGGGATGAACAAGTTGGCAACAGATATAGACAGTCCCTGCCGTTTGATGGGCTTACAGTCTAATCGGGGGAGACGGACAGACAAGAACAATGGCAATAAACAGAGTCAAGGGGAAGAACATCTCGTAAAAACCGATGGCAACTAAATAGAATCAAGGCGATGTACAATTCATTAACAAAATAAATAGGGTAACGAAAATATATACAGTTGAGCAGACGAGTACAGTGCTGTGGGGATGGGAAGGGAGAGGTGGAGGAGCAGAGGGAAAAGGGGAAAATGAGGGTTTAGCTGCGGAGAGGTAAAGGGGGGATGGCAGAGGGAGTGGAGGGAGAAGAGGAGCTCAGTCTGGGAATGCCTCTTGGAGGAGGTGAGTTTTAAGTAGGGTTTTGAAGAGGGAAAGAGAATCAGTTTGGCGGAGGTGAGGAGGGAGGGCCTTCCAGGACCGCGGGAGGACGTGACCCAGGGGTCGACGGCGGGATAGGCGAGACCGAGGGACGGTGAGGAGGTGGGCGGCAGAGGAGCGGAGCGTGCGGGGTGGGCGGTAGAAAGAGAGAAGGGAGGAGAGGTAGGAAGGGGCAAGGTGACGGAGAGCCTTGAAGCCTAGAGTGAGGAGTTTTTGTTTGGAGCAGAGGTCGATAGGCAACCACTGGAGTTGTTTAAGAAGGGGAGTGACATGTCCAGATCGTTTCTGCAGGAAGATGAGCCAGGCAGCGGAGTGAAGAATAGACCGGAGCGGGGCGAGAGAGGAGGAAGGGAGGTCAGAGAGAAGGCTGACACAGTAGTCTAGCCGGGATATAACGAGAGCCTGTAACAGTAAGGTAGCCGTTTGGGTGGAGAGGAAAGGGCGGATCTTGGCGATATTGTAGAGGTGAAACTGGCAGGTCTTGGTAACGGATAGGATGTGTGGGGTGAACGAGAGAGACGAGTCAAGGATGACACCGAGATTGCGGGCCTGAGAGACGGGAAGGATGGTCGTGCCATCAACGGTGATAGAGAAGTCTGGGAGAGGACCGGGTTTGGGAGGGAAGATGAGGAGCTCAGTCTTGCACATGTTGAGTTTTAGGTGGCGGGCCGACATCCAGGTGGAGACATCCTGGAGGCGGGAGGAGATGCGAGCCTGAAGGGAGGGGGAGAGGACAGGGGCGGAGATGTAGATCTGCGTGTCATCTGCGTAGAGATGGTAGTCAAAGCCGTGAGAGCGAATGAGTTCACCGAGGGAGTGAGTGTAAATGGAGAACAGAAGAGGGCCAAGAACTGACCCTTGAGGAACTCCAACAGTTAAAGGATGGGAAGGGGAGGAGGCTCCAGCGAAGGAGACCGAGAATGACCGGCCAGAGAAGTAAGAGGAGAACCAGGAGAGGACAGAGTCCGTGAAGCCAAGGTGAGATAAGGTATGGAGGAGGAGGGGATGGTCGACAGTGTCAAAGGCAGCAGAGAGGTCAAGGAGGATTAGAATGGAGTAGGAGCCATTGGATTTGGCAAGAAGGAGGTCACGGGTGACCTTAGAAAGAGCAGTCTCAGTAGAGTGGAGGGGACGGAAGCCAGATTGGAGGGGGTCTAGGAGAGAATGGGAGTTAAGGAATTCTAAGCATCGATTGTAGAGGACTCGTTCTAGGATTTTGGAAAGGAAGGGTAGTAGGGAGATAGGGCGATAACTGGAGGGGGAAGTGGGGTCAAGAGCAGGTTTTTTTAGGATGGGGGAGACGTGGGCATGTTGGCATGCCACTTGTCTGCTGGGTGATTATGGGTAAGTCACTTAACTTCTCTGTGCCTCAGTTACCTCATCTGTAAAAATGGGGATTAAAAAAAATAAAGTGAGCCATACATGGGACAATCTGATTACCCTGTATCTACCCTAGCGCTTAGAACAGTGCTCTGCGCATAGTAAGCTCTTAACAAATACCATAATTATTATTAATATGGCAGCAGTTTGGATGGAGAGAAAATCGTGGATTTTAGCTATGTTGTGAAGGTTTGAACATACAGAATTTAGTGACAGATTGAATATGAAGGTAATGGGCTTGGGAAACAGGAAGCTTGGTGGAAGCAGCATGGAAGAGCGGATAGAGCACGGGCCTGGGAGTCAGAAGATCATGGGTTCTAATCCCGGCTCCGCCACTTGTCCGCTGTGTGACCCTGGGCAAGTCACTTCACTTCTCCTAGCCTCAGTTCCCTCATCTGTAAAATGGGGATTGGGACTGTGAGCCCCACGTGGGACAGGGACTGTGTCCAAACCGATTTACTTGTAACCTCCCCAATGCTTAATACATAGTAAGCACTTAGCAAATACCACAATTATTATTATTATTACCATGACAGGAAAGTCAGGGAGAGACCAGGATGTGGTGGGAAGATGAGGAGTTCTGTTTCAGACATGTTAAGTTTGAGGTGATGGAGGGACATTCAAGTAGAGTTGGTTAGAAAGCAGGAGGAAATGTCAGACAGTAGAGAAGGAGAGAGATCAGGGCTGAAGATGTAAATTTGCAAAATGGGGATTCAGTGGCTGTTCTCATCCTGTTTAGACAATGAGCCCCACGTGGAACAGGGACTGTATCTGACCTGATTAACTTCTATATACCCCTCTACCCCAGTTCTCAGAACAGTGCTTGACACATAGTAAGGGCCTAACAAGTACCATAAAAAAAAAGTAAACCCTAGTGGCATCTTTAAAACCATCTAGCTCTGAGCCAGTAATTCCCACTAAATTGGTAATTACTATAGGACAATTGTTCCAAAACATGAGGTTCTGCAAAAACACAACCAACTGCCTGGTTTTTGCACAAAAAAGGATGTTTCTCGGTGCTCTGTGTGTTGTAAATACACATTTTACATCCAATACAACTGTCTGCACACAGTTAGGTCCTCGGTGCGTAGTATGCTCTTAGCTTTCAATAAATACTGATAGTGATGATGATAATAAGGAAGATGATGAATATGGTGGTAATGAAGGGATAAATACAGGCCTGCCGGTCAAAGGATGTGGTTTCTACTCCTGGCTCCTCCACCTGACTGCTGTATGACCTTGGGCAACTTCTCTTTGCCTCAGTTTCCTCATTTGTAAAATAGGAACTCAATACCTACTCTCCCTTCCTCTTAGACTGTGTGCCCTGTGAGGGAGAGGGTTGTGTTTGATGTGATCATCAAATAACTATCACAGCGCGATGTACAGCATGTGGGACGTACTAAAGGCTTCATGAAGTCCCCAATTATTATGATCTCTTGAGGTCCTTTCTAAGAGAATTCAATGATTTTTGGCATTCTCATTTCACCTGACTGATCCTTCACAACTAGTGAGGAATCAGTTGAATTCTGAATTCTGGGCAATTTTGCTCTAATATAGGAAAGCTGAGCAAGTGATAGATGGCAGCAGCTGGGCTGAGGGGGGAAGTAGGGATGGTGACAGACACACAAAGGGGAAGGGTCTCTGACCCCAACGGTGCCCTCTCCTTCCTGCAGCAGGCGTCTAAGACTGCACCATAAGGAAGGGACGAACAGCCCCCTGCCCTCACACGCCTCACACCCAAGCAGACCTCTGATCAGCCTGGGAGAAGGGCCGCCATTTCCCCAGCTCCTACTTGTCAGAGGCCATAAATTGAACTAAGAAGAGGGTCTGGGATCGTTTCTGTTCCGGAGGAAGTGACCCTGAGCCTTCCAACCCCTCCCCTCACCTGTGAGGCCTAGGATCATGCCTGAGGGAAGGTCGCCCTCTGCACATGGGGGCCTGAGGACTGAGGAAAGGGAACGCCCTCCCTCCTCAAACCCACCAAACAATCACTCTTCCTCCCGTCAAAGCCCTTCTGCAAGAGGCACACCTTCTCCAAGAGGGCTTCCCAGACTAAACCCCCTTTTCCTCAGCTCCCTCTCCCTTCCACGTCTCCTCGACTCACTCCCTTTGCTCTTCCCCCCTTCTCCCCACCCCACAGTACTTATGTATATATGTATATCTCTATAATTTGTTTATTTTGATGCCTGTTTAATTGTTTTGATGTCTGTCTCCCCTCTCTAGACTGTAAACCCGATGTGGGCAGGGATTGTCTCTTTTTATTGTTGTATTGCATTCATCCATTTATTCATTCAATTGTATTTATTGAGCGTTTACTGTGTGCAGAGCACTGTACTAAGGTCTTGGAATATACAATTTGGCAACAGAGACAATCCCTGCCCAACAACGGGAATGTACTTTCCGAGCA
The DNA here is from genome assembly GCF_004115215.2 of Ornithorhynchus anatinus. Lineage (NCBI taxonomy): Eukaryota > Metazoa > Chordata > Mammalia > Monotremata > Ornithorhynchidae > Ornithorhynchus > Ornithorhynchus anatinus. Next base: position 25,812,689 of record NC_041736.1, read on the forward strand.
TTTAGAACAGTGCTCTGCATATAGTAAGCGCTTAATATGATAGAATGAATATCCCCCCGTGCATCGGGAGCCTAGAACTGCACCGAGGGAGGAGACACCGTCACCCTCATTCCCCCAACCCCCAATCTGTGCACCAAGGATTTGGGACTGCATGAGGATGGAATCGCCAATTCCCCCCAACCCACACACCAGAACTCTGACCCCCGCCAGAGAAGCAAGACTGCCCCTCTCCAAGGAAATAGCAAGATGTCAATTATCACCCATTGTAAACTAACCTTTTAGCAAAAGCGCTCACTCATTCCTTCTGCACAGACACTTTAATGACTCACTAATAGCAGCCCAGAACTCATGGATTTCCCCTCCACTGGGAGCTCCTGAGTCGACCCCTTTTAGAGGAACTTGCCACAACCCATGGATCAATTGCCGCAGTAACAGACTTTCTTTCCCTTATGACCTAGCCTGGCCATGAGCCCTCAAATCTCCTCCCTCTCATTCACCCTCCCTTGCTCCCCACACCCATCACCCCATCCTCATCTCTCTCCCCACAAGCCAGCCTGCCGCAGTTCACTACCATTATAATAATAATACTAATAATAATAATGGTACTTGTTAGGCATTTACCATCTACCAAACACTATTATAAGCACTGGGGTAGATTCAAGTTAATCAGGTTGGACATAGTCCCTGTCCCATTTTAGGCTTACAATCTTAATCCCCATTTTTTACAGTGAGGTAACTGAGGAAAGCAGATGTCAAGTGACTTGGCCAAGGTCACACTGCAGATGTATGGCTGAGCCAGGACTAGAACCCAGGTCCCCTGTCTGCCAGGTCCATGGTCTATCCCCTAAGTCATGCTGCTTCTTATCCAACCACTCCCCAACCCGGACACAGCCCCCACCCATCTTCCCCGCCCCATCCCCATCATCCTTGAGCCAGCATCGCCCCTAAACAAGCATTGCCCCTCTGCACTGGCCCTAACCAGTTCACTCCCATTCAACCCCTTCCTACCCCTCCCACCATCCCCACCCCACACACCCCACAGCCTCAGCTAAGTGCGGGCTATAGAACTACAGCTCCATCATGGGGATGATTTCCTTCACCTGTGACCTGTTTCTGATCCAGTCACTCCTGCTCCTCAGCATCAATGAAAACTGGCTCTCCCCAGATGACATGGTCTCCCCTGCTGCTCTCTCTCTCTCATCTTCTCCCACTCCCCCAGGCTCACCCGGAAAAGGAAAGGAGTCAGCTTCCCAATGCCACTTTGTACCACTCTACTTCCCCCATATCTCTCTTTCCTTTTCTTTGAAGCTAATATCATCTGCCTCTACCACCCACTCCAGATACTAATCATTCATTCATTCATTCAATCGTATTTATTGAGCGCTTACTGTGTTCAGAGCACTGTACTAAGCAGTTGGGAGAGTACAATACAGCAATAAACAGACACGTTCCCTGCCTACAGTGAGCTTTCAGAGTAGGAGGGGAAGAGACAGACGTTACCATAAATACATAAATTACAGATAGGTACATAATGTTGGGGCTGGGAGGCAGGAAGAACAAAGAGAGCACATCAGGACAGTGCAGAAGAGACAGGGAGAAGAGGAAAGGGGGGGTTAGTCAGGGAAGGTCTCCTGGAGAAGATGTGCCTTCAATAAGGTTTTGAAGAGGGGGAGAGTAATTGTCTGTCGGATTTGAGGAGGGAGGGTGTTTCAGGCCACAGGCAGGATGTGAGCAAGGGGTTTGCAGCGATATAGGTGAGATCAAGGCAGAGTGAGAAGGTTAGCATTAGAGGAGTGAAATGTGTGGGCTGGGTTGTAGTAGAAGAGTAGCAAGTTAAGGTAGGAGAGGACAAAGTGATTGACTGCTTTGAAGCCACTGGTGAAAAGTTTTTGTTTGATGCGGAGGTGGATGGGCATGGTCATCTACTGTTCCCAGGGCCCCACCTCTAAATATTTGAACCATTTTGATCCCTTTCTCACATTCCTTCTCTCTTTCTCCATCCCTACACTGATCCCAGATTAGAATTAGAACCCAGATCCTCAGGCACCCAGACCCGGGCACTTTTGAGTAGTTCACACTGCTACCCTGATGGATACAAATCTCTATTTTTTTTTTGTTCTACCCTTAGCAGAATGATTTGCACTGTTGTTACTTTCTATTATTTTTTCTTCAAATGCCATCGATTCATTTCCGGCCCATAGCTACTCCATGGACACCCCCTCTTCAGAACGTCCTATCATCTGTCGTAGGCAGTTCTGGTATGTCTAGCCACAAAGATTTATTGGTAAACATATGGAAATGGTTCAGGATTGCCTTCTTCTAGGCAGTAAAAACCTGAGTCTCTGCCGTTGTCTTTGATCAGTGTTCTGATCATTATATCATCAGTCTTTGATTCATACCCAACTCGCTGCTGCCCAGCACAGGTGAATCGACTTCGATACTTAGGCTTAGACCTTTCCATTATAGGTATCCTTATATGGCAGATATCGAAGCTTCATCAGCATATGCAAACTCTCCTACCACGTTAAGGTGTCAATTAATATTCAAGTCCCATAATTTTACCTTCTTAAATAATGTAAAGTTGCAATTCACAATGAAACACAAAATATGCTATGGGAAATAGAGTAATTCTGAAGCATATGCTTGAAAACATAATGTCACAACTTGACCAACATCAAGTGCATAAAAATCTTTCTAGCTGCACTGAATCTATTTTGCCAACTTTAGGATCATATTTATACTCCAAACAAATTGTGGAAATAAAATTCCTTAATTCTCCCATCGTGGTATGTCCAAATTATGTAATTAAAAATACATGTTGTAGGCGAACAAATTATGCTTGTTTCCCTTTGTTTCCAGAAGATCATATTAGGCTCTTTCTGTGTTCAGAGTCCTTTACTAAGCACCTTCTCATGAGAACTCTGTACATTGCACCTACTATGTGGGAAACTGGAATGGAAGCTACTGACCACAGAACACTGTACTGGGCACCTATAGTGAGTAGAATACAGAGCTAGGTACTGTGAGTAGAATACTGTAGAAGTAATTATCAACTTTTCATGCCTAAAATTCCTTTCCTCTCTGTAGATCACTTTTTCTAGTTCTTTCCTTACTGGAGGGCAAAAACAACTGGTCAGCTTCTTCCTTAATGGTATTTGTTAAGCGCTTCCTATGTGCCAAGCACTATATTAAGTTCTTCATAAATACAAAGTAATCAGATTGGATACAGTCCCTGTTCCACAGTCTAAGTAGGAGGGACTACAGGTATTAAATCCCCCTTTTGCAGTTAAGGGAACTAATTAATGCACAGAGGAGTTACATGACTTGCCCAAGGTCACACAGCAGGCCAGTGGCAGAAGCGAAATTGGAACCCAGGTCCTCTGACATCCAAGCCCATGCTCTTTCCACTAGGCCACACTGCTTCTCTTGTGTCATTAATGGGCCCTTTCTGTCCACTCTTGCCTTCTCTTTCTCTAAGTTACTCTTTCTCCTAGGTCCTTTGATCATTCTTGCATTAATTCATTCCATCAGTCATATTTATTGAACACACACTGTTACGAGCTTGGGAAAGTACAAAACAACAATAAACAGTGACATTCCCTGCCCACGGTGAGTTTGCAGTCTAGAGATGGGAGACAGGCATCAGTATGAATAAATATAGTTACAGATATGTACTCCAGTGCTGTGAGGGTAGGAGGGTAGAAAAGCAAAGGGAATAAGTCTGGGTGACACAGAAAGGAGTGGAGATGAGGACAAGAGGGGCTTAGTCTGGGAAGGCCTCCTGGAGGGGATGTGCCTTCAATAAGGCTTTGAAGGTGGGAGAGTAATTGTCTATAGGATTTGAGGAGAATGGGTATTACAGGCCAGAGACAGGATGTGGACCAGGGGTCAGCAGCAAGACAGGCGAGATGGAGGCACAGAGAAAAAGTTAGCACTAGAGGAGTGAAGTGTGTGGGCTGGCTTGTAGAAGGAGAGAGACGTGAAATGAGGTAGGAGGGAGCAAGTTGATAGAGTGCTTCAAAGCCTATGGTGAGGAGTTTTGTTTGATACGGAGTTGGATGGGCAATCACTAGAGTTTTTGAGGATGCGGGTGAGAGGTCCTGAACGTTTTTATAGAAAAATGATCTGGGCAAGAGGGTGAAGTATGGACTGAAGAGGGGAGACCAGAAGTTTGGGAGGTCAGGAAGGAGGCTGATGCAGCAATCCAGCTGGGATTGGTTGAGTCACTTTATTAATATGATAGCAGTTCGAATAGAGAAGAAAGGGAGGATTTTAGCGATGTTGTGAAGGTGGGATTGACAGGATTTTATGACCAACTGAATATGTGGGTTGAATGACAGAGAAGAGTCAATGATAAACCCAAGGTTATGGGTTTGTGAGACAGGAAGGATGGTGGTGCTGTCTACAGTGATGGGAAAGTCGGGGGCAGAACAGTGTTTGGATGTGAAGATAAGGCGCTCTGTTTTGGATGTGTCACGTTTGACATAACGGGAGAACCTCCAAGTAGAGATGACTTGAAGGCAAGAGGAGATGAGAGACTGGGGAGAGAGGGAGAGAGCTCAGGGTTGGAGATGGAAATTTGGGTATCATCTGCATAGAGGTGGTAGGTGAAGCCATGGGAGCGAAATGAGTTCTCCAAAGGAGTGTCACTGGAGAATAGAAGGGGACCCAGAACTGTAACTTGAGGGACACCCACAATTAGGGGGTGGGAAGCAGAAGAGAAGCCCATGAAAGAGACTGAGAATGAACAGTCATGGTTACTCCCATCTGGATTCTCTATCAAAGCAGTAATGGAGATGCCTATTACTCTTTTCGTTGGACGATGTCAGGATTGAATGCCCTCTGCAAGTGGTCAAGTGAGTCCAAAAAGATTGTTACATCACCAAAGTGGTCCTGCCCATCCTGCCTGGAGCCCTTTGATCTGGCTGTTTGAGATTCCATCATTTACAGTTCCGTGTTTGCTCCTTCAGGCCTGGCCATTTACTCGGTCATCTCTAAGGGTTGCATTGTGGCTGCGATCGGTGTCTGCTATCTCTTGGCAGTCAAAAACTTTGTGTTACTTCAAACAGTGCCTCAGTGCATACTGAAAGCACATAGTTTACACACACACACACACACACACACACACACACACACACACACACAGAAGATAAACATAAATGCATGCATTTGTCATTTGTGCATATAAATTAAAACACGGTGCCGACTCCTCTTAATTTCAGAATATCAAATCTGGAATGTAAGTTAGTGTACAGGAATACATATTTTATACTGCATCATCATCAGTGCACTGATGTCTCCATCTGTTGAGTAAAGACTTACTTTCTTGTAAGCTTAGGGAAAAAAAACCCAACAGTGCCAAGATGGAATGAATCTGAAAAATGCCTAAAACTTTAAGAAATCTATTAGATATTAGAGTAATGTTTTCAGAATGGTGGTTAGTTTCAAACTTTGCTTTGTCTTCTGATCAGTAATTGTAAGTAACCTGTTTCTGACAGAACAGCAGACAGAAAGCATCACTGGTACTTATGTGAGAAAGTCATCAACATCCTATAGCCACGTTGACATAAGAATCCCTTGGTCAAAGGCTTGACACTGAATCCTGGAAAATCCCACATTCCTTGGAAGCTCAGAATATACAACTACAGGAGCACAAATAAAAATATTTTGAATGGTGGCTGTATCCACCAAATGCACTATTTTGTGCTGTTGCTATTCTACATTCTCTTCATATTCACGGTCCATTCAAAGTTTGTTCTCAAGAAACAGACTGCTCTCTATTGCATCAAATTAGGAAGATTTTTCCATTGCTATTTGGTGTGGTGTGTGTGTGTGGACGTGTGTGTGTGAGCTATTTATCCCAGTTCCAGATCTGGCAAACCTTATAATGATGCTAATAATAATTCTGGAGTTTAAGGGTTTATTATGTGCCAGACACTGTACTAAACTCTGGCGAGGATACAAGCAGATCGGGTTGGACACAGTCCCTGTCCTACATGGTGCTGATGGTCTTAATCCCCATTTTACAGAGGAGGAAACTGAGGCATAGAGAAATGAAGGGACTTTCCCCAGGTCATATAGCAGTTAAGGAATGGAGCAGGGATTCAAACCCATGATCTTTTAACTCACAGACCTGTGCTCTATCTACGTGCCACACTAAGGAAAGCTAAGGATCAGTATCAGGAGACATAGAATGGAATGATGTCAAGGAGTTCCATTCTCTGGAGAATCTGTTGTCCAGTGATGTGAAAGACAGCCAAGAAGATGGAAAGTAAAACTGTTTGAGATTGATCTTCATGATGTCTTTAAGTGTCTGATGAGGAGTGAGACGATACATGCCAACCAACATCTACTAGACCCTTCCCTCACCCTTAAGAAGGTGCCAAACAATGCTGATCGAAAACAGTAACCATTAAGGGACTTTTACTGCGCAAGACACATCTTCAGATTATTATTCATGCAAATTTTATTGGGACCCCCCAAAGCAGAAAACTTCCAGTCTCCATCATCTTCATCTCATCATCATCAGTCAATTTTCTAGACTATAAGCTCTATGTGTGGGCAGGGATTATGTCAGTTTATTGCTATATTGTACTTTCCCAAATGCATAGAAATAATAATAATAATCATGATGGTATTTGTTAAGCACTTACTCTGTGCCAAGCAGTGATTCATTTATTCATTCAATCATATTTATTGAGAACTTACTGTGTGCAGAGCATTGTACTAAGCGCTTGGAAAGAACAATTTGGCAACAGATAGAGACAATCCCTACTCAACAACAGGCTCACAGTCTTGAAGGGGCAGATAGACAACAAAACAGCACAAGTAGACAGGCATCAATACCATCAAAAGAGATAAACAGAATTATAGATATATGGATCTAAGTGCTGAGGAAGATACAACATAATCAGGTTGTCCCACGTGGGGCTCACAGTCTTAATCCCCATTTTCCAGATGAGGTAACTGAGGCTCAGAGACATTAAGTGACTTCCCAAAGTCACACAGCTGACAAGAGGTGGAGGCAGAATTAGAACCCACGACCTGGGACTCCCTAACCCGTTCTCTTTCCACTAAGTCATGGTGATTCTCTGTATGCAGATCTAAGCTGATCTGCACAGAGTAAGCACTCAATAAATATGATCGAAAGAGAAGGACTCATCATCATAGTCACTGTCCCGAGAATTTTTGGAGGGGCCACAGAGTGCAGAGCCCTGAGCAGGGTGTGTGAGCACATGCCATAAGAGAAAAACACTTGGTCCCCGTCCTTCCCAGATTTATAATTTAATGGGGAAGACAAATGAGCATCGATAGTTGCACAGTAGATGGGAGAGCAGAAGTACGGATGCAAAGAAAATCTAGACCAGTTCCACTTGAGTCCCACGCAATTCTCAAATCAGCGGCAAAACATTTCCATACACCATGAAGCCGTCAGATCCAGCACATAGTAAGAACCTAACAAATACCATAATTATAATCCACTAGGATCAAAGCAATGCCTATCACAACATGTCTTTTCTGAAGTGACCATAGCAACGAGACAGCCAACCAGGTGCCACCAGCCCAAATTAGTTACCGTAGCCCAGATTTTCTGGTTATGATCACTATTTTTACAAAGAATGCAACAGTAATGATAATTGTGGTATTTTTTTAAGCACTTATTAAGTGCCAAGCACTAAGCAGTGGGTAGATCCAGGCTAGTCAGGTCAGAAACAGTCCCCGTCCCCCATGGGGCTCACCATGAAAGGGGAAGCCAAACAGGTTTTTAATCCCCATTTTACACCTGAGGAAACTGAGTCCCAGAGAGGTTAAGTGACTTGTCCAAGACCATCCAGCAGGCAAGTGGCAGAATCCATATTAGAACCGGGCCCAGGCTCTTTCCACTAGGTCGTGTGTTTTCCCAAATATGTATAGAAATCTTTAAATCTTTCCCTGCACATTTAGAGTATATTGTAGGCAAGAAAGAAATTGTCAATTAGATCCTGCTATTCTCTAAAGCCTCGTGGAGATTATGGAATACATGATTTGAGTAGCCCAGCCAGGCATCCTCTGACTAGCTTACTGCAGGCAGTAGAGCCAATTGAAGTTATACCATCAACTCTCACATCTTTCTTTATAAAAATGTTGATGAGGATGAGATCTTGGAAATCCTCCTGGCATTTTTTCAAATTTCCTTATTTTGAGGAAGAGAAACAGCATCGCATAGTGGATAGAGAAGGGGCCTGGGAGTCAGAAGGTCACGGGTTCTAATCCCAGCTCCTCCACTCTGCTGTGTGACCTTGGGCAAGTCACTTCACTTCTCTGGGCCTCACTTCCCTCATCTGTAAAATGGGGATTAAGATTCTGAGCCCCATGTGGGACAGGGACTGTGTTCAACCCTATTTGCTTAATAAATACCATAATTATAATTATTATGTCTGAGCAGAAAAACTATCCTTTCCCAACCCAATATCACAGCAGATATAGTATCAGATTCAGGGGTTTTGTTATTCTTTCTGGATCATGTGATACCTTTGTTCTTATGCATTTACATATACATCTGTAATTTATTTATTTATATTAAAGTCTGTCTCCCCCTCAAGACTGTGAACTCACTGTGGGCAGGGAATGTATCTACCAACTCTGTTATATTATACTCTCCCAAGTGCTTAGTACAGTTCTCTGCATACATAGGAAGCACTCAATATGTATGATTGATTGATTGATGATTTTTTTAAGTGTTGGAGCAAAAATCTTTTGGACAGGTGGACACACTTTGGTCACTAGTCACAGGCCCATGGTGACAAGCCAGGGGACCTGGAATTTAAAGTGAATTTACTGTGGGCAAGGAACAGATCTACTATCTGTGTTGAACTGCCCTCTCCCAAATGCTTAGAAAAGTGCTCTGCACACAGCAAATGCTCAATAAATACTTTTGATTGATACGGGTTATTGGAGAAGAGGCTGAGAGAAACACATCAGCTAATAATATAAACTGTAGGTCACAGAAAAATTTCCTTTCAAAAATGCAGAGAAGGGGAAATCCCCAACACATATAAATGGCTTAATGATCCCAACACACTAATATCTTTTACTTTGCAAATGGGTTTCTCTGAGAAGACAAAGGCTTTTAGATCAAAAGGATGCCCTCACAATCCATGACAGTGCACTTCCTTAATGCCATATTTAACAGGAGTCAGCAAGTCCAAGGATACAAGAGAGCAAAGAAACAAAGAAAAAGAACTGAAGATTCTGGGAATTGAAGGCTTTTTGCCTTCTGCGAAAATGTAGTTACCCCCTGTGGGAGGTTTTTCGATATCCTTTTCTTATACCCCTTAGTCCCTTAATTGCACATCTAATGGAATGATCATTTTGACAGCCATCCCTGCCGATGAATCATAACCTCACATCCAGGCAAACAGACTAGTGTAGAGTCTTATCATTGAGAGCAGAAGATCTGTGAAAGAGATCACTGAATTGCTGTTGCTCTCTCTTTAAGGTGTGATGACTATGGAGCCCCCTAAACTCCTCAATTGTTCTGTAGGCTGAGTCCATAAGTGAGAAGCAGCATTGCTTAGTGGAAAGAGTACGGGCTTGGGAGTGAGAGGTCCTGGGTTCTAATCCCAGCTCCACCTCTTGTCAGCTGTGTGACTTTGAGCAAGTCACTTAACTTCTCTGTGCCTCCGCTACCTCGTAAAATGGGGATTACGGCTGTGAGCCCCATGTGGGACAACCTGATTACTTTGTTTCTACCTCGACTCTTAGAAGAGTGCTTGGCACCTAGTAAACGTTTACCAAATACGATCATTATTATTATTATTGGGTGGCCAGAAACAACACACCAGAAATCCATATCCTGAAACATACTTGCTACCATACATATTAAATCAGCCTGCATCGTGACGTAAAGAGGAGACCCGCCATTTTGTGGAGCTCCATGGCCTGAATCAGCCCCAACCTAGAGTTCCGCTGGGGTATGCCCTCCCATCCAATCGCTACAGAACCTCTACATACTTTTTAATGGCTTTTGTTAGGAGCTTTCTATGCATCAAACACCGTTCTAAGCACTGGGGCAGAGGCAAGTGAATTAGGTTGGGCACAGTCCCTGTCCTACAAGGGGCTCAAGTCTAAGTATGGAGAACAGGAGAACTGAGGCATGACGGTCACATTTCCACCAAGAGGCTTTCCCTGATTAAGGACTCTTTTCCCTGGTTCACTCTCCCATCTGCGTCATCTATGTACTTGGATCTGTGACCTTTGGATATTTGATATTCACCCCACCCCCAACACTACAGCACTTATATACCCGTCTTAAAATTATATATAATAAATTACGTACTTGTTCACATTAATGTCTGTCTCCCCGACTAGGCCATAAGCTCGTAAATGGTCAGAGAACGTGTCTGCTTATTCTGCTGTATTGTACCCTCCCAGGCAGTTAGTACAGTATTCTGCACACAGTAAGTGCTTAATAAATGTGTTTGGATGAAAGTGCCCAATAAATACCATTGATTGATTGACTGATTAGAGAAGTGAAGTGACTTGCTGAAGGTCACATAACAAGCATTTGGGATTAGAACCCAGCTCCTCAGAATCCTAATCATGTGCTCATTCCACTAGGCTACTCTGCTTCTCCAACATTTCCCTTATGCAGGTCCTTATTCAATCTGACACAGCCTCTGAGGCGCAGAATTTAGTGGCTGAGGTTACGGCAGAGGTAAGCTACGCTCCATAAATTAAAAACAAAAACTGAACACAGGAGCATCCAATATTGCACTGGAACCGGACTAGGGACAGACCAGCTGTAAACCGATATCCACTGAAATATCAGATGACTGGGAACCCTTGTCCACTTACGCTCTTCAAGGATATGTGGAAGTCTTGGCTTTGGGATGTTTGTGGAGCCGTAAATTTTGCCAAGCCGAGAGAAGCAGCGTGGGTCAGTGGAAAGAGCACGGGCTCTGGAGTCAGAGGTCATGAGTTCGAATCCCAGCTCTGCCACTTGTCAGCTGTGTGACTGTGGGTAAGTCACTTCACTTCCTCTGTGCCTCAGTTACCTCATCTGGAAAATGGGGATTGACTGTGAGCCCCACGTGGGACATCCTGATTCCCCTGTGTCTACCCCAGCGCTTAGAACAGTGCTCGGCACTTAGTAAGCACTTAACAAATACCAAAATTATTATTATTATTATAATTAAATTTCCCCAGCTTTGCCATCCCATTCCTCCCATCCCAATACTTCAGGATGGAGACTTTGAAAAGTAACCCTTCGCTCAGGATCACACATATATACCTGGCAGCACTGTTTGTTTTGCAGGAAGTAGTTCTTTCATCTCGGTGACAAGAAATCAATCAATAATGTCAAGAGAAGCTGCAAGGCTTAGTGGAACGAGCGTGGCCTTGGGAGTCGGGGAATCTGGGTTCTAATCCCAGCTCCCCCACTTGCCTGCTGTATGACCTTGGTCAAATCACTTCACTTCTCTGTGCCTCAGTTCATTTGGCTGTAAAACGGGAATTCAATCCCCATTCTTCCTCCAACTTCAATTGTGAACCCCACGTGAGGAGGGGACTGTGTCCTACATGATTAACTTCCACCTGCCTCAACGATTTGAAGGGTACTTGACACAAAGTAAGCACTGAACAAGTAACACAGTCATTATTTAGTCATTATTATTAGTAATGGTCATTATTATTAGTAGTAGTACTAGTATTTATCAAGCTTCTACTGTATGCAGACGACTGTACTAAGGACTTGGGAAGAGTTAGTAGACATGATTCCTGAGCCCCAGGATGCTAAAGTAGAGCACAGGAAATAGTAAAGAAAATTACAGGTAGGAAGAAGCAATAGAGAATAAAGATAATAATAATCGCTCACAATTAGCATATCTAAGAAGTGCTTACTCTGTGTGAAACACTGTTCTAGATAAGGGCAAGAGGGAGAGGGAGAGTGAGCACCCATTTAAATGCTTAGGTGTCATTCTAATCAAGCCAGTTCTACTCTTTTCTTTAGAAAATACCCACAGTTTAGATTGTAGAATTTATGGGAAGCATAATGGTCTAGTGAATAAGGCCCGAGCCTGGTAGTCAGAAGGACTTGGTTCTAATCGAGGCTCTGCTAATTTTCTGCTGTGTGACCTCGGGTCGCTTAACTTCTCGGTGCCTCAGTTGCCTCATCTATAAAATGGGGATTAAGACTCTGAGCTCCATGGGAGACAGGGGCTGTGGAACCTGATGATCTTGTATCAATCTCAGGGTTTAGGACAGTGCTTGTCACATAGTAAGTGAGAAGCAGCATGGCTCAGTGGAAAGAGCATGGGCTTAGGAGTCAGAGGTCATGGGTTCTAATCCTGGCTCCGCCACCTGTCAGCTGTGTGACTTTAGGCAAGTCACTTCACTTCTAGGTGCACTTCACTTCTCGGTGTCTCAGTGACCTCATCTGTAAAATGGGGATGAAGACTGGGAGCCTCACGTGGGACAACCTGATTACCCTGTATCTACTCCAGGGCTTAGAACAGTGCTCGGCACCTAGTAAGCGCTTAACAAATACCAACATTATTATTATTAGTAAGTGCTTAACAGATATCATCATCATAATTCTTATTAGATTATACACACCTTAAAGTCGAGGTTTTTTGCCTACCTTCTCTATTATTCTCCCTTAGGCACTTAAGGCAGAGTTCTGCACAGTAAATTCCCAATAAATCAAGCCTGCCTAGGTAAGGACTTCCCAGAAAGACATCCATTCCCAAACCACCTCAATACCACCGTGTTTGAGGTTGTGTTCTGTCCCCTACTTTTACTTTACAGCAGCTGTTTAGATTCCCTGCAGTTAACCATCGGCCCTACATGCCCTGAACAGTGTAACTGAATTGCAAAAAATATCGCTTAAATGCTACATAATAACAATAATAATAATAATGTTGGTATTGGTTAAGCGCTATGTGCTGAGCACTGTTCTAAGTGCTGGGGGAGATAGAGGGTAATCAGGTTGTCCCACGTGAGGCTCAAGTCTTCATCCCCATTTTCCAGATGAGGTCACTGAGGCGCCGAGAAGTGAAGTGACTTGCCCAAAGTCACATAGCTGACAGGTGGCAGAGTCGGGATTAGAACCTATGACCCCTAACTCCTAAGCCCGTGATCTTTCCACTGTGCCACTACATGGCAAGTAAATGGGTGGGCATGTCTCAAGAGCTGAAGAGGCGCCGAGGGCCACAGATCATCACTGCATTAGAGAAGCAGCATGGCTTAGTGGAAAAGCCCGTGCTTGGGAGTCAGAGGACATGGGTTCTAATCCTGGCTCCACCAAGTGTCTGCTGTGTGACCTTGGACAAGCCACGTAAATTCTCTGTGTCTGAGTTACCTCATCTGTAAAACAGGGATTAAGACTGTGAGCCCCAAGGGGGACAACCTAATTACGTTATATCTCCCCCAGAGGTTAGAACAGTGCTTGGCACATAGTAAGCCCTTAACAAATGCAGTTATTAGCAAATGCAATTATTATTATTATTAGTCGCCCACAAACCTGGCGCTGATATTTTTCCATCAGCCCACCAGCTAATCAGTGGTATTTATTGAGGGCTTGCTGTGAGCCTGGCAGACTGTCCTAAGCGATATCATCCTGACCTCCAAGGGACGAATAACAAGGTAGCATTCCTTCGATATTACCAATAATGAAAGTTCAGGAGTCGATTAAAGCAATCCCGATAAATGGCATTAAAGGAAACTGATTGGGTTTGGTTCCACTAGAGCCAGGCTAAGGACTGAGCTTCCCCTTTTCCCTCTGCTCCCTCTGTTCCCTCTCTGCTCCCCCTCTGCCCTCTGCTCCCTCCCCCTTCCCCCGTTCGCCTCCCCTCAGCTAAGCCCCCTTTCCCTCTGCTCCTCCCCCTCTCCGTTCCCCTCCCCTCAGCACTGTGCTCATTTGTATAGATTTTTATTACTGTATTTATTTTGTTAATGAGGTGTACATCCCCTTGATTGTACTTATCGTGATTAAGTTGTCTTGTTTTTGTCCGTCTGTCTCCCCCGATTAGACAGTAAGCCCGTCAATGGACAGGGATTGTCTCTATCTGTTGCCGAATTGTACATTCCAAGCGCTTAGTACAGTGCTCTGCACATAGTAAGTGCTCAATAAATACTACTGAATGAATGAATTTATGAACAGGGTCAGCAGTAAGGTTTAAGGTGCATGCATATTAATATCCAGTGATAGGCTTAGTTATCCCTTAGCCTGCTTGATGACTGGGCATGTGGATACTGAAGCCATTCATTGCAGAACTGTCCATGATTTGTTGAAAGACCACAGCCCTCCTTCTCCAGCGGAGTGATTTGTTCAATTAGGTCCGGGCCTTAATGGGATATAGAAAAAGAAAAAATGTAGAGGAGTCTAGCAGTCCTACACATCACTGTGATAGGACCCAAGCAAATCTATAGATAAATCTCCACCCTAGAAGAGTGTTTCCTTAGAATGATCTCAGAGTAATGACCAACATTTTCCTGCTACTTCCTTGTAGAAACAGAACAAGAAATGATAGAAGGTTCGGGAAAGCATCTAAAGTAACATCTTCTCATTTCCTACTGTCTCCATAACCATATTCATTTCAAAAGTTAGGAGGCACAACCTTCCTTTAATGATAATTGTAGAACACGTTAAACGCTCATTCATTGTGTGTTAAACACTGAGGGAGATACAATATCGCCAAGATCCGCCCTTTCCTCTCCACCCAAACGGCTACCTTACTGCTACGGGATCTCGTTATATCCCGGCTAGACTACTGTGTCAGCCTTCTCTCTGACCTCCCTTCCTCCTCTCTCGCCCCGCTCCAGTCTATTCTTCACTCCGCTGCCCGGCTCATCTTCCTGCAGAAACGATCTGGGGGTGTCACTCCCCTTCTTAAACAACTCCAGTGGTTGCCTATCAACCTCCGCTGCAAACAAAAACTCCTCACTCTAGGCTTCAAGGCTCTCCATCACCTTGCCCCTTCCTACCTCTCCTCCCTTCTCTCTTTCTACCGCCCACCCCGCACGCTCCGCTCCTCTGCCGCCCACCTCCTCACCGTTCCTCGGTCTCACCTATCCCGCCGTCGACCCCTGGGCCACGTCCTCCCGCGGTCCTGGAATGCCCTCCCGCCTCACCTCCACCAAACTGATTCTCTTTCCCTCTTCAAAACCCTACTTAAAACTCGCCTCCTCCAAGAGGCCTTCCCAGACTGAGCTCCTCTTCTCCCTCTACTCCCTCTACCACCACCCCTTCACCTCTCTGCAGCTAAACCCTCTTTTCCCCCTTTCCCTCTGCTCCTCCCCCTCTCCCTTCCCATCCCCTCAGCACTGTACTCGTCCGCTCAACTGTATATATTTCCATTACCCTATTTATTTTGTTAATGAAATGTACATTGCCTTGATTCTATTTAGTTGCCATTGTTTTTACGAGATGTTCTTCCCCTTGACTCTATTTATTGCCATTGTTCTTGTCTGTCCGTCTCCCCCGATTAGACTGTAAGCCCGTCAAACGGCAGGGACTGTCTCTATCTGTTGCCGACTTGTTCATTCCAAGCGATTAGTAGAGTGCTCTGCACATAGTAAGCGCTCAATAAATACTATTGAATGAATGAATACAATGCAATCAGATCGTCATCATCATCAATAGTATTTATTGAGTGCCTACTATGTGCAGAGCTCTGTACTACTATTAATAATAATAATAATGATGGTCTTTGTTAAGTGCTTACTATGCGTCAAGCACTGTTCTAAGCACTGGAGTAGGTACAAGGTCATCGTGTTGTCCCACGTGGGTTCACAGGCTTAATCCCTAATTTTACAGATGAGGTAAGAGAAGGCACAGAGGAGTTAAGCGGCTTGTCCAAGGTCACACAACGACAAGTGGCAGAGCGGGGAATAGAACCCACGTCCTTTGACTCCCAAGCCTGTGCTCTTTCCACTAAGCCACGCTGCTTCTCTACTACTGCCAGGGATTGTACACTACAAAAAGATTCAGTCTCTGTTCCTTGTGTGGATATAGTTGAATTAATCTCTCCGTTGTATTAATTGACAATTAATAATTGTATTACTGACGATTGTGTGCTGGGAGAGCACAAAAGAACAGAGTTGGTAGACACATTCCCTGTCCACAAGGAGCTTATAGTCTAGTGTTTACCAGTATCAGAGATCCCATTCCACCATAATTGCGGGATTCCCTTAAGATGTATTCAGCTGTGACCAGACACGCTCTCTGCCATAGAGAGCTTCATTTACATAATAGGTTGATCCCAGTCCAGGGTTATATTATTATATAATAATGATTTGCCCGCACTTGATTTCCACCATAGATTGACTGGGTAGTTCCTTGTTATGACGTCTTGCAACAGTAACCCACCTTAGCTGATCGCTCTGACTGCTAGCCCCAGGGAGTGTTTTTAAATCCTTTAAAGAATTTTAGGAAGGATGGAAAGGCATTGGGAAATCAGTGCAGGGACCGAACTGTAGGGAGAGAGCATGATCATAAAAGATGCCATTTGTTAAGCGCTTAGCACTGTTGTATGCACTGGGGTAATAATAATAATAATGTTGGTATTTGTAAAGTGCTTACTATGTGCAGAGCAAGGTTCTAAGCGCTGGGGTAGATACAGAGTAATCAGGTTGTCCCATGTGAGGCTCACAGTAAATCCCCATTTTACAGATGAGGTAATTGAGGCACCGAGAAGTTAAGTGACTTGCCCACAGTCACACAGCTGACAAGTGGCAGATCCGGTATTTGAACCCATGACCTCTGACTCCAAGCCTGGACTCTTTCCACTGAGCCACGCTGCTTCTCTTTCTCTTCCGCCTACTCTTATTCCTCACCCTCACCCTAGAAGGGTAGATAGAAGGTAATCATGTTGTCCCTTGTGGGGCTCACAGTCTTAATTCCCATTTTACAGAGGAGGTAACTGAGGCTCAGAAAAGTTAGGTGACTTGTCCAAAGTCACCCAGCTGACAAGTGGCAGAACCAGGATTAGAACCCACGACCTCTGACTCCCAAGCCCATCCTCTTTCCACTAAGCCACGCTGCCTCTCTCTGAGCAATCACTCACTCAATCAGTGTTATTTATTGAGCACTTTTGGTATGCAGTGCCCTGTACTAAGCGCTTGGGAAAGTACAAAGCAACAGAGTTGGCAGACATGACCCCTGTCCTCACAAAGCTTAAAATCTAGTGGGATCCTATCAATGAGAGAGTATAGCAACTACAGTGCTCGTCCATCAATCTTCATCAGAGAGAGACACCATGCAAGGATTTTCAGCAGTTGTTCCTCTTTATTTTGCTCCTCGTGGGGTTGGGAAGACAAAGCCAACAGTTGGACTGGATGCGATCCTGTACCTTCTCCTGCCGACGGTTCATTTGTCTGATAATGGGTCTGGCAACAAATTAATATAAGTCAAAATGATAGGTCAGCCCTTAACCAGTTGTTGTCGAATTTTAGACAACATTTTTACATTGCTCCCTGAAGTCATTCCCAACAATCTTCTTCTTTGGATAAATTAAGAGGTGAGGTCTGATTACCTGAAGTAATTTAATCACCTTATCAATCATTCATTTTGGGCAAAGCAACCAAGAAGCAATGATTAACTTAAATACTGAGCATAGTCTATTTTTGTCTGAATTTATAGATTACATCATTAATCCCGCAAAGACCTTTCTTTCGGAAATTAAGGCACCGATGCTTTCTCATCCCTAACCAAACCTTCAACGCTAAATCGATGTTGAGAAACAACCTGGTTTTTGACAAGCTAATAATTGACCTGACATAGTTGATCAAGTAAAATCTCATTGTAAGGCAAGGATTTAGGACAATGTTTTAAAAATTAATATACAAAGGAAACCAAACATGCATTTCCATTTTCCTTTTTCTCTGAAGCAAACGAAAGGGGAATTGAACATCCAATTGTCTTTACAAATTAAAGGTTCACAATTCAAATTTTGAACAATAGCGTGGATTTTGGAAGAGTTTAGCTATATATGAATTCTATTTAAGCTCACCTTGCCTGCCATCTCACCTTATGAAACCTGCTGCCTCTTTCTCTTCCCCCTACTCTTATTCCTCACCCTCACCCTAGAAGGGTCAGCCACTATTTTGTCAATCTTCTCTTCCTGCCTCTGCAACAGGGGGACCTATATGGAAACAGCTCATCAGCAGATGTTTCTTGGGGCCCTGCAGGAATCTTGAATTGCACCAAGAACTCCCCCGTTATTGCTAGCACTCTACATTTGTAAACCCACTTTCAGGGCTTCAGACACTGCTTTAAGTACTGGGACAATTACAGAGAAATCTTTTGAGTTGCCGTTTGTAGCCCTCAGGAATCCAACAGTCTAAGAACACAATCTGAGAAGCAGTGTGGCCTAGTGGAAAGAGCTTGGGCCTGGAAGTCCCAAGATTAGCTTGTATCTATCCTAGTACTTAATGGAGTGTCTGGCACATAGTAAGCGTCTAACAAATGGCATAAAAAGAGGGGGCGGACCAGCACATAGATAGTAGGTCAATCCGCAATGTAAGCAGGATGAAATTGGTACTGAAAGTGAGGAATATTTTTAACCAGAATGCTGGCAATTCGGTCAGGACCAGAGCCCCAGGATAACAAAGAAATGGTGGGATGGGTCAGGGGTGAGTTAGGGCCAAGTGTATCCTGGCATCTTGGATCTGTGGTCAGTGGCTTGGTTGGTCAAGGTGCAGCTCAAATCTTTCTCCATCTGCTCTGGCTCATGATAAGTGCTCCATGAATACCCCGATTAACTGCGGTCAGAATTTTTGATAGTTAAACCCACCTTGGACGGGGCTAGACTCGACGAATCTTACTGCCCACGGCAAACAATCCTGGCTGGGAAATAGCCGGAGCTTTCCTGTAAGCTCATTATGGGAACAGAATGTGTCTGCTAATTATCTTGTATTGTACTCTCCCAAGTGCTTAGAACAGTGCTCTGCACACAGTAAGTGCTCAAGAAATACCACTGATTGATTTACTGATTGTTTTACCTGAGCTACAGGGGTTCTTGCCCACTCCATGCTTGCCCACTAGTTATCTGTTTGGAGGGCAAGTTGGGGGGAAGGTGGCCTAAGATATCACCATCCTCACAGATCCTGGCTACCTGATGGAGGGGAAATCCAATATCCATCCACATGGAATTCTAGAAACACCATCCAAGGCATCCATCTGAACCTACCACTCTGTCTTCCAGTTTCCTTCCTATCCCTTCCTCTGCCTTCATTCATTCATTCGATCATATTTACTGAGCACTTATTGTGTGCAGAGAACTATACTGAGCGCTTGGGAATGTGCAATACAACAATCAACAGACATATTCCCTGCTTGTAATGAGTTTACAATCTAGAGGGGGAGAGACAGACAGACATCAATACAAATAAATAAAATTACAAATATGTACATAGGTGCAGTGGGGCTGGCAGGGGGGAAAAACATAAGGAGCAAGTCAAGATGACTCAGAAGAGAGTGGGGGGGCGGGGGGGCGGCGGCGCTCAATTCAGGAAGTCCTCTTGGAGGAGATGTGCCTTCAATAAGGCTTTGAAGGCGGGGAGAGTAAATGCCTTCCAGATTAGAGGAGGCAGGGCGTTCCAGGCCATTGGTGAGTTGTGGGCCAGGGGTTGGTGGTGAGACAGATGAGACCGAGGCACAGTGAGAAGGTTAGCACTAGCGGAACAAAGTTTGTGGGCTGGGTTGTAGAAGGAGAGTAGCAAGGCGACATAGGTGGGGGCAAGGTGGAGGACTGCTTTAAAGCCAACGGGAGGAGGTTTTGTTTGATGCAGAGGTTGATGAGCAACCACTGGAGTTATTTGTGGAGCCGAGTGACATGCTCTGAACATTTTTATAGAAAAATGATCTGGGCAGCATAGTGAATTATGGACTGGAGTGGGGAGAGACAGGAGGCTGGGAGGTCAGCAAGGAGGCTGGTGCAGTAATCCAAATGGGATAGGATGAGTGATTGTATTAACATAGTAGCAGTTTGGATGGAGAGGAGAGGGTGGATTTTAGCGATGTCCTGAAGGTTGGGCAGAAAGGATTTAGTGATGGATTGAATACGTGGGTTGAATGAGAGAGAGGAGTCAAGGATGACACCAAGGTTACGGGTTTGTGAGAGAAAGGACGGTGATGGAAAAGTCAAGGGAGGACAAGATTTGGGTGGGAAGATAACGACTTCACTTTTGGACATGTTAAACTTGAAATGATGGGAGGACATCCAAGTAGAGAGGTCTTGAAGGCAAGAGGAAACACAAGAGTGCAGAGAGGGAGTGACACCTGGGCTGGAGTTGTAGATTTGAGTATCATCCACAAAGAGGTGGTAGTTGAAGCCGTGGGGGCAAATGAGTTCAAGGGAGTGGGTGTAGATGGAGAATAGAAGGGGACCCAAAATGGAACACTGAGGGACCCCCACAGTTAGGGGATGGGAGGCAGAGCCCCCCCAGTCAGCTGTTTTATTGCTTGACACGCACAGCGCAAACCTGTTCTCAAGTCACCTATTCTTGGGCTCTCTCTCTCTTTGCTAACCAAAACCTAACCCATGGCGGCAGGCTCGTCCTTCCACTGAGAACAATTCAGTAAGTTTAGTAAGCACTGGGGTAGATACAAGATAATCAGATTAGACCCAATCCATGTCCCACATGGGATCACAGTCTGAACCCCCATTGTAGAAATGAGGTAATTGAGGCATAGAGAAGTGAAGGGAGTTTCCCGAGGTCACACAGCAGAGAAGAGGCAGAACCAGGATTAGAACCCAAGTCCAATCATTCAACGAGCTGCATTAGTGCCTTGGACAAGTCCATTTGTCACACATTCCTCCTGTGCCCCTCCCACCTCTAACCAAACCCAGAAGTGATAGTCAAACGTCCGGTGGTTTGTCCCAAATGCATCACTGAGGAAAGGCCCAGATGGAGATAATCATGTTTAACAGGGCCGTTCACATCATTATTTCATGATGTGTCACCATCTTAAAAATTATCATGTCCCTGACCGATGCAAGACAAGGAGGGCACCTAAGCCAGAACTTAGTCTGTTTTAAGACCAACCAGTCTCCCTGCCCACAAAGAGATGGTCTTCCAATTCCTAACTCTGGGAAAAGAGTATACGGTGTATTTTTATGTTTTTGTTTATGTTTTTTCCTTGCTCTTTCTCATTCACCTACTCCCCAGGTCAGGAATTTGGACCTCCTGAGATAGCAGCCACTGGAGACTATCAGTTCATGAGAGACATAAAGAGCAGATGAGGTGTCTTTGGGCTCCCTGATTCCTCAAGGTAGATGGGGAAGCAGTGTGACTTAGTGGAAAGAGCACGGGTTTGGGAGTCAGAGGTCTTGGGTTCAAATCCTAGTTCTGCCACTTGTCAGCTGTGTGACTTTGGGCAAGGCACTTACCTTCTCTGTGCCTCAGTTACCTCATCTGTAAAATGGTGATTAAGACCGTGAGTCCCATGTGGGACAAGTGATAGCCTTTTATCTACCCCAGCGCTTAGAACAGTGCTTGGCACATAGTAAGCGGTTAACAAATAGCATTATTATTATTATTATTGGGATCCTGACTTTTATACTCCATTCATTGTCTCCTTCACCCAAAAGGCCATGCTGTTCTCTTTCCACCTTCCTACCTGCCCATTCCCTGTCCCTTCTTCTTCTCATCACTTCACTCCTTCCCTCCTCACCTCTCCTCCTCACTGCCCAAGTAAAATCTTCTCTATCAGCCATCACACGCCTGGAGAGTTGTTGGCAACAGAATGGCCCCAAGCTGAAGGAAAGGGAGGGATTTCTGCCATGAGAGATGGGAAGAATTGAGGGAGGAAAGCACATTCCATCTGGACTTGCCTGAGGGTGACTTTTGATGGTGAAGAACACTGCAAGAGTCTGAGTAGTTTGTGCATCTAAGGGTCACACTAGGGGAAGTCCAGGCCCCATCTTAGCCCCGGGCCCCTGATCTCCATCCCAGTGTGCAACATCCCAGTCTTGTGAAGGACCCCGAATCTCAGAAAGAGATCTGAAAGCTCCTAAGCATTAAAAGATCCTTGAAAAGAAGCTCCTGTGAAAAAATAATGACTCTGGTGTTCATCTTTAGAGGGAGAAGAATCCCGTTTTACATAAAGGGATTTAATTCTGAAAAGACACAACCTAACAGCAAAAGAGAAATCAAACGGAAAATTACAAACCGCAGAGCCTAAATATTTAAAGTCTTATCATTTTGTTTCAACTTCTCTGAGAAAGCAAACACAACAGATATAAATTTAACAATCTGCTAAAGGGATTATTCACACTAGTGGAAATCCTTTTCACCCAGAAGACAAGCGGTAAGCTTCCAGGCAGACACTGTAGGCACAGAGAGAGCAAGCTGCCCCTCTGAGTTGTTTAGTAAGTGTTTC
Source organism: Ornithorhynchus anatinus (assembly GCF_004115215.2). NCBI lineage: Eukaryota > Metazoa > Chordata > Mammalia > Monotremata > Ornithorhynchidae > Ornithorhynchus > Ornithorhynchus anatinus. The sequence goes on from NC_041736.1 coordinate 25,835,052, forward strand.
GTCCAGGGCAGCTGAGCAAGCAACAAATATTGGAAATGCTTAGCGGGAGATACAGTCTGTTGGAGAGCTCTGCCTATTTCCTGTTCTTATTTAGTAAAGCAGCGCAGCCTAGTGAGAGTCAGGAGGTCCTGAGTTCTAATCCCCGCTCCGCCACTGGTCTTCTGTGTGACCTTGGGCAAATCATTTAGCTTCTCTGTGCCTGAGTTACCTTATTTTGTAAAATAGAGATTTAGATTGTGAAGCCCGTGTGGGACGTGGTCTGTGTCCACCTTGACTAGTTGGTATCTACCCTAGAGCTCGGTATAGTGCCTTGTACATAGGGAGTGCTTGACAGATACCATAAAAAACAAAAAAAAAACCACCCAAACACAGCATGCAACTTGCCTTCTGTGTGAATTTAGGAAAATCACTTAACTTTTCTGTGTCTCAATTTCTTCATCTGTAAAATGGGGATTCAAAATAGTAATAATGATAATGGCATTTGTTGGCTCTTACTATGTGCAAAGCACTGTTCTAAGCGCTGGGGTAGATACAAGGTAATGAGGTTGTTCCACGTGAGGCTTACAGTCTTAATCCCAGATGAAGTCATGGGTTCAAATCCTGCTCTGCCGCTTGTCAGCTGTATGACTTTGGGCAAGTCACTTAACTTCTCTGGGTCTCAGTTCCCTCATCTGTAAAATGGGGATTTTACAGATGAGGTTACTGAGGCCCAGAGAAGTTAAGTGACTTGACCAAAGTCACCTAGCTGGCAATTGGAGGAGCAGGGATTAGAACCCACGACCTTTGCCTCTCAAGCCCGAGCTCTTTCCACTGAGCCATGCTGCAAAACCTGTCCTCCCTCTTACTTAGAATGTCAGCCACATGTGTGAAAGCAAACTGTGTCCAACCTGATGAACTCATATATTCCTCATGGTTTACAACAGTGTTTGACACATAGTAAGAGCTGAGGGAATATCAACATTATACCTTCTTAGGGAGGATTTTCCTCACTGTCGACTCTTTTTCTCAGTCCCTCTCAGGCCCTAGCTTGCCTCCAAAAGCCAGCTAAGTGTGTGTTAGCAATCAACTCAGTCTATTACCCAAATACCCCAATCCAGCCTCAGTATCCAACACCTAATGGAAACTAACAGTGGAATAGAATCAGGCAGCAATCACAAAGAAAGCCTTGTCTCCCCCTCAGGATTATAAGATCCTTGTGGGCAGGAAACATGTCTGCCAACTCTGTCATACTGTACTGCTCTCCCAGTGCTCTGAACATGGTAAGTGGTCATTAAATATCACTGACAGTGCTAAGTATTATGGTATTTGGTTAAAGGGATGTAGCCCCTGGCTTCCAGCAGCTAACAGGGTTGGCTTTGGGCATATAAATAAATAAATCTAGACTTCAGGGAGGAGACGAGGGCCAGAGGGTATGGTTCCGCAGATTGATAAATGCAGGAACCAAGGACAGGAACCAATTGGCATCAGGAAAATCATTCTTACAGGCAGAGACCTTCAGCGGAGATTTAGAGCTGAGAGCTGTCACTGAGCTCTGACAGTGGGTTGTCAAATACTCTTCTGGGAGAAAAAGAAATAGGAAAACTGATTTAAGAAAACCAGCATGTCCTTCAGGAGGTTGGTTGGTAGAATGTGACACTGTCAGACCTGTCTCAAATGCAGCTTTGAATACCACAGCCAGGAGAGGGAAATGGAGGTCTCATCATCCTGGTGTAAAGAAAGAGCTACACTTTGACTGACAAGTAATCTAAAATTAGGATGACCAAACATTGCGATTCGGGTGGTAAAGTCTTCAAAATTGGGCACTAGACTCCACCTATCAAAGTGCCAATTTTCAACGGGTTCCTTGCTGTTTCAGCTGAGAAACAGCCAACAGCTCAGGGTAAGGAGGATTATAACTTGCAGTGATGGATGAGGGGGACGTCCCTGGCCAAAGTGATCAACTGTAACCCTCTTCCTCTTGAACTGCATTACCCAGAAACAAAAATGAACCAACGTGGTCTCCGGGAAAGTCGAGAGGTAGTCTACTCCCCACCCAGATGCCATCTTGATTTCCAAGTATCTCTGGAGAAAAATCATAGGAAGGTAGGGTGAAAACAAGGGGACTGCAATTTATAATTAAAACCAGAGAACCTACCACCCTATAAAGACTTAGCTCAATGACTGAAGAAATCACCATGGTGAGACACGGCAAACCTGCCAAGAACTGGAAATGTGGAGGATAAACACTGCTTAAACATTATACAACCTATAGTCCAGTATCCTCAAGGGTGTCCTATAGAATCCCCCCAACTGGCACGAATAATGACAGTTGGACATCATGTGCTAAGCACTAGATTAGATCCAGTCGCTATGTGCCATATGTATATAGCTATGAATTACATACCATGAATTACTGATTTATATTAATGTCTATCTCCCCCTCTAGACTGTAAGTTTGTTTTGAACCTGGATATGGGTTCTACCAACTCTGTATTATTGTACTCTCCCAAGCATTTAGTAAAGTGCTCTGCACACAATAAGCACTCAATAAATACCAATGAAAATGATTCAATACTGCACTAAGCACTGGGGTAGATTCAAGGTAATCTGGTCAGACCCAATCCCTGCCTCACTTGGAGATCACAGTATACATAGGTGGTACACCAGGTACTGAATCCCCATTTTATGTATGAGGGAATTGAGACTCAGAGAAGTGACAGTGACTTGGCCAAGGTCATACAGCAGGCAAGTGGCAGAGCAGGGATCAGAACCCAGGTCCTCTGACTCCAAGGCCCATGCTCTCTCCATTAGGCCATGCTTCTTCTCCTATCAATCAGGTCTACCCTATCTCCCTTCTTATCCTACAGATGAGGAAACTGAGGCTCAGAACAGTAAAGTGAGGTGGCCAAAGCCATACAATCACTCAATCAATCAATGGTATTCATTGAGCACCTACTCTGAGCAGAGCACTGTAGGCCAGGCTCAGCATTGGACTAGATCCCAGCTCTCCTGATTCTCGGTCTTGCGCTCTTTCTGGTAGTCTATTCTGCCATATTTAAGAAGAAGTTGAGAGATCAGACAACCACAGCTATTGTGGTGATTCACTTGTCTATATTGCTACAAGAACTAAGCAGAACTCTCCTGGACTGATAATAGAAGATGTCGTTGACCATACACTCCCCAAATTGTCATGTAACTTCATACTTGAGTGTTTTTTTAAAATCTAAACATGGTGCCACTGATGGTGAACTTCCCCTACACGTGTGTGTGTGGCTGAAGAAATCTCCCATGCCCACACAGACTATCACTCAATCAATCAACTGTATTTCTTGAGCTCTTTGTGCGGAGCATTGTATTAAGTGCTTGGGGGAGTATGACATAGGAGAGTTGGTAAACACAGTTCCCTGCTCAGCATGAGCGCCCTTGCTGTACTTGTCGTTGTGGTGCCTCTCGTTGTTTTTCCTTTTGCTGCTTTGTTTTCTAATCATCTTAAAGGTTCCCACTCAAAATGCTGCTTTGTTCCACATCGTCTTAGCCCATGTTAGTCTATCTGCTAGTTGTGTCCTGGTTTTCAGGTGGGACGACATACAGTGAAAGGATGAGCGTGAAGGGGGGATAGTGGTGGATCATTCAGGAGGCAGTGGTGGAGTAAAATGTGATAGGGATGGATAACAGTGTAAAAATAGCCACAGTGGGGACTTAGCAATCATTCTAACCCCCAGCCAGAGTCCGGCTCTCCACTGGAAAGTGGTCCGCTGGTTTCTCACAGCACGACATTCTGGGATGCCCTTGACAGAGGCCAGTATTAATCTGCGTGCCGGGAGACAGGGTGTGGGCCATCTTCCGTGCTATCTATGGACATGGTGCAGTGTGAATGACAAATCTCCAGTGCAGCTGCATCATGTGATGACAACTGTGCTGAAACTAAAATTTAATTGAGAAGCAGCGTGGTTTTGCGGCGAGAGCTGGGGCTTGGGAGTCAGAGGACGTGGTTCTAATCCCGGCTCTGCCACTTCTCAGCTGTGTGGCCTTGGGCAAGCCACTTAACTTCTCTGGGCCTCAGTTACCTCATCTGTAAAATGGGGATAAAGACTGTGAGCCCCACGTGGGATAACTTAATTACCTTGAATCTACCCTGGTGCTTAGAACAGGGCTTGGCACATAGTAAGCACTTAACAAATACCATAATAACAATAATAATTAATAATATATTTGATAAAGGGAATAGTCACTTTGATTAGTGTTAGACTGTAAGCTCGTTATGGGCAGGGAACGTATCTGCTAATCCTGTCGTACTGTACTCACCCAAGTGCTTAATTCAGTGCATATAGTAAGCATTCAATAGATGCCCCTGATTGATAAGTATCTCAAAAATGGTCAGACTTTGAGGAATTTGCCCAACAGGGTGGATCTCTGTCCATAATGTCAGACTGACTTCATGGTACCCTCCTGTCTTCATACTGTACTACATTCTGCTTACATCGTTCCTCTCCTCAAGAACCTCCACTGGTTCATTTCCTTCTATAGAAACTTCCTATCAATCAATCGATTAATCAATCAATAATATTTTTGAGCACTTACCGTAGGCTGGGCACCATACTAAGAGCTTGGGAGAGTACAATATAAAAGAGTTGGTGGAAATGTTAACTGCCCACAATGGGCTTACTTACAGACTATGTGGAGAGAAAGATGTTCAAGTAAATTATGAATATGTACATAAATAACGTAAAGCTGAATATAGGGTGAATACCAAATGCTTAAAAATACAAATCCAATTGAAAGGCCAATGCACAAGGGAGAGAAAGACAAAGAGAAAGATAGAAAGGGAGAGGAAATGAGAGCATAATAGGGGAAGGTGTCTTGGAGGAGATGTGATTTTAATAAGACTTTAAAGGTGGGGAGAGTAATGGTTTGTCGAATATGAAGTGGGAGGGAGTTCCAGGACAGAGGCAAGATGCGGGCAAGGGTTCAGCAGTGAGATAGATGAGATCGAGGTACAGTGAATAGGTTGGTTTTATAGGATCAAAGTGAGCAAGCTGGGTTGTAGTAGGAAATCAGTGAGGTAAGATAGGCACAGGAAATGTGATTGAATGCTTTCAAGCCGACGGCTGAATGGGCAACCACTAGATGCTCTTGAAGAGTGGGGAAACATGGATTCAGTGGTTTTGTAGAAAAATGATCTGGGTAGCAGACTGAAGGATGGACTGGAGTCGGGAGAGGGGAGGCTGATGCAGTAATCAAAGTGGGATAGGTTAAATGTTTGAACTAACATGGTAGCAATCAGAATGGAGAGGAGAGGGAAGATTTTAGCTATGTTGTAAAGGTTGAACCGACAGGTTTGGGGATAGGTTGAATATGTGTGTTGAATGAGAGAGAAGAGTCAAAGAGAGTGCCAAGGTTACAGACTTGTGAGATGGAGGGATGGTGGAAAAGTCAGGGGGAGGACAGAGAACAGATGGGAAGATGAGGAGTTCTGTTTTAGACATTTTAAATTGGAGGTGGCGGCAGGATATTCAAACAGAGAAGGGCGGAAGGCAGAAGGAAATTCAAGACTGCAGAGAATGATTTGCAGCAGCTTCCACCTTAGATTTTGGTTCTTTTCATTCACTCTTCCCCAACTTGCACTCCTCACTCTTCCTAAGATGTCTTGTTTTGCTCTGCTTCACTCTCACCTCTTCCATTTCCGGTTGTCAAGTCGCGGGGATTTTTCCTAGCCAGCCAGTGTCCCCAAGTGAAAAGTAAGCCACCACTTCCCAGGAGATGTGTGTCAGAGATCCATCCAGAGTTCTGTTATGAAAGCACTGAATATGGTAAAATTCTGCATGCCAAAATCCTGGGGATTGTCCATGCTCAGTACTCCACCCCTTTGGGGACTGGAAGACCCTAAAGCGGGATACAGCAGGGATATTTAATTTAGCATTCCTGCTGTACCAATAATAATAATAATAACACTTGTATTTGTTAAGCACTTACTATGTGTCAAGCACTGTTCTAAGCGCTGGGGTAGATACAGGGTAATCAGGTTGCGCCACATGAGGCTCAGAGTCTTAATCCCCATTTTACAGATGAGGTAACTGAGACATAGAGAAGTGAAGTGACTTGCCCAAAGTCACACAGCTGACAAGTGGAGGAGTTGGGATTAGAACTCACAACCTCTGTCTCCCAAACCCGTGCTCTTTCCACTAAACCACCCTGCTTTAGAATATCTTGGATACCTGCAGGTAGTACTGGGTCAGCTAGTGAGAAGCAGCAAGACTTAGTGGATAGAGCATGGGCCTGGGAGGGCCTGCATTCTAACCTCAGCTCCGCCTCGTATCTGCTGTGTGACCTTGGGCAAAACACCTAACTTCTCTGGGCCTCAGTTACCTCATCTTAGGGAAGAAGTATGGCCTAGTGGCAAGAGCCCAGGCTTGGGAGTCAGAGGACGGGGCTTCTAATCCCAGATCCTCCACTTGTCTGCGGTGTGACCTTGGCAAGTCACTTCACATCTCTGTGCCTCATTTACCTCATCTGGAAAATGGGGATTAAGACTGTGAGCTCCACATCGGACAACCCAATTATCTTGTATCGACCCTAGCACTTAGAAGAGTGCTTGGCACAGAGTAAGCGCTTAACCTACACCATCATTATTATTATCATCTATAAAAGGGGGATTTAGAGTTGAGCCCCAAGTGGAACAGGGTCTGTGTCCAACCTGATTAACTTGTATCTATCCCAGTGGTTAGAACAGTGCTTGGAACATAGTAAGCACTTAACAAGTACTATTATTATCATCATTATCATTATTATTATTATTAGCTAATTGAATTTAGGGATCAGCCTGTTTAGTTGAAGATTATGGAGAAGATCAAGATCAATACCAAGAGTCTCATGGAACCTCAAATCTTATTGTCAGCTAGCTGCCAGTGTCTAGTCCAGAAGAAATAAGTAGAATGTGAAAATAAAAGTAGAGTAAACACAACTCCCCAAAATATTAGCATGTCAGAATAGCATGGCTGGCGGACCGCCTCACTCTCGTGTATCTTGAATAATTTAATTTCCCTGCACCTAGAACAGTTTTCTGTTTACGTATTGTAGGCAGAAAAGCACATTCGTTACTCACTAGTATTGGAGACAATGGGGAAGCTTCAGGGGACTTTAATTGTGCGATGAAAGATGAATTTCTGAAGCCGAATACAGCAGCCCTGTAGCTGTGATATAAAAAACATAGGACGATGGTTCAGACGTGGGTGTCTCCATTGGAAAATCATACTGGCAAACAATTTAAGTTTATCTTTCTTTGACAAGGTTTGACTATAGACTTACCCATTTTTCCACTGTTGTAAATATTAAACTATGTCCTCAGCTTGGCTCTGACTGGTTCTGCTGCATTGCAGTAGCTAATTCCGAAAGCCAGAATTAGTTACCTGGAGAGACAAGAGAGCCTGACTGAAGATGAAACAGTGAAAAGAAAAGTGGAGAAAGCACACATCTAGGTGTGAAAAAGAAAGCAAGAATGGTTGGAGAGAAACATCTGCCTATGCTATTCCAGAATTCTCTGTCTTCATGGCAGTCATCAGGGATGAAGACAGTTGTTCTGTTTATTGGTTCTGATACTCCCTGAAAATCGGGCACTGACAACTACATAAATCCACAGATTGGAAGGTGAATTTGACAGTTGAGTTTACTCTTGAATAACCGTGGCACTTAGCCAGAAGATGAGCTTTTAGAAAACTACAGCCTAGGAACTGGTGTTCACTGGAAAAGGTTGATTCGGCTAGTCGGTTCAAACCCTGAACTCACAGTAGGATTTTACACGTTAATAGAAAGGGCATTTATTGAGCACTAAATACAACACATTGGGTTAAGCCCTTGTGAAAGTACAACAAGAAAGATGTAGTCCTTGCCTACAAGAAGCTGACAATCTAATAGGGGAGATGGACACACAAAGTATTTGCAAACTGATAGAGAAAGTAGGAAGAATAAGGATTTGGTAGGAAACAGAAGAAAGATGCCAGGTTGAAACATTGAACAAATCTAAATAAATAGCTGGTTAGGCATATGTCTCCTCCAGGAAGTCTTCCCCAACTAATCTCTCATCTTCCCACACTTCTCCCCTTCCCTATGCGTCACAATCCTTATCCGAATCCTTATCCCCTAAGAACTTTAATGCTCGCCCCTCTCCCTTACTCTGTTGTTTTACCTTCTTATAAATTATTTCATTGGCCATCACCCCCACTAGGTTTTAAACTCCTAGTGGGTAAGGATTGTACCTACTCTATATACTCTCTCAAACATTCAGTAAGGGTCCTTTACACAGGAACCAGTCGGTAAATACCATTGATTGAGGCAGAGTACATGTGCACATGTGCACACCCACACACACTAACACACATGTGATGTGTAGAAGATGGGCATAACTGCATGAAGGTAAGATACTGAACCTTTGAAAAGTCTTTGGGAGATTACCATTTGGCTAACCTAGCTGAGAATCTGCTTATTTGAATAAAAGCCATTGAAACTCTTGATGATACGTCTGAACAGAAGAACCAAGTCTGAATTGCCAACCTTACGGCTGCTAGAGAAGGTTTGCAGAAACAACATGCCACTTTAGGAACAATCAAAACCTGCCTCATTAGACAGATTAAACGAGAAGGAGTTTGATGGACTAGTATTTGTTAACAATTCAGCAGTGAAGGGCTGGAGAGCGTGGGGGTCAAAGACTTTCACAAAGTGTATTTCTGTAAAATGAGGGTCTCAAGTCGCCTGAAACTTCCCCATTGTCTCCAAATCAGTTAGTAGTGAATGTGCTTTTCTGCTTACAATACTGAAGAGTTTGACTCAGTGAGAGGAGGCGTCCAGGGTCCAGATAGCTCTGAATTGGTCCCCTGAACCCTTCACCGAGGGTTCCTTCAGCCTTGAGGAAAGGGCTGCAGGTGGGAAACGTCACCACTATTTCAGTGGCCTCAGAATTCCTGAAGCAGGTATTGAGGCCCTAAGCCACGAGGAATAGCCTGCATGACCCATGTTACCCTGGAGCTGAGATCCCCTGAGAGATTTGGGACAGAGAAGAATTTGTCCTACAGAAGAAGTCACCAATACTCACTGAGAACAGTTGGCATTTACTGTAAATATAAAGATGGAAAGAGTTTACTGTAAAATGTAGCTTCATGGTCTATAATCAAGGAATTTCATTTCAGCTCTCAGACTAGAAAAATAAAGTCTGGGCCTTAGGGAACAATTTCATAGAATCTAGTATAAATCCATTTTTATGTCGTTTTTTTTTCCTAAACTCGCTTTTTTACATAATCTCATGCATCACAGCATAATTGTAAAACAAATAACATATGATGTCTTACAGACGCTATAGTGGAAAGGGAAGTAGACAATTCATACTGATCATTTTTAATAAGTAGCGTTATTGCCCCTTAAAGGAAATTATTCTTCCATCTCTCTTGAAAATGTTTCAAGTTATTTAATACCCCTGTCACTCCTCATTCAGTCACTTCCATCTTTGTTTTCAAGATCTGTCAAAAATCTGGCTGGGCCTTAATGGGATTCAGAGGTTGAATATAAAGCAGTAAAAAGAAAGAATTTGCCCTCCCCCTTCCCCATCCCTGCCCCCACCCTCTCCCATCCCCAGGCCCAGAAACATGGCTGCTGTTGGCTGACCCATGTCCTGACTAAGATGCTGCAGCACATTGGAGTGGTTAGGGGAGAAGAGGTGCACTGGATCAACACCAGGACCTTGGCTCCCGAATCCCCAATCATCTTGCAAAGAAGAGATCAAAGCTCAGGATCTGGCCCAGAGCTGGAATCAAACCAGAATGGACTAGGACTCAGTTATGATGCAAGAAAAGGTCCCAGAATGGACCCTGAGGTGTAAACATCATTTGACCATAATGATAATTCTTGCATTTATTAAGCACTTACTCTGTGCCAGGCACTGTAGCTAAGCACTGGGGTGGATACAAGCAAAACGGGTTGGATACAGCCTCCGTCCCACGTGGGGCTCATGGTCTCAATCTCCATTTTACAGACTAGGGAACTGAGTGAGGTCCAGAGAGGTGAAGTGACTTGTCCAAGGTCACACAGCAGACAAGTGGCGGAGCTGGGATTAGAATCCATAACCTTCTGACTCCCAGGCCCGTGTCTAATCAGTACACCATGCTGCTTCCCATGAGTCCCGGGGAGCATTTTAGATGGCAGGGGCCATGTGGCCAATCTAGGCCTTTCTGCTGGAGGTGGGTTGACTGCTCCCACCTCCTCCCTCCTCCTTAGTTCTATGCCATGTATTTGGAGATATCTGTCATCATCTCATCATCATCAATGATATTTATTGAGCATTTACTCTGTGCAGAACACTATACTAACCATTTAGAGATCAAACATTACCCAATCCCCCTCTTATTCTCCCTATTGGTCAACTCCTTCAGTCCAACTGCCAAGAGGGCAGAAGCAGAATCAGTAGTTAGAGAAGCTGCATAGCCAGAGAAGCAGTATGGTCTAATGGATAAGCAGTGTGACTCAGTGGAAAGAGTCCTGGCTGGGAGGTCAGAGGTCATGGGTTCAAATCCTGGCTCCACCACTTGTCAGCTGTGTGATTTTGGTCAAGTCACTTAACTTCTCTGGGCCTCAGTTCCCTCACCTGTAAAATGGGGATTAAGACTGTGAACCCCACGTGGGACAATCTGATGACCCTATATCCTCCCCAGAGCTTAGAACAGTGCTTTGCACATAGTAAGCGCTTAACAAATGCCATCATTATTATTATTAATGGATAGAGCATGGACCTGAGATCTAATCCCGGCTCTGCCACTTGTTTGCCCTGGGACCTCGGACATGTCACTTCACTTCTCCGTGCCTCAATTATCTCACCTGTAAAATGGGGATTAAGACTGTGACCCCTGGATGGAATATGGACTATGGTCTGACCTGATTAGCTTATATCTACCCTGGCGCTTAGAAGAGTGCCCAGCCAAAGAGCTTAACAAACACCATAAAAAAAAAGGATAAAGCACTTAATCACTCATACTGAACTAAGTAAGTGCATCCGATTTTGAGTTATTTGGCTTTGTTCTAAAAGGCTGTCTCCAGAAGCTTTGTTATTTATTGTTTTGAAATGGCACTTTTATCTCATATTCATGGAAATGCATAAATGTTTGCTTCTTTGACTTTACGGGGCTCTTCTCGATATAGTTATCAAGGTTACGGCAACCATTACACTGGGAACGAAGCATCTTCTTGAATCTATGCTTTCTGATGCAATCCTGTGAGGGGATGGGTTCTTCTTTAAGCTTTCATTTAAGGTTTCAGTCTTCATTTAGATTATGTGGCCATGTGGCAGGGTTAGGTCCAGGGCAAGTGTTCCTTGCAAACAGGAGGAATCAAATCAAATAGCTTTTTTATAGCAGGGTCTCTGCTGCTTAGAATTCTAATCTAATATACTTTTTGCAATAGTAAATTGTGGACATACAAAGTAGGCATTTTCACTTTAAGGGAAAGAAAATATCATTTTATCCCAACGTAACAATTTCTCAGGCCCCAGGTCGAGATAACTACAACATCTGGTACTCTACTCCACAAAAAGAGCAAGAAATACTTTGGCCTGGTTTTGACATAATTATCCATCCATTAGATGCCTTCAACAACTAGGGGTTATTCTTCTCACTGTTTGTCATTTAACAGTGATGCTTTAAGTATCTGGGAAAACATCAGAGAATATCCTATCAGTAAACAAGCACTAGGAATTTTCCAGTCATATAAGGCATCTTGCAGAATACTTGAATGAGTAAATACATTTCATTTTTATATAATGAAATGCCAGGAAATCAAATGCCTAATTTTAGAAGACAAATGAGGAAGGTGGATGCACAGCACGGTAGAGAGTGATTTGAAAAATAATGAACTTCCCTTAATTCCAAGTTCCTTAATTTTCCACCCCCTCTTTCCCGTGTTCTCTTGCCTCATGACTATGGATTACACTAACTGCAAAGAGTGGGATAATGTGGGATTAAGGTCCTTTCAGACACCGTCTTCATATAGTGGTCTTTTGTATGTTTTGTCTTTCCTTTCCGGGGTTGGGGGGAAAGAAGAGAGAAGAGAAGCAGATGGAGGGAGGAAGGAGAACATTTCTAGCCACATAAATCAATCTTTTTTTTTTTAATGGCATCTGTTAAGCGTATACTAGATGCCAGACACTCTATCAAGTGCTGAGATAAATAGAAGCTAATCAGGTTGGACACAGTCTGTATCCTCCATGGGACTGGACACAGCCCATATCCCACATGGGGCTCACAGTCTTGATCCCCATTTTACAGATGAGGTGACTGAGGCACAGAGAAGTCAAGTGACTTGCCCAAAGTCACACAGCAGACAAGTGGCGGAGTCGGGATTAGAACCCAGGTCAGCCAGTCATTCAGTCAAATTTATTAAAGTCTTACTTTGTTCAGGGCACTGTTTTAAGCTCTGGGGAGAGTACAATACAACAATAAATAGATGCATTCCCTGCCCACAATGAGCTTACTCATTCAATCATCTTTATAGGAATCCCAATAATAATGATAGCAATGAAAACGATTGCCGCCAGCCCCCGGTTCGTACCAACCAGGAGCTTCCTGGACCCAGGGAGCTGTGGTGTCGCGTAGTAGAGGTCAAACACTGAAACACTGCCGACACTGAAAACCAGTTAAAATTCAATAACCAAATGTAGGCTAGTAAAAATGTTGAAGCTACACCGTAATTGTGGGGTTGGGAGTGGGCAGTCATTAAGTCTTTCATCACTCCTGGCCAAGAGTCATGGATCACAGACTGCCGTAGCTGGCATGGATTCTTCTCTTCCACTGTGTTGTGGCAGGAATAGAGTTTTCCCAAAGCATCAGGAACCCCTCTCTCACCCCTGTATCCCTAGTGGCATGAATGTGCTGGACTTCTTTGTTTCAACTTCATGAAAGGTTAAAGAACCGGGGTCAACATTTTGACATCTCCAATGTATTCAAATCAACCAGTCAATCTATAAGTGGTATTTTCTGAGTCCTTACTGTCCAGAGCACAGTACTAATTTAAAGGACTGAGGCCAACATTTTGACATCTCCAGTTTGATCAGATCAACCAATCAATCAATCAGTGTTATTTTCTGAGTCCTTACTGTCTAGAACACAATACTCAGAGCTTGGGAAATACAATAGAACAAGGTTGGTAAAAGCAATTATCTCCCATAAGAGAGCCTACAGTCTACAAATCAAAGGAAGCATTTGAGCTCATCACCTGTGTATGTGTTACTCTTTGGGATGACGGACATTTCCATCTGTTTCTTTCTGTATCCTTCGGGCAGTGCCATGTTGGGCCCGTGGAACTTCTTCTGTGATGGGTAAAAGTCCTGAGTTTGGCAGCGATCCACTTACTTCTTCCTTGATTTTATCCACTTAGGCGTTTCACCATGAGTGGTGTAGATTTTTAAGCTTGACCTGCACACAATCTTTTGCAGTTGCATAGGTATCCATTTTGATAGAATCATGAGGAATTTTGAATATATTTCCCTGTCACATGGGGGATTGGAAAATACGAGTTTCAGAAGGTAAAGGGAATAATTTTCTGACCAGGAGGTTTGGTAAATACTGGAATGAGTTCCCAGTGGAGTTTTTAATGTGAAATCTCCTTTCTAAGGTCCTTTAAAATAGGGCAGATTATTTTTGTCTGATCTTCCCTGAAGGCAGAATAGAATTTGATGACTTCTCTAGATTGTCACCAGCCCCAGGATTCTCTGCTTCCAAAGGTAGAAATGTTATTAGATTTTGCAAAAGTACAAACACATGACAGGTAAATTCTGGGAGGATTCAGGACGCTATAAATATTTTTAAGGAAGGACTGCAAAATCTTGAAGAATTGCCTGAAGTGTAGACTTACATACCAGGCAATTTCACCTCTCCTATCTCACCGTGAAAGAGGTTTGCAAAATATAAAAATGTCTCACTTAAGATGTATTTTGAGGATGATGCCACATAGTTTTGTTTCAGGAGTATTCCACTAAAAGAGTATTTTAACAGGTGGCTCAGAGATGTCTGGGTACTTTTTTTGGAATTAGAAATTATTAATGAAATGGAAAATGCCCAGTTTGAAAGATTCCTAAATGAAAATTTGGAAGCAGGGTGGCTTAGTGGAAAGTGAAGGGGCTTGGGAGTTGGAGGTCATGGGTTCTAATCCCGGTCTGCCACTTGTCAGCTGTGTGACTTTAGGCAAATCACTTAACTTCTCTGTGCCTCAGTGAACTCATCTGTAGGGTTAGTTTTTCTTAAATTTAATGCTGAATTCTAAAAAACAGAAATAAATGCTTATTTCTTTGTAAGGTGTCTGTGAACTCACTGGGGTCAGGGAATAGTTTACTAACTCTGTTGTAATGTACTCTCCCAAGCCCCTAGTAGAGTGCTCTGCACAAGGTAAGCACTCAATAAATATGATTGATTGATTGAACAACATTGGACGAACACAGTCTTGGGAGTCAGGAGCTCTGGGTTCTAATCTCAGCTCTGCCATTTGCCTGCTGTGTGACTTCGGGCAAGTGACTCAACTTGTCTAGACCTCAGTTTTCTCATCTTGTAAAATGGTGATCCATTCCCCGTTCTCTCTATTTTCTGTGAACCTGATATGGGACAGGGATTATCCCTAACCTGGTGATCTTGAGAGAAGTATTATAGAGCCTGGGAGGAACAGGAACTTTGGATTGCTTCTTACTGTATCTACCCCAGCGCTTAGCATAGGGTTCGTTCCATAGTATGTGTTTAGAAAATACGGTTATTATTATTAATATTATTAAGTCTGCCAAATAAGGTGTTTGGTGGTTAGAACAAAACACCAGTTACAAAGCATCAGTGTGAAAGGGATTGGACATTTCTGCGAGATATAATTGCTAAGACATCATCAAGACAAGTACACTCTCTTACACTGTATGCTTAATACGATGCTCTACCCACAAAAAGTACTCAATATATACCACTGAATTAATGGCGTGTTGTAATGTAACATGCCACCAAGACTGGTTTCTTGACAGTATGTTCCAAAGTGAACCGGGACACCCATCATCTTAAGGTCAAAACGCTATCTTTTCCTATTCTTCAACTCCCTTCAGCATCACCCTGACTTGCTCTCTCTATTCATCGCCCCTCCCAACCCCACAGCACTTATGTACAAATCTGTAATCTCTTCATTTATACTAATGTCTGTCTTCCCTTCTAGACTGTAAGCTCGTTGTGGGCAGGGAATGTGTCTATTTATTGTTGTATCGTACTCTCCCAGGTGCTCTGTACAGTGCTCTGCATGCAGTAAGCTCTCAATCACAACAGAAGCCATCCTGCACCCTAGGCCAGGAATGTGTAAGAGGGTGTCTCTCACCTTCACACCAACCAAATAAGTCATGGAGGAGCTGGGGAGGGGACAGTTTGGATAAATAGAATCCTGAATCCAGAATGGCCGAGAAGGATAGGTAATAAATAACGGGCACCGCCGACATTCTGGGCAGCAGAACAAGACTTGCAGTAGCCAGCTGCAGGTCTACTCTGCTCAGAGCATGGGCCACCCATTCTGTATGCAATCAGTGAGGAGCCATGGTACAGATGAGTGTCCCGCTGAACGCTCTTGGGGCTGGAAGCGAGGTGGCTTCGCCACAGATGTGTAATGCTTAAATGGATTCCTCCCAAGTGGTAAGTGTTCTTGGGTGGAAGTGATGCATAAGTGAATCCTTCAAGGGAAGTGAATTTCTCATGGGTGGGACGTAGGTGTTTGCCATGTGAGAGTAACACATGAGTATATTCTTCCCGATAGGGAAGACCTAATATCATCAAATAATCATATTCTTCCCAAAAGGGGACTCCCGAAAGGGAGGCTCAATTCGGCACGTCCAAAATAATCAAATAATTCAATTTGCCTCATAAAACAGCCTTTCTGTCCCCGGTCCCCCGCCACCCCCTTCTCTCTCACCACACTGATTCCAGAATGGTCTGCATAGAGGTGATAATCGAAGCCATGACAACCATCGCGCAGAGACGGGTTCGTGGATCAGCATGGTGACAGTGAGAGACAGGAGTCAGAAAAGACTGAGCCACACAAAATTTATTCCACATGGCGAACTGAACCTCCCTTTCAGGAGGAATATACTTAGGCAATACTCGCAGGTGGCAAATCACCTACCTCCTGCCCACGAACACTTCCTATTTGGGAGGAATTCATTTATGAATGTGGCAAAGCCATCTCGCTTCCAGTCCCACGAACGTTCAGTGGGACACTCATTTGGTGGAAGCAGAGTGGGCAGCCCATAGTCTGGGCAGAGTTGACCTGCAGCCGGCTACTGCAAGTGTCAAGCTGCTGCCTAGAAAGTTGGAGGTGCCAGGCATTTATTACTTAGCCTTCTTGGCCATTCTGGATTCAGGATTCTATTTATGTAAACTGCCCTCTGTTAACGGCGGCCCCACATTTGGTGCAGACAGAGCGGGCATCCCACAGTCTGGGCAGAGGTGACCCGCAGGCGGCTGCCACAAGTCTCAATCCGCTGCACAGAAGGCCAGAGGCTTCAGGTATTCATTCCCTGTGCTCCTAGGCCATTCCTGTTTCCAGCCTCAGTTTTTCCAATCTCCACACTCCCCCCTCTTCCATACTTAATTTGAGTGGCACGGGGCCAAGGACACCTTCTGTATGCCCAGCTTGAGCTGACGATTTAGCAGTTTTGGTTGTAGGGGTGCACTTCCGAATTCCACCTTGCTGGGTCAGGCGAGATAGCATTTAAGCATTTGACCTGGAGATGGTGGGTACCCTGGGGTCACTTTGGCACATACCCAGATCTACATCGCCAGCCCTAATCTTGCTCCCTCCCTCCAAGGCTCACATCTCCTTCTGTCTTCAAGACAATTCTACTTGGATGTCCTTCTGTCACCTCAAACTTAACATGTCCAAAACAGAGCTCTTTATCTTCCCACCCAAACCCTGTCCTCCCACTGACTTTCCCATCACTGAAGACATCTCCACAATCCTTCCTGTCTCACAAGCCTATAACCTTGACACTATCCTTGATTCCTCTTTGTCATTCAACCCACACACACAATCCATCACCAAATCTTGTCAGTCCCACATGACATCGCTAAAATCTGCCCTTTCCCCTCTATCCAGATGGCTACAACGATCGTACAATTACTCATCCTATCCTCCTTGCTGGCCTCCCAGCCTCCTGTCTCTCCCCTCTCCAGTCTATCCTTCACTCTGCTGCTCGGATCATTTTTCTACAGAAACATTCAGGACATGTCACCCTCCTCCTCAAAAAACTCAAGTGGCTGCCCATCCACCTCCATATCAAACAAAAACTCCTCTCCATTGGCCTTAAAGCAGTCCATCACCCTGCCCTACCTCACCTCACTTCTTTCCTTCTACAACTCAGCCTGCACACTTCTCTCCTCTAGGGCTAACCTTCCCTCTATGCCTCGTTCTCGCCTGTCTCGCCACCGACCCCTGGCCCATGTCCTGCCTCTGGCCTGGAACTCCCTCCCTCCTCAAATCCACCAGACAATTACTCTCCCCCTCTTCAAAGCCTTATCCAAGGTACAACTCCCAGACTGAGCCCCACTTTTCCTCATCTCCCACACCCTTCTGTGTTGCCCTGATTTTCTCCCTTTGCTCTTCTACACTCCCAGCTCCACAACACTTATGTATATATCTGTAACTTTATTTATTTGTTTTGATGTCTATCTCCCCTGCTCTAGACTGAAAGCTCACTGTGGGCAGGGAATGTCACTGCTTATAGTGTATTATACTTTCCCAACCACTTAGTACAGTGCTCTACACACATTCAGCACTCAATAAATATGATTGAATAATTTGCCCCTCGTTACATTGATTATTCCAGTTCCAACCAGCCACAGCCACAGCCTTCCCAGCATTCCCAAAGTTAAGAAGGCCTCTCACTTCTCCTGTTTTCTTACCTTTGCCAGTCTGAAGTGGAGGCTGATGGGAAGTCTTGATGGCGTGAGCGATGGACAGCTCCTCTCCTGACTGCAGGCCCTGAACAGTCCAGTGATTATGAGGACCAGACAGAGGCTCAGGCTACGGCTTGTTTCTCATCCTTCCCGTGCCAGAGTGACTTGGCCTAGTGGAAAGAGCAGCGGTCAGGGAGTGACAGGACCTGGGTTCCAATTCTGCCAATTGTCTTCTGGGTGATCTTGGCCAAGTCACTTAGATTCTCTGGGCTTCAGTTTCCGCCTCTCTACAATGGGGATTCAATATCTGCTTGATCCCCATGTGGGACCTGGACTGTGTCCATTGTGATTCACTTGCATTTACCCTAGTCCTTCACACACTGTATGTGCTTAACAAATACAATCACAAAGCCTAAAAACTTCACCAGCACTATCTACAGATGTACCCAACATCAAATGGTAGGATAAGACAGTCACAGGAGTCCTGGAAGGATGTCAGCTCATGATATCAAAGTAACACTCACATAAAAATAATTCTGCAGGGTGGGGCATATGACAAGAAGAGAGAAGAGCAGGACACCTAAGCATCTGATACATGGGGGACTAACTGAAAGTGGGGATGCCCAAGCCATGAGCAGCATGTTGGAGTGGCTAAAGCACAGGCCTGGGACTCAGAAGGTCATGGGTTCTAATCCCACCTTTGCCACTTGCCTGCTGGGTGACCTTGGACAAGTCACTTAACTTCTCTGAAACTCAGTTACCTCATCTGTAAAATGAAGATTGAGAGTGTGAGCTCCACCTGGGACAGGGACTACATCCAACCAGTTTTGCTTGTATCCACCCCCTCGCTTAGCAAAGTCTGTGCCCACAGTAAGTGCTTAATAAATACCATAATTATTATTATTACTGTTATTATTGTTAGGAGAGCAGAGTCGGTGATATAGAGAAGCCTAGTCTGAAACAATGTGCACCAAAGTGAAGGGTTGGTAAACCAGTCCTTAGACTGTGAGTTCCGTGTGGGACGGGGCCCGGGTCAAACTCGATGAATTTGTATCTACAACAGTGATTAGACCAGTGCTTGACACATAGTAAGAACTTAACGAATATTATTGTTAATAATGTTGGTATTTGTTAAGCGCATACTATGTGCCGAGCACTGTTCTAAGCGCTGGGGTAGACATAGGGGAATCAGGTTGTCCCACGTGGGGCTCCCAGTCTTCATCCCCATTTTACAGATGAGGGAACTGAGGCACAGAGAAGTTAAGTGACTTGCCCTCAGTCACACAGCCGACAAGTGGCAGAGCTGGGATTCGAACTCATGAGCCCTGACTTTGTTACTGGCAAGCAACATGGCTTAGTGGAAAGAGCACGGGCTTGGGAGTCAGAGGTCATGCTTTCTAATCCTGCCTCTGCCGCTTGTCAGCTGTGTGACTTTGGGCAAGTCACTTAACTTCTCTGTGCTTCAGTTCCCTCATCTGTAAAATGGGGATGAAGACTGGGAGCCCCACGTGGGACAACCTGATTACCTTGTATCTACCCCAGAGCTTAGAACAGTGCTTGGCACATAGTAATCGCTTAAATACCATCATTATCATCATTATTCTTATTAGGAGGATTGTTTTCTTGGAGCAAATGGCTCACAAAAAAGGGGAAGGCCCAGATGAAGCCTGGAAGCTAATATAGGCTCGTCACGAACTCATTAATGCAACAAGACTCTAGATGGAACTGCAGACCATATTGCAGAGTGTGTCAGTTATGATTTGTGAGTGGAAAAATTGGTCTTTATAAGCAGAGTCACAGTCACACATTGATAGATATTACAGCAGCAGCAGCATCGAAAATGAATGACGTACTTATATCGATATATTCAATATCTAATACATTATATAAATATATTGCATATAAACTAAATCCATTGGCCAATTGTCCTTATAGTGGGGAGATGAGAAATTTGCTGATGAAAACCAAGAGAAGGGAGATAATATGAGGAAAGTTTGTGTTAGAAATGATTCCACTTCAAAATCAAATTCCTGGAAGATTCCTCTACAACCTTCATGCCAGTCTTCAGCTATATCTACTTAGAGCAAAATACTGAGAAAGAAAGGAGAGTAATTGATTCAATGAAAAAGACAGGAAGCCTGAATTTGGTAATCTAGGGCCATATGAGAAAATGATTTGATAAGGAAATAGAAACTCACCTATTCCATCTATCCCTAACGACACACACCTAAGAGGATAAATGCTGATTTTTCTGAACTGAGGGATTAATCACTAATCCAAGAGTGGAAGCTAAATGGATTTAAGACCCATCAGGAAAGGTCAAATTGTGTAATGCAGCACGCAGGGGTAACCAGGCGTAATACACCGTCCAACGATCCATAAAATTCAGGAAAATCCAATGGGGGCGGTGTAGTCGAAAATGACAGCTAAATTAGACCATATTTCTGATTTAGTGGAACAGCTGTATAAATATGTCCATCAAAATACAAGTCGGTTTGGCATTAGCAAGGGAAACCACCTGGGCTAGTGTCGGGAAATCTGGATGAGATCTCAAAAGATCAAATTTATTGATTCTTGGACCAGCATTAATTGATCAACTCTGGCCAGCAGAGCTCTGTATTGGACATTTCCTTTGCGCAGCCCTCTGTACTGAGCACCTAATGTATGTGGAACATTTTACTGGGGCCTAATGTGTGCAGAATATCTTTCAAGGTCCTTTGGAAACTAAATAAATGGAAAACAGTTTATCAATTAATGGAATTTGTTGAGTGCTTGCTGTTTCCCCTTCTAGACTGTAAACTACTAGCGGGCAGAGAATGCATCTGCCATCTCTGCCATATTGTAATCTCCTGAGCATTTAATAGAGGGTTCTTCACACAGTAAACACTCAGTAAATACCGTTGATTGATCGTGTGCAGGGTACTGTCCTAAGCACTTGGGAGACCACTGCAAAATAGAGTAGGAAGGCACGATCCCTGCCCTTGGGAAGCTCACTGTCTAATAGGAGCTTACAATTTGTTGGAAGGCACAATTTTTCGTCGAGAAGATCGCAAGCTAATGGGGAAGGCAGGGACACAGACATTTGTACCTGTACACTGGAAACAGGCAGAAAAATATAGTTGCAATCGTTAATAATAATAATTATGGTATTTGTTAAGCGCTTACTATGTGCCAGGCATTGTTCTAAGTGCTGGGGTAGATACAATATCATCAGGTTGGACATAGTCCCTGTCCCTCAGAGGGCTCACACTCTTAATCCCCACTTTATAGATGAGGGAACTGGTGCTCAGGGAAGTGAAGTGACTTGTCCGAGGTCACACAGCAGACAAGTGGCGGAGTCAAGAGTAGAACCTATGACCTAACTCCCAGGTCCATGTTCTGTCCACTGCTTCCATAAGAGCAATACAGTCACTGATAACAGTAAAAGTATGGGAATAATCACAGATGAAAAATTTCAAGAAGTGCTGAGGCCGGACATAAGTTAGGACTGTTAGGATGGCAAACCTTGGATGGTGGACATTAACAAGGGAACGTCCCCTGGAGGAGGTGGGCTTTCAGAAGGCTTTGAAAATGGGGAGAACAGTGAGCTAATGGGTTTGAAGATGGAATTTGCCCAGAGAGACTTATCTTACTCTTCCTCCAACTGCTCTTCGTAGAAGTAACCCTTTCTCACCTAACCAGGAGCTAGCAAACATTGGGAATGTCGGTAAAGAGCAATGAGATTCTTCAATAAATGCATCTAGGCATACAAAATCCTAGGACTGAAACTAGGTAGCAGCTGTTAGGAGCTCCTGTATGATGAGCAAAGAAAGAATGGGTTGGGAAGTTTATTTTACCTAGGAAGTGGGGGAAGGCTTAAATTCCATTTTCATCTTTTGAAGTTTGCGATGATTATATATGTGCTCCATTCGGTTGACCTGTGATATGTTGCAGTCCTTCAGATTCCCATTAAATCTTGAAGATCAACCATATTGTTCCCGTGCTTCCCTTTTTTGAACATGCTTTCAAATCCAGAGAGTGAGAGAGGCATAGGAGAAAATCTAGTGTGTCATTATTATTGTTATTATTATTCTATTTAATAATGATGGTGTTTATTAAGCACTTACTATGTGCCGAACACTGTTCTAAACACTGGGATAGGTACAAGCTTATTATTAGGTTGTCCCTCGAGGGGCACACAGTCTTATTTCCCATTTTACAGATGAGGTAACTGAGGCACAGAGAAGTTAAGTCACACAGTTGACGTGTCGGTGCTGCATTTGAATCCATGACCTCTGACTCCCGAGCTCTTTCCACTAAACTGAGCTGCTTTGTCTTTGTTAAGGGCTTACTACGGGTTCCAATCTCTGAGGTATAGCCAAGTTAATCAGGCAGGTCATATTTGATGTCACACACGGGGCCCAAAGTCTAATTTCCATTTTAGTTAAAGAAATTGAGGCACACAGAAATTAAGTGACTTAAGAAGTTAAGGGTCACACAACAGGCAAGTGCCAGAGCGAGGATTAGAAACTAGGTCCTCTGACTCCCAAGTCTGTGCTCTTTCCACCAGGCCACACTTCTCATTACTATTATTATTATGGACATAAGGCATTGGGATGATGCTTTTACGATCCCTGCATTCTTTGGGAAATGCAGGAAGGAGAATCAACCCAAATCATCCATTTTCTCCCATTCATAGTCATGGATGGTTTTATGTTTGGCACATCTGTGGAATAAAACTATTAAACTGCTCTAAGCAAATGTAATATTCTGCATTAATTTTGATTCGAGGAACACCCAGTTAATTTTTTTTTTTTACGAGCTAGAATAAATTAGGAAGCAGATCAAGAACTCCTTTGTTCTGCCCTGGCCAGAATCATATTTTAATCACCATCTGAATGAAATGGCACCCAGAGGATTCTAGTGTACCAGGAACCCTAAAGAAATTTCTGATTGGCAGATGATATTGACTTTTAACAATATTTTAAGAGCGGAATAAACACAAATAGGATTTATGAGACAATTAACTACTCCCAGCTGGTACTTACAATTTTTTACCTTCATACATTATTTGCGCTATTGAGACTGGAATGTGTTACCAACTTTCTGCATTCCCTTCCACTGGCAACTCTTCCAGGCATTCTTGGTGAGTCACACCTGGCTAATTATTGCAATCATCCACAATCCTAGCACATCCTATCCCACATCTGCAGGATTTTTACAAACGAGGGCTATGCTAGCCTTAGAGCCCGGAAAACCTATCGCCCTCTTCTTCTTCTCCCATCCTTCCGGTTATTTATTAAACTACAACAGTCCTTGTAACAGCAATACGATCTCTTTGTGCATGTCACTACCTTGAGGCTGAGTGCAACTGGAGAAACGTCCAAGAGGGTGGAATGTTTGGTTTGCCTCTTGAGAGTAGTTCTGATCAGGGCAGGATTGAATAGTGGTGACCTGGGGTAGCAGTGAGGGGATTGAAGAGTGAGGAGTGAGGCGGGGAATGTGTCTGTTTATTGTTGAGCTCTCCCAAGTGCTTAGGACAGTGCTCTGCACACAGTAGGTGCTCAATAAGTACAACTGAATGATTGAACGAAGTAGAAGGCTATTCACTTTAGTGAAGCCACCTCCAAAATCCGTGACGTCCGTCAATCGGTCAGCGGTATTTACTGAGCACTGTTCTACATGCTCAGGAGAGTAAAAAGCATCAGAGCTGGTAGACTCAATCCTTGCCTGCAGAAAGCTTGCAGTCTACAGGGGAGAGACATTAAGATGCGGATGGGGAAATAAGTAGAGTAGAATAGTAGAATATCCTGTCCTCTGGGAACCCTAACAGATTCTGCAGTGACTCCATTGCCCCAGGGCTAATCAGAAGATAATTCTGCTCCTATCAACTGTAGCGCAGGAAATTTTTTATGGTATTTATCAAGTACTTACTATGTACAGACACTGTTCTACACACTGGAGTAGATACAAGCTATTCAGGTTCGATACAATGTCCTCCATGGGGCTCACAGTCTTGATCCCAATTTTACAGATGAGGTAACTGAGACAGTGAATTTAAGTGACATGTCCAAGGTCACACAGAGGACAAGTGACGGAGCAGGGATTTCAACCCAGGTCCTTCTGAATCCCAGACCCGAGCTCTGACCACCAGGCCCTGCTGCTTCTTATGGAATTTTCCATCAGATAGGAAAGGTTTGGGGTTATCAAACCTGCCTTATTCCTGTACATGGACAGTGGTTTGGGAAAAACTTGCAGCTGCTTATTCCTCAGCTTGGCTCCGTGCCGTTGCCACCTGCAACCAAGGGTAGCTGGGCGTCCTGACATTCAGACAAGTTATGATTTCTGGGGAGCCGGTAGGAATGAAGAAAGATGACTTATGCCATGAGGGAGAAAAGAGAGGCGTCTAAGAGAGAGAGAGAGAGAATTGTCAGAGACAATTTCATAAATTACTTCGCAGTCGATCAATCGACAGTATTTACCGTGCACCTTTTGGGTGCAGAGCATTGCATTAAATGCTTGGGAGAGCACAATACAGCAGAGTTGGTAAATACATTCCCTATCCACAAGAAGCGAACAGTCTGGCCTCGAGGAAAAAGGAGAGGAGCTGGAAAGCAGAGATCCAGGTTCTGCCTACACTAATTTCCCTCGCTTCGTCATCTTCTGAATACTTAAGTGTGCATCCAAACCACTATCTTTATCCAAAGCACTACCTTGTTAGTGCAATCACTCATTATATCTTGACTGGATTACTGCATCGGCATCCTTTTTGATCTTCCAACTTCCTGTCTCTCCACACTTTGGTCTACACTTCACTCTTCTGCCCAGATTATCTTTCTACAGAAACGCTCTGGGCATGTCACCCCCTTCCTCAAAAATCTCCAGTGGTTGTCCATCAACCTTTGTATCTAGCAAAAAGTCCTCAGTATTGGCTTTAAAGCTCTCCATCCCCCTGTCCCTCCTACCTCACCTCCCTTCTCTCCTTCTATAGCCCAGCCTGCACACACTGCTCCTCTGCCGCTAACCTCCTCACTGGGCCTCGATCTCACCCATCTCACCGTCGACCTCTGGTCCACATCCTACCTCTGGCCTGGAATGCACTCCCTTCTCAAATCCTCCAAAGCAGTCACTTCCCCCCTGCAAAGCCCTACTGAAAGCTCACCTCCTCCAGGAACCCTCCCAGACTGTTGCCCCTTTTCCTCTGCTCCTCCTCCCCTCCCCATCACCCCGACTCCCTCCATCTGCTCTACTCCCCTCCCCATCCCAAAGCACTTGTGTATATATGTACCTATTTATTATTCTATTTATTTAATTAATGATGTGCATGTCTATAATTCTACTTATTAATACTAATGCTATTGATGCCAGTTTACTTGTTTTGATGTGTCTCCCCCCTTCTAGACTGTGAGCCCACTGCTGGGTAGGGATTGTCTCTGTTGCTGAATTGTACTTCCCAAACGCTTAGTAGAGTGCTCTGTGCACAGAAAGCGCTCAATAAAAGGATTGAATGAATAAATATCTCCATAAGTACTTTGGTGGACACCTCACTCCTAGCCCACAACACTTATTTACTTGTTTATATACTCTGCTGCTTCTCCTATCTGTAATTTGTTTTAATATCTGTCGCCCCCACTAGATTGCAATCTCCTCAGGACAGTGGTCACTGAAAACCTATTCTATTGTACTGTACTTCCCCAAGGGCCTAGAACAGCTCTCTGCACACAGTAAGTACTCGATAAATTCTACCGATCGACTGCTTCTGGCTGAACTTGGGCAAGTCACTTAACTTCTCTGGGCCTCAGTTTCTTCAGTAGAGGAGAAGTGTGTCTAGGGGAAAGAGCATGGAAGTCAGAACACCTGGGATCTAATCCTGGCTCTGCCACGTCCTATGTGACCTTGAGCGTGCCACTTAGCTTCTCTGTCTCTCAGTTGCCTCATCTACAAAATAGAGATTCAATACCTGTCTTCCCTCCTACTTAGACCATGAACCCCATGTGCGATCTGATGATCTTGTATCTACCCCAGCATTTAGAACACTGTTTGGCACATAGTAAGTCCTTAAAAAAACCACAGTTATCACTCCTCGTTGTTTGTAAAATGGGGATTAAATCATTGTTCCCTCTCCCCTTTGACTGTGACTCCCATGTAGGAAAGGGACTGTGTCTGATGCGACTGTATCAGATTTACCCCAGAACACAGCCCAGTGCTTGGCACACAGTAAGTACATAACAAAACTCACAATTATTTTCATTAATTCTTGACAGCTCCATTTATGTCACTCTGATAGGAGAGCTAAGGGAGAAGGATAATTCAGTAATCTGATTCCCACAGTCAAGCAAGTGGTTGCTTGAAATCTCCCTCTCTGCAATCTAATTGCATTGATAGCATAATGTCTCTAACGTCTCTAGCTTTTCCCTCTAATTGCCTCCTCTGAGATGTTTATCCATGAATTTACCCAAACCCTTTTTGAACCCACCCCTCCCCATATTCAAACCCCTCCCAAAATCCCATCTTCTCCAATCACTCTTCCATGATTAATTCGCAGCACCCCAAGTCATATAAACCCATCATTCATCACTAGAACTGCTACTTACCTATATTTACTCAGGAGTTGTGCTTATCAATCAATCTTTTGTAGTTATTGAGCACTTACTATAGGCAGAACACTGTACTTAGTACTTGGGAGAGTCGGGTACAACAGAATGAGCAGATACATTCCCTGCCTAGAATGAGCTCACAGTCTAGAGGGAGCTTGACATAGCTATTATCATCATCATTATCCAACTACTGTATTTGAAACTCTATTTACTCCTGTCTCCCCCTTTAGAATGTTAGCCCCTTATTGGGAGGATATGTGTCAGACATGTGTTTGGAGCACAAAGCACTACACCCAGTACGAACTCAATAAATGTTATTATTACAGTAAGCACTCAATAAATATGATTATTGCTATGAAACTCTAGTTTAATAGAGTTTAGTTTAATAGTTAATATTCAATAGTAGATATATTTAATATTATTTAACTATCATTTATTTTCATTATTATGTTATTTAAATATATAACATAGAGTTTAATAGAGTTTAGTTTAGTAGTTAATATTCAATAGTAGATATATTTAATATTAACTATTATTTATTTTTACTATTATGTTATTTAAATTTATGACATATATAGAATTATATATTATATTGTATACATTATCAAATAATATATGATACCACATATATATTTGTATTTATTATTTAACTATTTAATAAATAGTTAATGTGTTCAATAGTTGATATCTATTAAATATAATAATGTTTATTTAATAGTTAATCATTTAATGGAGATCTGAGTACAGTCCTAACAATTTCTGCCTTAGGGTCTTGTCCTTTATGAATTACGATGTTTAGTAAGTGCTTACTATGTGTCAAGCCCTGTTCAAGGTGGTGGGGTAGATGTATGATAATTGGGTCGGCAAAGTCCCTGTCCCCCATGAGGCTCACAGTCTAAGTAGAGATCTCAGTCTATGTAGGACGGTGATGAATCGTGGACACCTCCTTGAAATCCTCTAGGATTTCTTTTTTTTTTTCCTACCTTCACTAAAGCAATTAGCCAACCATCCCATCCTTGCTTGACGATCTCAGCAGGATAACATCAGATCTGGGAGCTTAGCCATTCTTCCTGGCTCTAACTGGAAAAGTGCTTTCATTAAAAGCTGATGTGAAAGTCACATCTTCACATGTAGGCAGGTTCGATCAATATAAAGCATTATCCTTGGGGGTAGAAAGGGTGTTGTCACCACATTTTGAAGACGAAGGCATGAATGTGATCATGAAGTATATCATCATCATCATCTTCGTCATCATCATCACCAAGAGTTTGCCTGAGTGTTCATCCTAGGTGCTTTAAGAACACACAAAAGAAATTTAAGAAGCCATCTCTTCCCTCCAAGGATTTGCAGAATTGTAGGAAGCCAAGGAAATGCAAATTGATGAATGAACAATAGGTGAAAGAGTAATAATATTGATAAAATAATTGGAAAAAAGAGAAAAATTATATTTATATGTAATATTATTTATAAATAAAAAATAAATAAATATTTAAAACAAAGATAAAGAAGCACACATAAGGGGGTATGACAATGGGGTGATATGACTGGGGTGGTCAGGAAGAAGCCAGAGAACGCTCTCTAGATTGTAAGCTCGCAGTGGGCAAGGAATGTGTCTACCAGTTCTATTTTAGTGAACTCCCCGAAGAGTTCAGTACAGTGCTCTGCATATAGTAGGTCCTTAATACATACCACAGATTGATTGATTTAATGAGCTGGTGAGCAGAAATGGAGTAGCCATATACAAACCAGCCCACACTTTGGCAAATTGGATTAGGGAATTTTTTTAATACACTGCAGCTGAATAAACACAGTGTCTACTGCAATGACCCCTCTCAGGGTCACACCTGGAGAGTTTCCAGTCCTCTACCAGTCTCGACTACGGGAGGGAGAGTCAAGCAGAGGCCTACCCATTCCATTCCTAGCTTGGCCCGTGGCTAGCGAATGGAAGGCCATCTGCTACAAGTCAAAACTCACCCAGGCTGGGCAGCAGTCAAAGGTGGAGGCTCAAGTTTACTGCTTGAAAGGAGCCAGTGGACAAGACAAAACTGCAATGAGCTAACCAGTCTCCCCACCCCAACCTTATGCTTTAAAATGGTTTGGGCTTTTCCCAGGGAGATAATTGATACTTGATGACCCTTAGATTAGAAGGAAACCTTCGGAGCACTATACATTTTCTAATTTTTCCATCATCGATAATTATTTCTCTTTAAGTGTTCACTTTCCACTTTGCATGAATAGAGGGAAAGACACCTTGTCTTAGAGCTGAAAGAGATTATTGATAGGCAGTTCTTTGGTGGTACAGTCATTTAGAAGAGGAAAATAATTCTTCATTCATGGACATTTTTACATATTTACTCCTGGAGAATCTATAATGGTCTTGATTTAAAGGACTTGAAGAATATCTCAAAGGCCCAGCCAGCATTATCTTGATTCCTGGATCAAATCTATGTTTCTGGCTTCCTCCCCAGAATCAGACACCAGGAAAATCTCCAAATAAAGTATTGAAATAGCTAAGTATTCTAAACTGTTGCCTAACTTTTACTGAAATCCTTTATCAATGAAGGACAAGAAAAGGTGTTACTGAATTACCCTGTAGGCTACTGAGACAACCAAAAGAGCTGTTCCCTTCTACTTTTCCATGTTAGGGATATTCATTCTTGGGATTGCCTTAGTTGTGACAGTGTTTTTGCAAATTACTGAATGCAATCGCCAAATCAATGCAAGATGTCAGAAAGTACAATGGAGTTAAAAGGGAATTAGGTGAACTGGATCCTGATTTGGGGCAGAAAGTGTTTTTGTTGAAATGCTATTCCACAGATCAAACTTTAACTACTTGCTTTTCCAATGTAATAAGATTAGAACATCAAACTGCAGGTAACCTGACAGAATAAATCCACATCTCCACAGATAAAAGCCCACTGCTGGGCCCTGAATTAAAGGATGGCATTCCATAGGTAGCTTAGCTAAACCAGCTGTAAAGCTATATAAGATACTATTTAAAATGAAACCAGATAAGCCAACAGAAATACTCAGAGCATAGGCTCTGGCAAGAACTATCTGATTTCCAGGTAATGAATCATCTGTTGAGGCTGTGACTTCTTTTGCCCAGGTGATTATCATCTCCAGGAAGAGGCTTCGGGACCCAGAGCTTTTGAGGAACCTCAAACTTTCCTAATTTAGCTTCCTTTAGATGGCTTAATTGACTTCTATCCCTTGCAAATGTGACTTTGTCCAGAAACTCAGAATAGACACTTTTATCTTCATCTTGCCATTACCTCAAAATAAAATACAGATAATCCACACCTACCTAATTAAATAAACCACACATCTCTCTTTTTCTGAGTTACCACTGTTTGGGCCTTGACTCCTCTGCCTCTAGGATGATCACCTGGAGAACTAGATAACACTGACTAGGAACCCCAAACTAGGAATACATTTGGGGGGGTTTATTTTTATTTTTAATGGTGTTTGTTAAATGCTTACTCTTATGCAGGCCCCATAGTAAGGGCTGGGATAGATACAGACTGATTATTTTGGACATTGCCCATATCTCATGAGGCTCACAGTCTTAATCTCTGTTTTACAGATGAGGTCACTGTGGCACAAAGATGTTCAGTGATTTGCCCAAGGTCACACAGCAGACAAGGGACCCACCTTTGACTCCATTGTTACTTCCAGGTATCGCCCCATCTCCCTCCTCCCATTCTTCCTCAAACTCCTTGAGAGAGTTGTTTACCTGTGCTGTTTCTCCACTTCCTCTCTTCCAATTCTCCCCTTGACCCCCTCCAATCTGGCTTCTGTCCTCTTCACTCTAAAGAAACTCACCTCTCAAAGGTCACCAATGAGCCTCTTGCCAAATCCAACACCCTCTAGTACATCATGACCCTCCTTGACTTCTCAGTTGCCTTCAGTGCTGTCAACGACCTCCTTCTCGGGGAAACAAAATCCAGCCTTGGCTTCACTGACACTGTCCTCTCTACTTGGATGTCCCACTGATAACTCAAACTCAACATGTCCAAAACAGAACTATTTATCTTCCTCGGGGCAAAACCTATTCTCCTTCTGACTTTCCCATCAGTGTAGACAGCTCCGCCATCTTTCCTGTCTCAGAAGCCCATAACCTTGGCTTTATCCTCTACTCATGTCTCTCATTCAACCGACATAATCAACCTGTCACCAGATCCTGTCGGTGGAACCTTCACAACATCATTAAAATCCACCCTTTTCACTCCATCCCTGTTAATTCAAGCATTTGAACTATCTCGCCTTGTTTGCGCATCAGCTTCCATGCTGATCTCCCTGCTTCCTGCTTCTCCCCATTCCAGGCAATATTTCACTCTGCTACCCAGATCTTTTTTCTACAAAACAGTTCAGTCCATGTTTCTCCTCCAGAGCCCCCAGAAGTGGCCCATCCACTTCTGCATCAAACAGAAACGCCTTATCATCAGCTATAAAGCACTCAATCACCTTTCCCCTCCTCACCCTACCTCATTACTTTCTTACTATTCATTCATTCAATAGTATTTATTGAGAACTTACTATGTGCAGAGCACTGTACTAAGTGCTTGGAATGAACAAGTTGGCAACAGATAGAGACAGTCCCTGCCATTATAACCCAGCCCTCAAACTCTGTTCCTCTAGAGTCAGCCTATTCACTGTACCTCAATTGCATTTATCTCGATGTTCACCTCACACACCTGTTGTCCTCTGGTTTCGCTCTTTATATATGTCCGACGATCATGGTCACCACTTTCAAAACCGTATTAAAAGCATATCTCCTCCAAGAAGCCTTCCCTTAGTCTTCCTTTGCCCTTCTCCCGTTCCCCTCTGCATCACCCTTGATTTTCACTCTTTACTCTCCTCTATATTAGTCCCACAGCACTAAGTACACACGTGTAATTAATTTATTTATATTAATGTCTGTCTCCCCCTCTAGAATGTAAGCTTGTTGTGGGAAGGGAACGTGTCTACCAACCCCGTTGGATTGAAGAGGCAGAGCTGGGATCAGAACCTAGGTCATCTAACTCCCAGGCCTGTGCTTTGTCCACTAGGTCACACTCTTCTGCTGATCCCCTGCAAAAGACTCCCCTATACCTTGCCTTAGTTGGGTCAGTGAGATCAAGGTCCCATCCACTCAAGAGGCCAGAGACTACGGGAACCCAGAATTCATTGTTTTCTGTGAAGGAAGTAATCATCCAGTTGCTTTATGATGGCATTTGTATGCCCAGGGCAGAGGAAGCTTCCCCTCAGTGGCAGCTGGGACCACCTAGGTCTCAGCTCAAGAATCCCCTGGGTAATGGAGCTCTTTGGCATTTCCCCTCTCCCAGGGAAAAAGTTCAGCCTTTCGGGAGCTCTGAGTATCCAGGTCTTTTTTTTTTTCAATCAATCATTCAGTGATATTTATTGAGCAACTACTATGGGCAAAGGACTGCACTAAATGCTTGGGAGCCTAAAATAGAATTAGGCCACGCTATCCCTGCCTTCAAAGACCTTTCAGTCTAGGAGGGGAAGCAGGCCCCATATAAATTTATATATATAAGAAAAAGGAGAATGAATATGTGGATCCACAATTGCTTAAATAATAGAGCATATATCCATAATATAGAAAATATACTCTTTTCACTATTTTCTCTGCCCACTTCACTCAAATACCAGCATCCTCAGTCTGGGCCTCTGATTATCCAGATTTTTCCAGGCCTAACTCCTCAGTCTTTGGGCTGGAACTCCTTTTTTTAATCCTGCATAGAGCTGGCCCAGGGCTGAGCTGGGTCTGAGTAAACTTTGTCTCCACCATCCCCACAGCCAGCACTAGATAGAAATCCCACTGTTCCATCTCCAGGCTGCTGCTCCGTGTGGGCAGGGGATGTGTCTACCAAGTCTGTCATATTGCACTCTCCCACGCTTTTAGTACTCTGCACACAGTAAGCACTCAATAAGTATGATTGACTGATTTATTCCCTGCAGCCATGCTGGGACTCTTCACATCAGTTAAGAACTGCCAGAGAAGGTCTTTTCCTACCCACACAGGCCCAGCTGCATCCTTATCCTATTTCTTTCCATCACAAATAAGTGCAAATTCTGAGTTTGCCTTTTCCACCAGACTCCCCTATTGCCTGAGTCACTGTGATTATCAATCGTTCCCTCTCCTTCTGCAGCTGGGGGGAGATCATGGGGTAGCTCCTGGGCCCAGCTTCAGGTGATATGGCACACCTCTAGTCTATCCTGATGGCAATTCTGATTCCCCTTGTCCTTCTTATAGTCAGTCAATTGTATTTACTGAGCACTTACTCTGTGCAGAACACTGTACTAAGCACTTGAGAGAGTGCAATATAACAGTACACAGACACATTTCCTGTTCACAATGAGCTTACAGTCTAGAAGGATTTTGATTCGATTGTCCAAATCTTGAGGGGTGCTTGGAATAAGCATGGCCAAGTGGCAAGAGCACGGGCTTGGGAGTCAGATGTCGTGGGTTATAATCCCGGCTCCGCCACTTTTCTGCTATGTAATCTTGGGCAAGTCATCTAACTTCTCTGTGCCTCAATTACCTCATCTGTAAAATGGGATTGAGACTGTGAGTCCCATGTGGGATATGGACTGTATCCAACCTGATTATCTTATATCTACCCCAGTGCTTAGATCAGTGCTACCCCGATTAGACTGTAAGCCCGTCAAACAGCAGGGACTGTCTCTATCTGTTGCCGACTTGTTCATCCCAAGCGCTTAGTACAGTGCTCTGCACATAGTAAGCGCTCAATAAATACTATTGAATGAATGACTGAATGAATGAATGAACATAGTAAGTGCTTAACAAATATGATAATTATTGTTATTATTATTCAGAATTCAGCATCCAGGATTCAGTACAAAGAATAGCCAACTTGGGTTCTTTATTTGATTTAAAATTTCAAGAAAAAGATGCCCAAACTAATCAGTGTTGGAGAGTACACATCACCTTATGTCACTCTCTGCATAGGAAAAGACCACCATCCCCCATCCCCCAAAATGGGTCTGTCTGTGTTCACAAAATCTTTCACTGCAAGGTCTATTTTTTTTCCAATCAATCATTCAGTGATATTTATTGAGCAACTACTATGGGCAAAGCACTGCACTAAATGCTTGGGAGCATAAAATAGAATTAGGCCATGCTATCCCTGTCTTCAAAGATCTTTCAGTCTAGGAGGGAAAACAGGCCCCATATAAATTCATATATACATATATACATATATGAGAAAAAGGAGAATGAATATGTGGATCCACAATTGCTTAAATAATAGAGCATATATCCAACCAATCAATCAAATAATAGGATTTATTGAATGCCTAAAAGGTATACAGAGCACTGTGACTAGGAAAGTACAGTGGAATTTGTATGCACTATCCTTGCCTTTAAGAAGATTATAACCTAGTGGCGAAGACAGGCACGAAAATAAATTACAGGTTGGAGGAAGGAATAGAGTATAAAGATATGTACACAAGTGCTAGGGCCAGGTGGATGAGATGGGGTTGGAGGTGAGTGGCCAAATGGTTCGGCGATGTGGAAATGTTAAAACAAAAGTTGGGAGGGCATAAAGTGGGGCAGGTAAGTGATTTTTCAGAGAAATCTTTCTGGAGGAGTTATGGTTTCAGAAGGGTTGTTAGGGAGAATGATAGTCTGTCAAATGGGAAGCCAGCAAGAGTTCCGGGTAGGAGGGAGGATTTAAACAAGACGTCAGTGGTGAGACAACAAGGCAGTGTGAGTGAACTATTTTGAGAGGAACGGAGTGTGTGAGCTGGGGTGTAGTCGGAGAAGGAAGAGGATAAGTTAGTGGGAAGAGAGCTGATTAGAGTAGTGTGACAGGTGGTTGTGAGTGCCAAAGTGGCACAAAAGCATTGAGATTGAATTTGGAAGAATTTGACCCTAGGGGAGGAGGGTACCAGCTTGGGAAGAAGTATGGCCTAAAGGATAAAGTACAAGCATGGGAATCAGAGGATCTGGGTTCTAATCCCAGCTCCACCATAGTCTGCTGTATAACCCTGGGCAAGTCACTTAACCTCACTCTGCTTCAGTTAGCTCATCTGTAGAAAGGGGTTTAAGGTTGTCAGCCCCAAGTGGGATGTGAACTGTGTCCATTCCCATTTGCTCGTGTCTATTCTAATGCCGAGTACAGAGCCTGGTACATAGTCAGCAATCAACACATACCAAAAAATGATCTGGAGAGTAGCAGCAGAGGATAGAGGATAGACAGAGGGGAGATACTTGATTGAGTGATTTAAAACTGATTTTCAGGACAATATGAAGAGAGAAATGGGCAACCCATTGAAGATTTGGGCTAATGGGAAGATGTGCGCAGAACAGTGTTCTCAAAAAATGATCCAGGCAGCAGAAAGTAGAGACTGAATTGGAGAGAGACAGGAGGCAGGGAGGTCAGCAAGGAGGCTGATGCAGTGGTCAGGTTGGGATTTGACAAGTGACTGGATCAGACTGGTCACTGGATGGAGAGGAACGATCCAAGTAACATTGCGGAAGAAAATGTGACTCTATAATAAACATGGATAAACTGGTCCATTACATTTTGCTAAATGGGCACTTGTGAAATAGCTTAGACTTCAGAATATGATCTGGTGAAAAATGTACCCCCTTTGGCATCAATATATTTGTGGTTTTTGAAGAAATTGCACTTTCTACCCATATTTCAAGAAACACCACCTCCAATTATGTATCCCATGTTCTCTGACAGTTCAGCCCAGAGACAGAATTAGCAATTCTTTCAAACTCTTTTTTCACTGAGGATGATTCATCATAACAAGCATGTTAAAAAAGGAAATAGACATGAGAGGTAACAGTTCATGTTCGAGCATCAGGAACAAAACAGAAGGTGATGCTATACAAATCCCAAAAGGCAATACCATCTGAGAAACTAAATATTGTATCCAAGGCAGAAATATTTACAAATGGGGTCTAAAAGCAGTAGCATATAAATACTTGGCAGCCAAGGGATGAGAAACAAATAGAGTTTTAATTGCCCTTTACATCTGTACAGCAAATTGTATTTAATTGCCCCTTGAATTTGTTTAGCAGTTTTATTTTTCAAAGCACTCATAAAACAAGTGTCATTTTTGTCCTTACAACATCCTTGCAGTTAGGAAAAGGTAAGTATGATTATGCCCAAATTACAGATGAGGAAGGCGAGGCCCACAAAAGTTAAGTGGCTTCCCTGAAGTAACAAAATGGCTCTTGAGGCAGAGCTGGGACTAGAAGCAAACTCTTTTGACTCCCAGACTTAGGCTCTTTCCACTGAATCACATAAAGTTCATTTGTTCCTGCTTAGTATAATGCAAGTTGTTTTACACTGTGTCTGACATTGCCATTCTGAGTTGTACGCTACAAAAGCGTGGCCATTTGGTCAGTGTTCTGACCACATTTAGGTGAGCTGCACTCTACCAAACCTGTTTCCTTTTCCTTATCCATAAAATAGCTTGGTCTCTCAAAGTAATTCACCTCAAATTAAATCCAAACCCTTAAAATAAACAGGGAGCAGTTTTAAATATCAATCATTACCCCAGTTTCTCATTATCTTCACTACAATTCATTTTTTCTAGATAATCGATCAATTATCAGTCGATGCTAGAGGGTGAGGCTATTATTTTAAAGTGCTTGAAGGTATAAAGTTTTGAGAGGTTGTTATTTAAAAGCTGCTTGTGGAAGTCACGCCAACTAGCCCCCACAAGCGAGGGGGAAGAGGCACTCAGAAGATTCACTCAAGTGCCACTTCCTGAGGGAAATTTAAATAATGGTTCATATGGAAGGAGCGTATAACCGGAGACAATCAGAGGAAAGGACAGGAAAGGATGTAAGGGAGCCAGGGAGCTGGGGAAGAGGAAGATCTACATATGGCAAAGTGGGTTGAGCCCGGGCCTGAGGGTCAGAAAGTTGCAAGTTCTAATTCTGGTTCTTCCACTTGTCTGCTGTGTGACTTTGGGAAAGTCACTTCACTTCTTCGTGCCTCAGTTATCTCATCTGTAAAATACAGGTTGAGACTGTGAGGGACAGGGATTGTGTCCACTCTGCTTTGCTTTTATCCACCCCATTGCTTACTACAGTGTCTAGTACACTCAGTAATGCTTAATAACTACACTTCCCTTCTCTGTGCCTCAGTTACCTCATCTGTAAAATGCTGGTTGAAACTGTGAGTGACAGGGACTGTGTCCACCCTGCTTTGTTTTTATCCACCCCAGTGCTTACTACAGTGTCTGGTACACTCAGTAATGCTTGATAACTACACTTCCTTCTCTGTGCCTCACTTACCTCATCTGTAAAATGCGGGTTGAGACTGTGAGGGACAGGGACTGTGTCCACTCTGCTTTGCTTTTATCCACCCCAGTGCTTACTACAGTGTCTGGTGCACTCAGTAAGCACTTAATAACTACACTTCCCTTCTCTGTGCCTCAGTTACTTCACCTGTAAAATGCGGGTTGAGTCTGTGAGGGACAGGAACTGTATCCACCCTACTTTGCTTTTATCAACCCCAGTGCTCAGTACTGTGTCTGGAGCTAGGTAGGGATCATCTCTGCTTGAAAAGTACAGTTTGGCAACAAATAGTACATATCTCGGCATATGGTAATCACTCAATAAATACGATGGAATGAATGAATGAATGGTGCACTCAGTAATTGCTTAATAAATACACAATTATTATTGTTTTAAAGGTGAGAGGCTATGAGCCTTTTCTCCTTGAGTTTCTCACTCGATAAGCGCTTAATAAATACACAATTATCATTGTTTTAGAGGTGAGAGGCTAGGAGCCCTTTCTCCTTGAGTTTCTCACTCAATAAGTGCTTAATAAATACACAATTATTATTGTTTTAGAGGTGAGAGGCTAGGAGCCCTTTCTCCTAGAGTTTCGTAGCCTGTCCTAGGAGGGAGATGGTAGACTAGTCTCCAGTCAATCTGTCTCACCTCTGGGGAGATGTTTGGTCTTGAGATGAGGGGTGATGGAAGCTTTAGGGCTACAGAGATTTGATCTTCACCAAGAAATACCTCCCAACTACCTAAGGAAAAGGGAAGTTACTCGATTTCTGCAGAGGGTACACCACCCCCTGGGAATCTTAAATTAGTCCTTAACGGATCCTAAACAAAATGACTAAGTACTTCATTATTCTGCGAGATTATTTTAGGCAAAACAGTAGCGGGTGCCAGGCTACTATGGCGAGATCCTGAAAGAGATGTTCTGACCTTCACCTGAAGCGAAAGAAGGAGTGGTGTCTGCCGCAGTCCTTTCGATCAATGGTTTCTAAATACGAACCTCGGCTTTTCTTGAACTTGTCACTTTCAAGCTTCAGTAGGTGCCCCCTACTGCTGGCCTTCAGAAACTAACTGAACAGAAATTCCAGCCTATGCACTCCATTTCACTTCTGATGTGAACTGCTTATGAGAAAATATTCATCACTTTGGAGGAATTTTACCTTCCCCCATGACAGTTTTAATAGTGTCATCGATGTTGCTAATAAAATATCATATTTGGTGACCCTAATAATGAACGTGTCTAAATGCTCTTGATCACAACTCACTGACTTGTTTCTGAGGCAATTTTAGGGTGGAAAAATGTTCTCCCTTGCAGGCTGAGTACCCTTAAGAAAATGTCAAAATTAGTTTATAAGTCTGCTACGTATAATGATCAGCGGTCATTACCCACAAGAATGTTTTGTGAGACAAGGAGGTAAGACTGACATGTAGACAGCAGCAGATACATGGACAGTCTCTGTAGGCACCTAGATATATACAGAGGAGTGAAATAAAGTTATAAATTTCTAATCATTTCTTCCTCTGTCCTAGCCACAACCCTAGCAAGTACTAACCATATTAAGTCCAATAAGGAGTCGGCTTGTATCATGACTTTTGGGCATTCAGTTCAAACGGGCATAGTGCCCAATTTCAAATGCCTGGATTTATAACATCCTATAGAAAAATAACTTTAAGGCGCCTTCGGTATCTTAAGAGTGATCCTGTCCATCACTCTCCCTTTGCATAATAAAATGACTGAAAAAGTTCTGTGTGCAAAATCCCGTTTTGCAGCAACGAATAGTAGAAAGCATATATTCATTTCTCATCTAAAGTGATGCTGGAATGATTATGAGTTCTTTGACGCCATACCTTGCTTTATAACCAAAACGCAAGCACTTTAAGAAACAACTTTTTGTATCTTTATAAATTTCATGAACCTCTAAGGACACCTAAAAGTCAGTAAGAAATAGAAAGATAGAACTCCTTGTTCCTACAGATTCACTCCAAAGACTTTTCCCAAAGTGGACTACATTTTACTTACATGGTAAATAAGTTGAAGGCCTAAAAACATAAATCAATATTTTCTTTCATCCGGGACTTAAATGAACATTCAATCAATACTAAATAGTACAAGCATGTCACATCAGGGAGTAAAGGACAGTGTAGGGATCCTTATTTTCAAATTCTTAATATAATCTGGGGCAATGGAATTAAGATTTTTTAACCCACAATCAAAATTATGCATAGACTGATGGGAAGAAAGCAAGCTAACAACGAGAAAGATTACAAAACATGTAGGTGTGTACGGATCTAAATCCAAATTTTCAATCTTCCTATTGCTTTCATGACTCCTTTGACTTTTATGACTTAAATCAGGCTGCATTTTCTCCTATCCAGGCCTAGAATCATCACTAAATTCTTCCATTACTTCTGCTCAACCACACTCAACTTTTACCCAGTTGAAAACAAGCATGTTAAAAAACCCCACTAGCAATTGTTCACTGCTTGGGAAAGTGGTTCAGCTCCTTTCATGAAACCCAAAGTAGTAGGATTCCATCCATTTGCACAGAAAGACCCTAGGAGCAGAAGAGAAAAGATTCAGAACAGAAAGCGTGAAAGACTTTACCACCACTGACATTGCTTGATAAACATTTTTGGATTGAATATTTACTTTTAAGGAATTGACCTGAACAAGAAAACGGCAGAGAACAGACATCATAAAAGGCACAGCAAAATTGGTTCCAGAAACTGTCAAAAGTGGCATCTCCATTTAGAGAGAGTCAGTAATGGGTAGAAGTTCAGAGTAAATGATTATTAGTCAATTGATGATATTTTCTGAGCACTTATTATGTGCAGAGCACTGTACTAACTCCTTGGGAGAGCACAACACAGATAAGTTCCCAGTCCACAACTAACTTACAGTCTAGACACTGATATAAATGATTTATAATATTTAATTCGTAGATATGTGCCTAAGTATCGTGGGGCTGAGGGTCAGGCAAATACCAAATGTCACAGATTCAAGTTCATTGGCAAAAGGAAGAGGGAGCCGGGGAAAAGAGGACTTAATTAGGGAGGGCGTTTTGGAGGAGATGATAATGAAGGCAATCATGAAGGGCTTACCAGGTTCGAAGCACTAAAATAGCTGCAGGGTTATCAGGTTGGACATATTTCCTGTGTAGTCACAGTATAGGTTGGAGGGAGTAAGATTGAATCCCCATTTTACAGATGAAGAAAGAAATTCAGAGAAGTTAAGTGACTTGTCCAAGGTCACACAGAAGACAAGTGGCTTTTCCCTTGTTGAAATTGAATTGATTTGTGTACTCCTCAATAGCAGGAACCAGTACCTCTATTGTCCAGGACATCTCAAAACAAAAAAGAGCATATGGAGCTCCTCATCACAGCTCAATAAATGCAAATCAACTTATTCACTTTTAATAGAGGCTATGTGAACTTAAAAATTCGGGCCAAAGCTGAATTTTCTATAAGGACCTAAATTCACCAGCTTACCAAATGGGTTTCAAAGGCCAATCGGAGGGCAAAATTCAATTTGGTGAGCACGAAATACACGGTTCCAACAGTTTATAATTCTGCAACCTCTCCATCCCAAATTCCTACTGCTGCCCACATCACTAGGTTAAGGGGATAAAAGCTTCCTCCTGTAGCAGACGCACTTGGAACCTCTACACAAACCCCATTTCCACAAATAGCGAGAGAAAATTGCAGTCACTGGGTTACCACAGGCCAGGAACTATAACAGTCTATTTTCTCAATCAGAAATTGCTCTGTCAAACATATTCCGTGCCTGGTGATGCTAATGTAGAAATCCTGCAAGGATATTCCCGGGCTTCCAACTGTCCCTTCCACCAGCGGGGAAGGCTTTGCTGGTAGGGACCTGGACAGAGCTTGTCAGATAGTACTTGGCTTTAACCTCCCTGTGGAGGGGAATAGAAGAGGGTCCAGTCAATCAAGCAATCAATTCTTGCTATTCACCACACACATTCTAGGTGCAGAGGAGTGTACTCCGCACTTGACAGAATCGGTGTGGCTTAGCGGAAAGAGCACAGGCTTGGGAGTCAGAGATTGTGGGTTCGAATCTCGGCTCTGTCACTTGTCAGCTGTGTGACTTTGAGCAACTCGCTAAACTTATCTGTACCTCAGTTACCTCATCTGTAAAATGGGGACTAAGACCGTGAGCCCCACGTGGGACAACCTGATACCCTTGAATCTACCCCAGCGCTTAGAACAGTGCTCGGCACTTAATAAGCACTTTACAAATACCATCATCATTATTATTAACAACAGTTTTGGAAGACTCAATCCCTGCCCTTAAACAGCCATTGACTCCCGGGACCATGCTCTATCCATTAGGCCATGCTGCTTCTCTTCTGGTTCTCTTC
Source organism: Ornithorhynchus anatinus (assembly GCF_004115215.2). NCBI lineage: Eukaryota > Metazoa > Chordata > Mammalia > Monotremata > Ornithorhynchidae > Ornithorhynchus > Ornithorhynchus anatinus. Next base: position 25,876,204 of record NC_041736.1, read on the forward strand.
ATGCTGCTGGAGAGGGGGTTTCTCTTTTGTGCCCCAGGGAGTCCACTGTAGATGCCAAGTTGAAACACCATCTTCTAGAGGGGGACAGCATGGCGTAGTAGATAGAGCACTGGTCCGGGTGTCGGAAGGTCACAGGTTCTAATCCCGGCCCCACCTCTTGTCTGCTCTGCGACTTTAGCCTAAATATGCTCTCTCTCTCTCTTTCTCTCTTGCCCATTCACTCACCAGTCAGAAGGTCATCCTGTCCCCCACACAAGGGGATCCTAAAGAATAGATTTAATTTCCTGGCATCTAAGGCAGACTGAAGATGCAAGTGTTCTTTACAGTGCTTGACACACAGTAGGCGCTCAATAAATACCTCTGATGATGACGAGGGTTCCTGCCACAGTATTGCCATATTTCCTGCTCCCAGCAGAGCCTGTCAGCAGAGCGAGGATTTACTCAAACTGCTGCTGCTGATCCATCCAAACCAGAATATTTCAGATTTCTATCATCAGGGGACCCTGATGATCAACAGGGGACCCTGTTTCATACGCAGGCACTTGAAGGATATCTGGAATTAAAGCTCTCCCCTTCCTAACCTCACTCCCCTCCCACTGAAAACCTGGCAGCACATTTCACTCCTCTAACATCAACTTACTTTTTGTGCCTTGATCTCATCTCTCTCTGTTGAATCCTCCTGCCTAGAACTCCTTCCCCTTTTCAGACAGCCCACCACTCTTTCGATCCTCAAAGTCCAAATAAACTGATGCCTCCAAAAAACTTTCCCTATCTCATTTTCCCCCCCTGCTCCATCACTTATACACCCGAGTCTCCTTAAGCGCTTTGATAATCACTCACTGCAGCCTCCTAGAACTTATGCACATATCCATATACTCTGTCACTTCTCCATGTGTAATTTATTTTAAAGTCTGTCTCCCCCACTAGATTATAAATTATTTAAGGGCAGGTCTTACATCTATCAGTTCTATTGCACTGTATTTTAATGTCTGTATCCTCCACTAGATGATAAGTTGCTTGAAGGCAGGAATTGTCTCATTTTTACTGAGTGCTTACTATATGTGCTTAGCACAGTGCTGACTGGGATTAGAACCCAGGACCTCTGTCTCCTAGGCCCATAAACTCCTTCCGCTAAGCCACACTACTCCTCCTTTCAACCTCCATTACTGCTGAGAGGGAATCCACTTTGATTATTATTTGATTATTAAATTATACTTCTATAGACCCTCTTCTTTACGGGACAAATCCAGCTCAGCAAGGATTCATGTTTATGTACTCAAAACTCAGAAGGAAGGTCAATCTCGTAGGCGCCATCTTGGAGATTGTGTGTCTATTTCTCTGTGTGTGAAATTGACTGTAATTCTGCTGCAGCCCGCTTCAGGGCAGTGAGAACTCACCTCAGGGGACTTGCAGCTGTTTCTATATTGAAATATCTGACAGACCTCAAAGCAGGGGCAGGATCTCTGCAAAAATACACAGAGAAGCCAAAGGAGGAGCAGGAGTCAGAAAGAGGATCCAGACATCAGTCATTCACTAGTAGGAAAGCCAGTCTGTCGATGGAAGACTATCACAATTAATCAATCGGTCAATGGTATTTACTGAGCACTTACTATATTTGGAGAAAATTATTAAGCTCTCAGGAAAGTACAATTCAACAGAGTTGGTAAAACACAACCCTTGCCCACCAGAAGCTTGCATTCTAGAAGTGAGAAGACAGACGTTAAAACAATTTTCAAATAGGTACGTAAGTGCTATGGGTCTGAGGGTGGGATGAATATCAAGTTGACCCCTTCCCCCTGACCTGGAACTCCCTCCCCTTTCCATATCCAACTGTCCACCACTCTCCTCACCTTCAAAACCGTATTAAAATAACTCTTGAAAGAGGTCTTCCCTGATTTAGCCCTCATTTCGCCTAGCCCCTCATCCTTGTGACATCTTTGCATTTAGATTTCAATAGTATTTATTGAGCACTTACTATGTGCAGAGCACTGTACTAAGCGCTTGGGATGAACAAGTCGGCAACAGATAGAGACAGTCCCTACCGTTTGATGGGCTTACAGTCTAATCACTGCATCAGTTGCATTTATTGAGGGCTTACTATAAGCACTTACTAAGCTCCCCCCTTTTCCCTCTGCTCCCTCTACCCCCCTTCACCTCTCCGCAGCTAAATCTTGTTCTCCCCACCTCCCTCTGCTCCTCCCCCTCTCCCGTCCCATCCCCTCAGCACTGTACTCATCCGCCCAACTTATATATCTTCATCACCCTATTTATTTTGTTTAATGAGATGTACATCACCCTGATTCTATTTAATTGCTATTGTTTAATGAGGTGTTCTTCCCCTTGACTCTATTTATTGCCATTGTTCTTGTCTGTCTCCCCCGATTAGTTTGTAAGCCCGTCAAAGGGCAGGGACTGTCTCTCTTGCCGATTTGTACATTCCAAGCGCTTAGTACAGTGTTCTGCACATAGTAAGCGCTCAATAAATACTATTGAATGAATGAATGAATAGTAGAGTGCTGAGCACTTAGTACAGTGCTTTGCACACGGTAAGCACTCAAAAAATACGACTGAATGAATGTACAAAGCATCGTACTAAGTACTTGGGAGAGTACAGTACAGCAGACTTAACAGAAACGTTCCCCGCCCATTCATTCATTTATTCATTCAATTGTATTTATTGAGCACTTACTCTGTGCAGAGCACTGTACTCAACGTTTGGGAGAGTACAATACAACAATAAACAGATACATCCCCTGCCCACAGTGAGCTTATAGTCTAGAGGGGGAGACGGATATCAATATGAATAAATGAGTAATTTAAAAATATATGTGCCCCTTAATCATTTGATATTCAACCCACCCTCAGCCCCACAGAACTTTTAGATATATCCATATTTTTCTTAATGTCTGCCTTCCATGCAGTCTGTAAGCTTCTTGTGGGCATCAAACATGTCTACCAACACTATTGCATTGTGATTGCTCAAGCACTTCGCAGAGTGAACTGTACACAGTAAGTCCTCAATACATCGCATTGATTGTTTGATTGATGGGGAGGAATTTCCAGGTCAGAGGGAGGACATGGGCATGGGATCAATCCATCTATCAGTCAGTTGAAAATATTAAGTGCTTACTGTGTGCAGGGCAGCCTACTAAGTGCTTGAAAGAGTACAATATAACAGACACATTCCCTTCCCACGAGCTTATGGTCTAGAGGGGAAGACAGAAATTAGTATAAATAAATTGTGGATATATACATAAGTGCTTTGGGGCTGGGGTGGGTGACCAGAAAGGAGTGGGAAAGGAGGAAATAAAAACTTTGAAGGTGGGGAGAATAATCGTCGGTCGGAAATGAAACGGGAGGGAGGACATGGGCGACAGTCAGCAGAGAGATACATCAGATACAGATATGATGAGTAGGTTGGCATTAGAGGAGCGAAGTGTGCGGGCTGGGTTGGAGTAGGAGAGCAGTGAGGTGAGGTAAGAGGGGGAAAGCTGATTGACTGCTTTAAAGTCTATGGTGAGGAGTTTCTGTTGGGTAAGGAGGTGGATGGACAACCACGGTTGTTCTTGGGGAGTGGGGAAACATGGATTGGATGTTTCTGTAGAAAAATGATCTTTGCAGCAGGGTGAAGTATGGATTGGAGTAAGGAGAGACAGGAGGCAGGGAGGTCAGCAAGGAGCGTGATACGGTAATGGAGGTGGGTTAGATTACATGCTTGGATTAATGAGATGCCATGAAGAAAAGGGTGGATTTTAGCAATGTTGAGGAAGCTGACCCGACGGGATTTAGTGATGGATGGAATATGTGGGTTGAATGAGAGAGAGGAGTCAAAGACCATGCCAAAGAGCAGCAGTGAAATAGATGGGAATGAGGTACAGTGAGTAAGTTGACAGCGGAGGAGTGAAGTGCGAAGGCTGAATTGCAGTAGCAAAATGGCAAGCTAGGATAGGAGGGGGCAGGCCAATTGAGTGTTTTAAAGCCGATGCTAAGAAGTTTCTGTTTGATGTGGAGATGATGGACAACTACTGGAAAGCGCTATAGTAAGCGCTTAACAAATACCAACATTATTATTATTACTGGAGGTTTTTGAGGATTGGGGAGATGCCAACTTAGCTGTTCCTAGACTGTGAACCCCTCGACATACAGGATCTGTGTCTAATTCCCACTTGTTTACTTTTTCTGAGTGCTTAGTACAGTACTCTCTACCCAGTAAGCACTTAATAAATACTACGACTATTTAGTTCATGAATTGCAAGCATGGTCCCATTACCCACTGTTCCTCTCCAGTGCCTCCAGACTAATGTCATGTATGTCTCCCACCAGAGGGCTGCTTTTTGAGAGGATCTCAGAGAAGCAGCAAGGCCAAGTGGAAAATACGTTGTCCCGGGAGTCAGAAGATCTCAGTTCTAAATCTGGCTCCACCACGCATCCAGTGCACAACCTTGGGTGAGTCACTTAACTTCTCTTTGCTTCAGTTGCTGAATCTGTAAAACGGGGATTCACTCCTACTCCCTCCTAGTTAGACTGTGAGCCCCATGTGGGATGGGGACTGTAGCCAACATGATTAAATATTTCCACCCCAGTGCTTAGGCACATCAAAAGCACTTGAGTGCCATAATTAATATCTCAGCAGGAAGAACCTGTTCAGGAAACTACTTCTGAGTATTCTGTAGAGGGAGCCTAGAACAGCATTCACCTCAGTGATCTCGAAATGCTTCAGACCGTGGGGTGAGTTGAGGAAGAGTAACTCAGAGGCAGTGACTAAGCTAGTTACCGGAAATCGATTCTTTCAGCGCCTGCCTTCAACACTTTTCAGAGTGACCTTGTTACGGAGAGGAGGAAGACATCGATCTGCCCAGGAGTGTGAACTGGTTTCTTTAGTATTGCCCGATCGCATCATTCCTGGGCTACACACAAAATTATCTGATTATGAATCTGGAACATCAAAAGCAGCCAACCGGGAATCCAGATGCTGGCAATTATGTGGCCTTTTAAAATGTATATTCTGAAACTTCCAGGGTTTCAATTTGCAATAATTAAATTCCCAGTCTTGAAGACTGAAACGTTTGCTCAAGCCATCTGCTAAGCCGTAACTGACATATATATGACGAGAGTTTAAACTGGATCGCGTGGTTACAGCCGAAACTTAATGTCTGTTGCTGAGTGGGTAGCTAGCTGTGTGTTGAATCGAGCTGTCTCAGCATCCTATAGCTTAACTGTCAAAGCCTGCCAGGGAGACATTTTTTTTAAGGCAGCTAAATGTTTTAGAGGATTGGATGGGATCCATGAAATATCTACAACCCATTTTCATTTGCATTATAAAGCTTTATATTAAAGGGCTCCCTTTAAATACCTTCCCAAATTAGATCCACTTCATATTGTTCAAGCATTTTGGAATTCAATCTCCAGGACTATTAAAATGGATTTTTAGATACCACTTTGAAATTTCCCCTTGCTGTGTTCTCGATGTAGAATTTGGTCCTGAAGCCTAACGTCTGAGTCCTGAATCCCTTTCTGCAATGGGCCTACTTTGATGATTTAATAGCCCGTGAGTCTTCAGAAGCTGATAGTGTTGCAGAGTTTTAGGGTGGGCTTGGGGAAGAAATTCAGGCACCTGGATAAATGTGGATGAGCCTAGTCACTGGCCAAAATCAGTTGGAAAATCTGCGACTTGATGGAGAAGTAACAGCAACTGCATTCAGGAGGAAAGTGGGGGGTTGTTCATTATTAGACGGAGACGTGTGCTCAAAAACAGGAAGTGCAGGGAGAAGGAGGATGAGACATGTAGGATTTCAGTCATTCAAGAAGCACTCACGGTAGGGGAATATTTCTCTTTCACAGTGCATAAAAACATCAGCTGAAGTTTATATTTAACTAGGTAGCAGCAGGCATAAGTGAGAGAGAACAATAAAACATAGTTTAAGTAGCATGATCACACTGACAACGTTCAAACCCGGGCCACAATTCAGGTGAGGGAGAGGAGCAAAATAGATGTGAAAACAGCACCAGCCTCTCCAATCACATTAAGAAGCCTCTCATGGAAAATGGTCCCAAGCCCTCTGCATCTCCTCTGAAAAAGCCTTGAAAAGAATAGAAAACACTGTCGACTACCAGCTTTAATAATCCACAAGCAACCTTGAACATAACGTAAATGAAAACACAGTCAGGGAATGGGTCTAAATTGTAACCCTTCAGTCGAGGTTTTATGATGCCTTAAAGGTACTCTATCACTCGATTGAAAATGAGCTGTGACATTGAAGCCACTGTGGATGGCTTATTGCTAGATTTACTCCCATTTCTTTTCCAGCCACCTGGTGCAGGGGAGCCAGGAAAATTATTTAGCGGTATGGAGACACACGGGCTCAACCATCTTGCAATTGAAGCGGCGTGGCTTAGTGGAAAGAGTACGGACTTGGGAGTCAGAGGCCGTGGGTTCTGACCCTGGCTCTGCCACTTGTCAGCTGTGTGACTCTGGGAAAGTCACTTAACTTCTCTGGCCTTGGTTACCTCATCTGTAAAATGGGTATTAAGAAAGCAGCATGGCTTAGTGGACAGAGCACGGACCTGGGAGTCAGAGGTTGTGAATTCTAATCCCGGCTCCACCACTTGTCAGCTGTGTGACTTAGGGCAGTCTCTGTGCCTCACTTACCAAATACCATTATGATTATTATTATCATTGCAATCAACTGCGGAGTCATTTTGAGATGAGGCTTTGGTAAAGCAAAAAGGCCAAGAAGAAGACCACCCCCCTATCGACAGTCACGTCGCTGCAAATTGAGAAACATGATTATAATTGAGAAATCCAAGTCCTGACCTAACCTAGCCAAAATGATGGCAGTCTTCCCTGCACGAATGACCAACTACTTAAACGGATCTTATGCTGTTTCCAACAGTGTCTCAGTCTGACCAAAAAACCCCAGTCAGTGTCCACAAATCTGCTAAACAAAAACTCCTCAATGTTGGCTTTCAAGCAGTCCATCACCTTTCCCCCTCCTACATCACCTCGCTCCCCTTCTTCTACAATCCGGCCTGCACACTTCGCCCCTGTAGCTCTAACCATCTCATTCACTGAATATTCTAGTGCTGCCCTTATGAATCCCCACCAGGTGCCGTGTCCATGAGTCGGTCAGTCAATCATATTTATTGAACGCTTACTCTGTGCAGAACACTGTACTGACCACTTGGGAAAGTGTAATACAACAATAATATACATTCCCTGCCCATAATGAGCTTACAAACTGAGACGGTAACTCTGGAAGTTTGGAGGGAGCCCCTGAACTTCCAGAGCCTAGGCTTGACCCTGGTGGCTCAGGTAGCAAGGAAATACCACAAAGACTGAATTATTTTTAGGGCACGTGCAGGAAATTCCCTCTAAACGTTCATCTGACACACAGCTTGTCCACATTCAGAATGTAGTGTGCAACCCTGCACCCTACTTCATAATAATCTGTGGTATCTAATAAGTGCTTACTATGTGCCAGACGCTGTACTAAGCAAATCAGGATGGACATAGTCCCTGTCAGTCAGTCATTCATCCATTCAATCTTATTTATTCTTTACTGTGTGCAGAGCACTGAACTAAGTACAATATGACAATAAACATATTCCCTGCCCACGACGAACTTACAGTCTGGGCATGGACTGTGCTCACAGTCTTAAATGCCCGCCATTTTACAATGAGATAACTGAGGTGCAGAAAAGTAAAGTGACTTGCCCAAGTCATACCACAGACAAGTGGAGGAGTAGGGATTAGAAGCCATGACCTTCTGACTCCTAGGCCCGTGCTCTATCCACTGTGACTATAATGACCTATAGCCACCTTGTGTTCATTTGCCAAATTGTACATTCCAAACGCTTAGTACAGTGCTCTGCACACAGTAAGCGCTCAATAAATATGATTGAATGAATGAATGAATGAACCATGGCCACTGGATCTGTAGATGCCATCACAAACCCCATGTCCAGATCCCAGGAGAAGAGGTATCTGGGAACCAGTTTTGACAGCCCGTGCTGTCCGCTCAGAAAAGCAAGCCGATGGATGGGGCCAGATCCGAGAGGACTCCGAGGCAGATCAGCGAGGAAGGGGACAGGCAGCAGGAAAGAAGAAGAGAAGGACTGGCCACAGTGGGAATCAAGACCTCTGACCTGGAGCACAGAGAGAGCGAGAACTTCCCAGTGTATTGTGTATGTGTGTGTAGAAGGGGGAAGGGGGGAGGGATGGGCCCTCACCCAACTCAGACCTAAAGGAGAGTAAAGGAACCATGGCAAAAGACACACTGGCAGAGTCTTCACACATAAACACATGACCTGACCAGGAGAAAATATATATACACACACAAAAAGAAAAAAAAACCAGAAGGGAAAACACAAACAGACTCCTTGGCACAGAGAGACAGAAACACAGAGGCAGAAAAAGAAGGAGGCTGAAACCTCAAAACAGAAAAAAAATCAAACCTTTGTCCAAAAGATTTGTAATTAGAATTGTGATATTTGTTAAGTACTTATTGTGGTCCAAGAGAGACGAGGAGGAAAACAGGAAGACAGCACCAGGAGCTATAAAAGGTTAGTACAATTAAACAATAAGGGACAATCTTTATGTGTGCCCAGTGTGATTGGTATTATGGATCCAGTATTGCCCTTCTCAGTCCCACACGCACACAGAAATGAATTTCACCATCACTGGCGTCTTCAAATATGATAGACAGCTGCACTATGTGCTTGGCGGCTTGTGAAGTGTTCAGGTACAGACACAGTCCCTGTCTCACATGGACACAGAGCCTAAGGGGGAAGATGAACAGGTAATTAATTCCCATTTTACAGATGAAGAAATGGAGGACCAAGAGAAGTCAGGTGACTTGTCTGAGGTCATACAGCAGGAAAGTGGCAGGGCCAGTCCGAAAACAAATTCCCCCTTCTCCTGATCCTGTCTTCTTTCCACCAGGTCCGCTGCTTCCCTTAATTATATTCAAGGAAGGCATCAGTCTTTCCCTGATTGTGGAAGGCACTTTCGTAGTTCAAATAAGGGAAACAGCATATGACTCTGGCACTAAGAAAATCATGTCTTCAGCATTTCATCAGGCTGAAGTGACAGGCACGATATCATAGCTCCTTAACTTCTGCTTGAATTCTATGAATTCTTCTAGACTCAGTTCTGAGGGAAATAAAAACCACCCATTTGTAAGTTTAGATTATAAAAGTTAGATATCAGCACAGATAGCATTCACAGCAGATCTGGATTTCAGCAAGAGATATTACAGTGAAAGTGATTATTTTACCTTGAATTATGCTTCCGAGATGAAAAATGAAATTCAGTCCCCACTGTGGTAGGAATTCTTTGGCAAACAAGTGGTTGAATCAGTCATTCATCACTCACTCAATGAAACATATTTACTGCACACTTACTGTATGCAGAGCACTGTACTAGATGTTGGGGAATGTAGAATATAACAGAGTTGATAGCCATGTTTCCTACCCACAGCAAGCTTACAGTTGAGAGGGGGAGACAGATTAATATATAATTAAATTAGGGATAGAAAGACAGTGTTGTGGAGTTGAGGAAGGGGTGAATAAAAAGTGCAAAACCAGTAAGAGCAACACGGAAGGGAGTGGAGAAAAGAATCTGAGGGCTAAATCAGGGAAGCCCCCTTAGAGGAGACAGATGTACTTCTAATAAGATTTGAATGGGAGGGACAGTGATTGTCTGTTAGATATAAAGAGGGAATGGGTTGTAGGCCATAGGCAGGACTTGGGTGAGAGCTCAGCGGAGAGGTAGATGAGATCCACTTACAATGAGTAGGCTGTGCTTAGAGGAACTAACTGTGAGGGCTAGGTGGTAGGAAGAAATCAGGGAGGTTAGTAGGAGCGGGCAAGTTGATTGAGCGATTTAAAACCTACAGTAAGGAGTTTCTCTCTGTTACAGTTGTGGATGGGCAGCCACTAGAGCTTCTTGAGGAGAGGGGAAACACGGACAGAACGGCGTTGTAGAAAAAATGATCCAGGCAGCAGAACGAAGTGTAAACTATGGCTGAAGCACATTTTTCATGTATTTCTTTGTGTCGAGACCCAAGTTAATCAACCATCAATCGACGGTAATTATTTAGTGCTTACTGTGGGCAGATCACTATACTAAGTGCTTGGAAGGGTACAGTACAGCAGTACAGCAGTACAGCAGAGTTGGAAGAACACGTTCCCTGACCACCAAGAGTCATCATTCTAGAAGAGGATAGACACGTATATAAAGAAATTAAGCATATGTACACAGGCGTAAATGGGACATCTGGGCTTTTGATATTCGCCCCACCCCCAACCACACAGCACTTATGTACATATCTTTAAATTACATAGTATAAAATAATTCTTCATAATAATGACTGTTTCCCCCTCTAGACTGTAACCTCATGGTGGGCAGGGAACATGTCTGTCAACTCGATTGCATTGTATAAGAGCTTAGTACAGGACTCTGCGTGTAGGAGGTGCTCAATAAATACCATTAGTGATAATAATAATAATAATAATGGTATTTGTTAAGTGCTTACTATGTGCCAAGCACTGTTCTGAGCACTCGGGGTGGTTACAAAATAATCAGTTGTCCCAAGTGGGACTCACAGTCTTGATCCCCATTTTACAGATGATGGAACTGAATCACAGAAAAGTTAAATGACTTGCCCAGAGTCACACAGCTGACCGGTGGCAGAGCCTATATTGGAACCCATGACCTCTGACTCCCAAGCCCTTGCTCTTTCCACTGAGCCACGTTGTTTCTCTAATGATGACGATGTGCTGTGGGGCTAAGGGTGGGGTGACAATCAAGTGCTTAAAGGGTATAGATCCATCTGCAAAGGTTTCACAGAAGGAAGAGAAAGTAGGGGAAATAAGGGCTTAGATGGGGAAGGTATCTGGGAGGAGATGTGATTTTAATAAGGCTATGAGGATGGAGGAAGTGCTGGGCTGTTGGATATGAAGGGGAAAGATGGTCCCGGTTACAGTGCTTTATCTCTCAAATGCATCTTCTCTGCAGGTATTCACCTCAGGAGCGTCATCCCTCCAGGTAGGGGTGAATTCATTCATTCATTCATTCATTCATTCATTCAATAGTATTTACTGAGCACTTGCTCTGTGCAGAGCACTGTAAAGCGCTTGGAATGTACAATTCAGCAACATATAGAGACAATCCCCGCCCAATGACGGGCTCACAGTCTAATCAGGAATAAATTTAGACTCATATATTGACTCTAGAGCAGCAGCGTGGCTTAGAGGCGAGAGCACGGGCTTGGGAATCAGAGGACGTGGGTTCCAATCCCAGATCCGCCACCCATCTGCTCTATGACCTTGGGCAAGCCACCTAACCTCCCTGTGCCTCAGTTAGCTCATTTGTAATATAGGGATGAAGACTGTGAGCCCCACGTGGGACAACCTGATTACCTTGTATCTGCCCTAGTGCTTAGAACAGTGCTTGGCACAGAATAAGAGCTTAACAAATACCTTAATCATCAGCATCAACATCAAACCGGTGCTAGGTCTCTAACAGCAAAGATACCCTGGAAGAAAGGAATGTGCACGGCTGCTGGAGATGTTATACCAGTTCCAAATTTCCAATTTATTCTGAGTGCAAGATTCACTGAAAGGGGTCACTAACTCCTCACCAACTTCTCCCAACACGCATGGCTAAGTGGTACCTGGCCCAGGGGCCTGGTCCTGCCAAGAAACTTCTGCCCAATCTGCCTGGGGAAGCTTCTCGGTTGCAGAAATCGTTATTCTGGCAGGTGATCACTTATTCCAAAAGGGGCCACTCTAAACCATCCCTATCAGAGCTGAAGATGTCGCATGTAATATTACTATTTATTCATTCATTTAATTGTATCTATCGAGCATTTACGCTGTGCATAGCACTATACTAAGCTCTTGGGAGAGCAGGACATAACAATAAACTGACACATTCCTACTGGGAGAAGCATCGTGGCTTAGTGGAAAGAGCACCGGCTTGGGAGTCAGAGGTTGTGTGTTCTAATCCCAGCTCTGCCACTTGTCAGCTGTGTGACCTTAGGCAAGTCACTTAATTTCTCTGTGCCTCAATTACCTCATCTGTAAAAGGGGAATGAAGACTGTGACCCCCACGAGGGACAACCTGATTACCTTGTATCTACCCCAGGGCTCAGAACAGTGCTTGGCACATAGTAAGCACTTAACAAATACCAACATTATTATTATTATTATTATTAATCCAAGGCTTAAAATATCATCAAGTATCCAAATGAAGGACCTTTCACAAAAACCAAAAGTTTCACCTTTTTGGATGATTTGGCTTTGGATGGAATATTTGTTCTTTAATTTCAAGAGTCATCCGCAGATTTTGGAAGTCACTGAATTCCCAAGAAGAAGAATAAAGTCCAAACCCCTGTATGTTTTTTACTTGAAGTAGAAAGAGGGATGAAATTATAATGGATCGGGGCATTAATGAGTGAATGGTGGAGTGGGTGGATAATGGATAAGAAAACCTCTCCTCTGTGGGAAGTGAGGCCACCCTCTGCCAGACTAGAAAATGGGAATCAGCAAACTTTCCAAGCTGTCCAGACCCCTGGATATTCTCCACCGGCCCCCACCCCATGGAGCACAGAAATAGGCTGTCATGGACATCGATGTTGCATGCTCCTGCATGGAGGCCGGTACTGAAAAGCTGTGAATTACTAAACAATATCAGTGTTATAACTTAAGACAAGGAGCACAAGCCAGGAAAACAATGAATTAGCAAAGGCAGGATAGATGTCTTTCTTTAATTTTCCAAAGCACGATTCCTAAAAATAGCTGTTTAGAACTGATCTCTTGCCCCAAAGCCAGAATGACTCCTAAAACAAAGTTCATATTAAAAGTTTTATGCATCTAATATATCTGGTTATCTCACCAACATATTCTGCTAACATAGCTTATTTCCACACTTGAAAACCCAACTTTAATGTTGTTTTTCCTGAATTGTCCTGGAGGCCCATCAATCAGTCAATCAATGGAATTTATTTAGCAATCAATCAATCGTCATATGTAGCAAGTCTTATGCTAACTTACTTCGTCAAGTTATTCTTTAGTTCCAAGACGATGCTGTCAACAGTAAGACTGTCCAAGAGTGATTTGAGATCACATCATAATGATGTAATCCAAACCTAATAACAGCAATAATAATAATTTTTAAAATGGCATTTTATAAATGTTTACTATATGTCAAGCACTGATCTAAGGTTGAGATAGATACAAGTTAATCAGGTGGGATATAGTCCCTGACCCAAAGGCCCACTTTGCCGGTCAAGTACAATGGTTTGCCTTTTCTGGACCCTTGCCATCGAGGTGATCATTATTATTCAGATGCCAGTGATTAAGAAGGAAAAGTGATGTCCTACCAGAAGTTACTTTGGCAGTGGTGGTGATGACTTGCACTGAATCATCCACACTCTCTTGCCTCGTACCTAATGTACTCTCAGCAGATGGCTGTTAGGGAAAATGGGTGCCTTGATCACAGAACCCCCCTTCTCTGACACCTCAACAGCAGCAGACACTTGGTAAACCGTTGTTTAGTAGGAGACTCAGCTTGGCTTAGGAAGGGATGGGGGTGGGAGACAGGGATTTTTCCACTTTCTTGTAAAAATCAGAGTAAAGGTTAAAAAAAAAAAGGATAGGAGGTGGAAAAGCTAAACCAAGAGCGATAACAGGAATAGCAGTTGTCCTCTGAACAACTCAGAAGCCCGGATCTGGGAAACAGCAGGGATTCAAAATGGAGCATATGTGAGGAGTGTCAGCTGTTTTAGAGAACAAAACTGAACCTCCAAACAGTCTCTTTGACCTCTGGGAAAATTTGGAAGGCCTAATTCTTACTGGAAAGGAAAGATTTCCTCTAAATAGGGTTAGCCCTGATGCCATTCTTTATAATAATGATAACTGTGGTATTTGTTGAGGGCTTACTATGTGCCAGGCACTGTACTAAGCCCTGGGGTGGATACAAGCAAATCAGATTAGACACACTTTCTGTCCCACGTGGGGCTCCCAGTCTCAATCCCCATTTTACAGATGAGGTAACTGAGGCTCAGGGAAGTGAAGTGACTTGCCCAAGGTCACACAGCAGATCAGTGGAGGAGGCAGGATTAGAACCCACAACCTTCTAACTCCCAAGCCCCTGCCGTATCCACTACCCTATACCGCTTCTCTAGCTGTGCTGAGGCAGAAAGAACACGGATAAATAAGCCCCGTTAGCAGCATGACCCAATGGAAAGAGCACAGGCTCTGGAGTCAGAGGACCTGGGTTCTAATCCTCACACCACCTCTTGTCTACTGTGCGACCTCAGGCAAGTCATTTGACTTCTCTGTGCTTCAATTACCTCATCTGTAAAGTGGGGATTCAAGCTGGCAACACAGACTTTATACAACCTGATTATCTGGTATCTACCCCAGCGCTCAGTACAGTGTCTGGCAAATAGTAAGCACTTGAACAAAAGCCATAAATATACATATTTATGTATATTAGACTCATGCTTCAGTGTATTTGAGGCTGAAGCATGAGTTCAAGAGAATGAAATAGTTGAATAATTGAAAGCATAATTGAATTTGCATATATACATGTCTTCAATATAATAACAATAATAATAATAATAATGGTGGTACTCGTTAAGTGCTTACCGTGTCCAAAGCACTGTTCTAAGCGCTGGGGGAATACAAGGTGATCAGGTTGTACCACGTGAGGCTCCCAGTCTTAATTCCCATTTTACAGATGAGGTCACTGAAGCACAGAGAAGTTAAGTGACTTGCCCAAAGTCACACAGCTGACAAGCAGTGGAGCCAGGATTAGAACCCATGACCTCTGACTCCCAAGCCCGTGTTCTTTCCACTGAGCCACGCTGCTTCTTGCCCTCTAGATTGTTAACTCCTTGTGAGCAGTGATCATGCCAATCAACTCTATTGAAATGTACTCTTCCAACTGTTCAGTACAGTGTTCTGGAGACAGTAAGCGCTCAAGAAATACCACGGATGGCTTGATTGATTGTAAATCCATAAGCTCCATGGGTGACTTTTGGTTGAGCTGACTTTAGGGGGCCAGGAATTAATTGGGAATGTTTCCTTGGAGAAGTTGAAATTTTAGGAGGCCTTTGAAGATGGGGAGAGCTGTGATCTGCCAGATTTTTGAGGGAAAGGAAATCCAGCAAGGGGAACTGCATGAAAAAAGGGTTAGGGAAGAGAAAATTGAGAGTGAAGCGCACTAAAGAGATGAGTTTGGAAAGAACAGAGATTGAGAGCTGGTTCGTAGAGAGAATGAAGAGAGCCAATATGTTAGATGGAGGGAGAGGATGGGCACCATTGAAGTCATCGATAAGGATTATGCTTCAGGTGGAGGAAAATGTATATTCACCCCTCCGTCCCATACTTAATGTGCACATCCATATGCTTTTCAATATCTCTCTCTCCGTAATTCATTTTAACGTCTATTTCCCACCTAGACTGAAAGCTCCTTAAGGATAGTGATCCACCAACTATATTGTGTTGTCCTTTTTCCAAGCACAGTGCTCCGCACACATTAAGCACTCAATCAATACCATTGATTGATTGGAGATTTTTTGAGGAGAAGTAATGGGCATCACATCACAACTTCACTGGGTGAGATAGGTAAAGAGGATGGACAACACTGTGATACTAAAACAGTTGCTTCATGGAGTTCTAAAATATGGAAACCTTAAATAGGTCGATGAAAACAAAACTTTCAAAGGAAACGTCACCCAGTGTGATATAGCAGTGGGCAAGTAAGAGGAAGCAGCAGAAAAAAGAAAATATGATGTGCAGTATTCAATCAATTGTATTTACCAAATGCTTACTTTATGTCAAGCGCTGTTTAGGCACCTTTGGGAGAGAACAATTCTGTAGCATTGATTTCAGCAGCAATGAGAAATGGGATAACTATGGTGGAGCAAATAATAATAATAATAATGATGATGATGGCATTTATTAAGTGCTTACTATGTGCAAAGCACTGTTCTAAGCACTGGGGTTGATACAAGGTAATCAGGTTGTCCCACGCAGAGCTCAGTGTCTTAATCCCCATTTTACAGATGGGGTAACTGAGGCCCAGAGAAATTGTGACTTGCCCAAAGTCACCCAGCTGATAAAGTGGGGCAGCCGGAATTAGAACCCATGACCTCTGACTCCCAAGCCTGGCTATTTCCACTGAGCCACGCTGCTTCTCTAAGACTTTGTAAAGGTCAAGATAGGCAGAGGGAGAAATATAAATAGTTCCAGGCACTGTGGATCAAAAATACACGATAAAGCAAAGAAGCAGAGTAGTCTAGTGGAAAGAGCATGGATCTGGGAGTCAGGAGGACCCAGGTTTCTAATCCAGCTCTGCCACTTGTCTGCTGTGTGCCCTTGGGCAGGTCACTTCACCTCTCTGTGCCTCAGATAACTCTTCTGTAAAAGGATGATCGACTGTGAGCCCCATGGAGGACAAGAACTGTGTCCAACCTGATTTGCTGGTATCTTGGAGGAGCTTTCTCCTTTCCTTTTCTCCCACTCTCTTCTGCCTCGCCCTGACTTGCTCCCTTTAATTCATCTCCCCTCCGAGTCCCACAGCACTTATGTGCATATCTGTAATTTATTCATTTATATTCATGTCTGTGTCCCACTCTAGACTGTAAGCTCATTGTGGGCAGGGAATGTGTCTGTTCCTTGTTATATTGTACTCTCCCAAGTGCTCAGTACAGTGTTGTGCACATAATAAGTGCTCAATAATTACAAATCACTGACTGATCTTCCCTAGAGATTAGTACAGTGTCTGGCACAAAGTAACACATACCTTAAAAAAAAACAAGCTTGATTTGCAAAGGTCTACACTCTCAATGCCACCTCTATGATAAGCTAAGTCTTTGTTCCTCTGTAACCCTTTCTTGTTAATGTCCAAACCTTGGATCACTCCCACATATCTTGTTTCTGTGCCTGTACACCTATGCAGGCTGATGACAGTCATGCATGTTTTTCCTCAACCACTCCCAATCCATGCTGATGAAATCTTACTGTCCATAATATCATCATCTTCAAATCCAGTGAACAGTTAGACACACTAACCCCTAGATAGAATCCAAGGACATTAATTCAGACTTGTTCCTGACCTTTAAAAGCCTCCCATCCTAAAGGGACGGAGGATGGACGTGTCAGGGTACAGAGATGAACGAAAGAGAAATCTCAAAACCTCCAGGGACTGTCCATTCCCCTCTGCATAGAGCAGAAACACCTGACCACTGGCTTTAAGGCACTCAGTCTACTCTCTCCCTCCTATTTATGCTCTTTTCTCCAACTAGCCCCCAACTCACAAATTTAGTTGCTCTTCAAGGCAACCAACTCATCGTGCCTTGTTTTGCTCTCTCCTATTGCCCCATTTCCCATCTTTTGCTTATGCACTCTCTTTTTTTTCTAATGATGATTTTTAAGTGCTTACCATATGTAAAGCACTGCTCTAAGCACTGGGGGAGGTACATGTTTATCAAGCTGGACAAAGTACCAGTCCTTCATGGAGCTTACAGCCTAAGTGCTCCTTCCTGCTTAAGCTCCCATCTCATTCATATATAAGCTTTCCCCATCTTTCATTCATTCATTCACTCAACCGTATTTACTGAGAGCTCTCTGTGTGCAGAGCTCTGTACTAAGCGCCTGGAAAGTACAATTTGGCAACAGATAGAGACAATGCCTATCCAACAACGGGATAGTCTAGAAGGGGGAGACGGACAACAAAACAAGTAGACAGACATCAATAGCATCAAAGTAGATGGACTTATAAATATATGCACATCATTAATAAAAGCAATAGAATAATAAATATGCACATAGATACACAAGTGCTGTGGGACGGGGAAGGGGGTGGAGCAGAGGGAGGGAGTTGGGGTGATGGTGTGGGGAAGAGGAGCAGAAGAAAAGGGGGCTCAGTCTGGGAAGGCCTCCTGGAGGAGGTGAGCTTTCAGTAGGGCTTTGAAGGGGAGAAGTGTGCCGGTTTGGCGGATGTGAGGAGGGAAGGCATTCCAGGCGAGAGGTAGGACGTGGGCCAGGGGTCGATGGCGGGACAGGAGAGAACGAGGCTCAGCGAAGAGAGGAGTGTGTGGCCTGGGCTGTAGAAGGAGAGAAGGGAGGTGAGGTAAGAGGAACAAGGTGATGGAGAGCTTTGAAGCCAATAGTGAAGACTTCTTCAAAACTCTTTTGAAATCACACCTCCAGGAAGCCTTCCTTAATTAACCTCTCATCCCTCTATCCTATAGTCCCCCTCAACTCCTACTTGAGCACTTCCATATCACCAAAGGACTTAGGAACTTACAATCCCCACACTACCTATGTATACTTTTGAACTCTATCACTTCCACCCACCTTGATTTATCTGAAATATTTATTCAATTAATTTGACTCGTTCATCAGTTCCTTAAGGGTTGAGATCACATCTATTAATTTTATTGTACTCATCCAAGTACAGACCTCTCCACATACTAGCCGATCGATACCTATTATTCATGGATTGACTGATGGGCAGGTTAAAAACATGTGCAAAATGGCCATAGAAGAAGATGGCTTTGGTCTTTTGGGCTATTTACAGTTCCAGGAGAGCCAAGCCATGACAACTTTCTCATCTTGCTGTGGATCTCAGAGTCCTCTCTATCCTATTCATTCATTCATTCAATTGTATTTATTAAGTGATTACTCTGTGTAGAGCACTGGGAAAGTACAATACAATAATTAACTGTGACATTTCCTGCCTTTAGTGAGGTGACAGTCTAGAGAGGGGAGACAGGCATCAGTACAAATAAATAAATACACAAGTGCTGTGGGGCTTGGACAGGGTGAAGAGCAAAGGGAGCAAGTCAGGATGACAGAGAAGGGAGTGGGAGATGAGGAAAAGTAGGACTTAGTCTGGGAAGGCCTCTTGGAGGAGATGGGCCTTCATTAGGCTTTGAAGGAGGGAGAGTGGTTGTCTGTTGGATTTGAGGAGGGAGGCCATTCCAGGCCAGAGGGAGGATGTGGCCAGGAGTCGGTGGCGAAACAGGCTAGATGGAGGCATAGTGAGAAGGTTAGCACTAGAGGATCGAAGTGTACAGATTGGGTCATAGAAGGAGAAGAGCAAGGTGAGGTAGGAAGGGGCAAGGTGATGTAGTGCTTTAATAATGATAATTATTGTATTATATGTTAAGTGCTTACAGTGTACCTGGCCCTGTACTAAGCATTGGGGAGGATACAAGCAAATCGGGTTGGGCACGGTCCCTGTCCTGCATAGGGCTCACAGTCTTACTCCCCATTTTACAGATGAAGTAACTGAGGCACAAAAAAGTCAACTGATTTGCCTAAGGCCACGCAGCAGACAAGTGGCAAAACCGGGATTAGAATACATGACCTTCTGTCCCCCAGGCCTGAGCTCTATCCACTACACCAGGGTGCTTTAAAGCCAATGGTGAGGAGGTTGTTTTTTTTTGATACGGAAACGAGTGGAATCCTATAGATTCTGTGCTTGGCAGGGCTTGAATCCAGCCATGCTGGAGAAAAGGGGTAGTCTCAAATTGTTTATTTGCATAAAAGTTCAGTACTACAGAATGTGCGATGTAAAGGCATAGTGGAAATCAGCACTGGCCTTGAGCTACCAGTTTAAGATCTGGAACCCGACACCATGCTCAGTTGGTTCACTTCGCTCACCTCCTGTAGTCTTCTTCAGATCTGGGAGGATGTGCTGTAGATGATGGGGTATGAAAATGGGAAGCATTGGGTGGTGGTGAGGGAAGAGGGAAAGCAAAGGAGAGGCAACATCAAATTGTCAATGGACCTAATGGTTTGGGGGAAACAACGTGGCCTAGTAGAAAGAGCATGGGCCTGGGAGTCAGAGGACCTGGGTTCCAACCCTGGCTCTGCCACTTACCTGCTGTGTGACCTTGAAAACTTCACTTCACTGTGGCTCAGTTCCCTCGTCTGCAAAATGGGAATTCGGTACCTGTTCTTATTCGGACTTAGACTGCGAGTCCCACGTGGAACCTGATTATCTTATATCTACCCCGCTGCTCGGTAGAGTGCTTGGCACATAGTAAGCTCCTAAAAAATACCACAATTATTATTTCTATTTTGAAAGCTACTTGAAGTCTTTTTGTCTCACACTGACATGCCCGATGCATCTATCTATAGTGTTTACTGAGTTCCTACTGTGTGGAGAGTGCTGTACTAAGCACTTGGGAGAAGCAGCGTGGCTTAGAGGCAAGAGTCCGGGCCTGGGAGTCAGAGGACATGGGTTCTAATTCCGGCTCCGCCACTCATCTGCTGTGTGACCATGTGCAAGCCACTTGACTTCTCTGTGCTTAGGTGACCTCATCTGTAAAATGGGGATTAAGGCTGTGAACCCCACATTGGACAACCTGATTACCTTGTATCTACCCCAGCACTTAGACCAGTGCTTGGCACATAGTAAGCACTTCACAAATGTCATTATTATTACTATTATTACTTTTCAACTGAGGTGGTAGACCTATTCCCTGCCCACAAGGAGTTTACAGTCTAGAGGGGGAGACTGATGGGTTGATATTAGTGTTGGATGATATGCTTTCCTTTTTAGCAATTGTTTTGTTGTGTTAAGCTTGTTAAATCTTTTGTAAAGTCTCCAGAATTTTCCTCAAGATCTAGGTACAAAGTCACTTAAATTTGAGAGTTTGGGGAAGCAGAAATAACTCCAATGATTATAATTCATTTTTAAGGCCTAATTATTGTTTCTAATTTTATTCTCTTTTTTAATACCTTATAAATAGATACTGACAGTTCTGGCTTGCTCGGGGGCCAAACCGTTGCAAGACAACCAACTCAGTTCATCCAGTAAACTTGGATCAAGGTCTAATGCATCTTTGTTCTTCTCTTTGGGCTCCTTTTATTTGTTTCTAACTCCCAACAAATTGCAATGCAGCGTGTCTACAGCAGAAATAACAGCAATTATCCTCCCACAGTCCTCACAGACAGAGAGGAAATCAACTTCTGAAACATCACTCTGTCAGGTAAGAGGATTAGAAGTTGCCCGTAGAGCTCCCAGGTTACATGTAGGATCTTTCTGTAGGATCTTGTTAGCTTCTTGATGTCCAGTAGTTTCTAGGAAGCATGATTTAGATGAGACTAACAGAGAAGCAGACTGGCCTAGTGGAAAGACCACGGGGCTGGTATTCAGAGGACCTGGGTTCTAATCCTGGTTCTGCCAACTGCTAGCTGTGTAACCTTGAGCAAATCACTTAACGTATCTGTGTCACCTCAGTTGTAAAATGGGGATTAAATCCTACTCCCTCCTACTTAGTCTGCAAATCCCCATGTGGCACAGGAACTATGTCCAACCTGATAAAGCCTGTATCTACCCCAGTGCTTAGACTGGTGTGTGACACATAGTGAGTGCTTAACAAATACCATAATTAAAAACAAATTATCCAGGTAGGAGTTGGGTGTCCCAGTATTAGTAGTGATGGAGGAGGGAGGGAGATATGGCACCTGTTAGCACATATCTTTCTCCTCATGTGACAGGTAGGAGAAAAGTGGTGGGGAGAGGAAGAGAAGAGAGGGATGGGCTGTGAGCTAGCCACAGTCATAGTCATGTGTTCCAAGAACCCCTGATCTGGTTTAATCTGTATCGGCAAGTCAATTCCAGGCTTGGGCAGTCATCCCTCTAGACAAGAGCAAGTGTCCAAAAAAGCATTCAGGACAGTAATTGGGGTGGGGTCTGGGTTGGAATTTGGGGCTTAGCAGCCTCTGCCATGAGGCTGGAAATCCCTCTCCCCATCCTCTTTTGGCCACCAACCTCCTGAGGTTGCCAATCTACCCCACTTTGGACTCTAGATTCTGTTAGATTATGCCAAGATTGTTTAATACAATCTCCTTCTCCCAGTATGTAGAAGCTGGGTGAAGCAATATGACCTTCTGGAAAAGATAATAGGCCTGGAGTCTTCTGGGAAAGAGAAGACC